>NC_081314.1:7277500-7632500 GCF_026419965.1 Kogia breviceps
TCGTCTATCTCTTATCAACTCCCAGAAATGTCTGACAAAGGTTTAAGGGCCCTCTGACACAGTCAGCAAAGCTACTAAATCAATGTACCTGGAAAAAATACATTTTTTAGAAGACATATCATCTCTTATCTACTTGGACTTTAAACCGTAGCAATATTAAAGTATAGAAATTGAAATATGGAGTGGCTGTCGGAAAAAAATGTGACGCCACCATAAACAATCTACTAGCTGGATACAGAAAAAATACCACTTTTAATAATTCAGCACACACCAAAAAAACACGCTAAAATTATTTGAAGGTTAACACATAAAAGCTGGGGCAGAGAGGAGGGAAAAAGAAGGCTTACTCAAGAATTCTATGAACCCTCACTAATGTCGTTTTGCCTCCAGGCACTAATTCTTCAGGAGAATGCCAAGATGCTAGATATTACCTTGGGTTTCCTGAGCAAGGAGCTGCTTTTTACAGTTTGATACAGCAATGTTTGTGTCAGCAAGGCTAACAAGTAAACAGCGGCTCAAGTCTGCAAAGCAGAAAGTCTATCTGGAGTTCATAAAAGATATTTTGTTGACATCTCAAATAAACCAGGTAGCTGGCCAAATAATTATCATGGTCTTCCTTAATTGTTGAATCAATTGCTATTGATACATGAAACTAGACATTTTGCGGGGCGGGGGTGGGGGGGAGGGACTGTATTTTTAAACAAAAGCCAATCTTTAGGAACATGTTCATTTGTGAGCTCCTCGGGCCAGTGGCTGGCCAGCCCAGCTTGTGCGGCGAAAATGGTGCATTTCTTCAGTTTCGTTACTGGCATTTAGTTACCCATCTCCACATTTTTGTCATCCTGTTAATTCAAATCTTCAAACTAATAACTTACATTGTGCAAAGCAAGCGTGCTTAAAAGTAAAGGTACTGGCAGTGTTCCGATAAAGGGAGCAAACTTCTTTTTAAGAATCTCTACAGGTGCTTATCTAAATCTGTCAAGGCAGTGATTATAACACATAAATATGACATGGTTCACTGATAAAGGTGTTATCAGTGACTGCAAACACAGGCACCCCACATGAAGAATATCTGTGCCTGATATTATGTTTACATTCAAATTGAAGCATATTCATATAATCACTTCCCCAGCAGAACTAGAGATAGTTTCAAAAGGGGCAAAGCAGTTGGCCCTCTTTCTCTGCAAAACTTTAGCTACCTCTCCATTAGAAACAAGCGATTTTGTTTCCAAATTTAATTTTTTTATTTAAGTAAATGTCTCTTTACTTATATAAACGCTACAGAGAATCAGTTCCAAGACCTTGAATACATTGTACGTTTTCACATTGAAATTCGTATAGAAATGTACTAGGGCATATATATTGCTCGTGTCAATCCCCACTTAGCATCCGTCGCCTCTCGCCTCCCTCTAGAAGTCCTACCAACTTCAAAAGTTGTGCTCTGGCTTAGAGTTCAGGCTGCACACAGATTGCTGAGTCTGTTCCAGGCAGAAGCCTTGGAGCAACGGACGCAAAAAGGAGACAGCAGAGCAATAATTCTGTCCAGTTCAAATGCCGTCTACTAAAAAAACGTCTAACCATAGCAATGTATTCACTTTTATTTTCCCTTTGATTCCCTACTCATTTACGCGCTATGACTGCTGGACTCTGCAAAAGGAATTCAGAGAATTTTTTTTAAAAGAAAAAGAAAACCTGGCCCCTGCCTTCAAGGAGCTTGTATGGAAACACCTGCATGCAAACGGCTCCAATCATAAATAGTGCTTACTATGGTCCGTGCTTTACATAGATTATTTTAACCCACTTATCAAGTCTATAGCGTAGGTATTATTCTGATCTCCATTTTATATATGAAGAAATGGAGCACAGAGAGATTAAGTAATTTGTCTGAACTCACAGCGCTGGTAAGTGAAAGACACAGTAAATCTGGCCCCGGCGTTCAGGTTCTAACCCCTCATACCGCACTGTCACTAACTTAACCTACAACAGAAAAACAGGAGAGAAAGAAATGCAGGTGGGGGGTGAAGGAAGCTGGAAGAATGGCGGGGAGGTGATAGCAGAGAAGGCAGAAAGGACATTTAGCTGGATGTGACCAAACCACCATTTAGGAGGAAAAAGGGGACATAAGTTAAAACTTCAAATTTGACTAATGGTCCCTGGAAATAAACAAAGAAGGTTTCTAAACAATTTTGAAAAAGAATTTTGTTTCCATACAGTTTCCTCTTCTTGTATATATGTGTTTGTTAACCCTTCCCTTTGTATCAGTTTTTTAGCAACCTGAAAAGTTGCAGTATATCTCTCAGAAAAGAAAAAGGCTGAATCATAATTCCGTTTATCTAGAAATGTTACTGTGCTTCCGAAATACATATATTACTTCTCCATAGCAATGGTTATTTTAGAGGTTAAACACTTTCATAAAACGGGGAAACTCCTACTTATCTAAATTTAAATTTAATGAAATGTAGCTAAAGGAAGTGTTTTATTCTTGTTTGTTTGTTTTTCTTTAGTTTGGTCAAAACTGCCTCACAGTCTATAGCTGTGATCTGTACAAGTTAGGAAATCTGAAATTCTTTTGCTTTGGGAAGCTGATAAGCACAGAAAACGGGAGAAAAAAAATATATATGGTAAAGAATATTTCTATAACATTTCATGTAGACAGACTGAAGGGATGGCTTTTGATAGAAATCACTCTACAAATTACAATTTCGGGTTGGAGGCAATGTTACACCCATTGTCATAGGCAAATTGGCCTCTTCCCTTGACCTTCCTTCCTCCACAACAAATTTCTGTTAACTAGAAGGTGGCCATTTCGAGAAATGCTACATTGAGTTGTAGGATAGTAAGAGATGTCGTGTAGCTGATATACTGTGAAGGGAGCAGCTTAACAGCAGATTTAACTGATAATTCGTAGTTTTCGGTAGGCTCATTAGTGCTAACAGTGTGGAATTTAAGAAACACTGTTCTTATCAGTACAGCTGTAGGTTAGGCATTAGACGTTAGGGTCTCCAGAAATTGAACCCCAGATAGCTCTTAGACCTGGAGCCTATGTCTTATTGCACTGCCCTAAACCACTAGAAAAAATAATAGCCACAGCATGTTTAATTTCACTGTCATAAAAGTATCTGGAGAAAAAATAATCTTTTAAGAGCACTTTGGATTTTCATTAATATGTTTTATCATCCCTTGAGAAATTTCTAGCAAAGCAGCCAATGAGAACGTGATAATAACGAGGTTTGGGTTTGAATGAAGTATGTTTTTGTGTGCTTTTTGTTCAGGTATCTACAATGTCACGAGGAAACCGTTCATAATTTATGTTCTACTTTGTCAGATTTTGATAAAATTGTCCTATACATCTCAATTTTATTTTCTAGAGCACAATCATAATTTTCCCTGCTATTTGTGGACGAAGTAGAATTTCAGGATTCAACCCAACAGTCACTTAATTCTACTTTGAGATAATGGAAATAATATACAAATAAAAATCAACCCCATATTCTGCAGCTACATGAAGTGTGAAGATGTAAGTATTCTAGTGACAGCCTGTAACAAGAAAAGGAAGTGGCATACCATTTATCAAGTTATTTAATATGTTCTAAGAAGGTGGAATTGGTGGAAAACACAGATATTTCCACTATATTCTCTAGACAGTAATGTCTGCAGGTATTCTTCTGAAGCCTTCGTGCTGAGGACTCTTTTGTCCAAAGAATTTTAAGGTCTCCTGTGAGCCCTTTTCATTAATCACCAGCGTCGTCTACACGGGAGTTTCCCGAAAGGGGTGGAGGAGAGCCTTGTGTCGAGAGACCTTCAGAAACAGACGACAAGAGCACCCCCAGCCCGAGACAGGGTCATGTAGAGTGGAAATATGAGCTCCTAACCCTTGACCCCTCTGCCTCTTTATTTTGATTCCTTGAACAATGCACGGTTGGCAGGCACAAGCAGTGGCCAGTTCGTCTCTCTTTTGTTAGGCTTGGGAAAAACTCAGGGTAGCTCGCTGTGACTCCCACCTAAGGGCTTGCCTGGTTTTTAATTAGAAAGAATTACAACTCACACCATATTTTTTCAAATCATGGTTTTTAAAATGACCCACACAGTAACACATTTTTCAAATTTCCACAGTCAAGTGAACTTGTTACAAAGCGCCATTACTTAATGAACAGGATTTTTTGGGTGCATCTACTCAGAAATTTACAAATCTAGCTGGTTTTGCCCCGGTAGTTAATGTCCTAATCGCTTTGTGAAGTGATTTCACAAATGTTAGTAATCCCAGATCCTGGAAGCAAGACAGGAAGAACCACTACGACAATTGAGGAGCAAGGTGAACTGTTATCCATATATGTTTTTACAGTCTTGGAGAAATAACAAAAATTATAAAAATTTCTCAGAGAAGTGCTTTTTCAATTATGACCCTATAGTCAAAAACACTTAAATAGATTTTTTTTTTTCTAAAAACACAGCTTATTCTCATTTAATGCTAAAATAATCTGGTCTCTTTACATTTGATAGATTCCAGGATTCTAAAAGCTTATATATTTGTTGCCCCAATCAAGTAAGTTGCCACGGGCTTTTGTCCAAAGAAAATCAAAAATGTAGCAAACAAAGAAGCTGTGGAGTAAATGACACATCGTTTTGGTTCCAACAATTCGAAGAAGAATAAGCAGAGTTAGCAGTCAACTAACATTTTGGTACATAATAGCAGAAAAACATCCAGATTTTCTATTTTTCCCACAGAAATATTTATCCCCACACCCCTCTCTCTTTTTTATCTTCCTCTACCTCTTCCTCCTGTTCCCACACAAACAAAAATATTGAACTCAACTTTACCATTTTCATTTGGAATTGTTTACTGGTGAGTGTTTACAACCTGTAATTTGCTTAAACTTTAAAAAAAGTTAGTTGGGGCTATTCTGGAGCCGGTGCAAGCAAATCTAGTGTCAAAAGCAGTCAAAGTCGTTCCATTTGTTCAGTTTCAATTCAGGTTCAAACACAAGCACCTAAGTTGAATATTTTAATTATGAGGTTAAAATTTTAATTATTACCTTAGCATTTAATGAGACTTTAAAATAATGTTGTTTGTTTTTAGGCTACTCCAAAAATGTTAAATCACTACTTTCTCAGTTAAGTATACAACCCCCAAATTATTTAAATGTGATACTTTTCTTCTCTTCGGGATGCACAACTCCTTGCCCCAGCCTCCCGGAAAAATGAAAGAATGCTTTATGCAATTACTCAGTAATGGAAAACAAACCTTGACTATCAAAATAGTTTTCAATGTATTATGCTATTTTTCACCTCAATTAGATACTTTAAAAAAAAAAAAAAAAGGTGTAAAGAATCTGGTTTGGGGAAGAAAATTATGACCGCTGAAGGCAGTTAGAAACGTGGACCCAGAACTACAGTCAAAATTAGGAGAATGAACTTGGAGATTTTATAGAGAAGAAAGAAAAGATGTTAAGACATATGATTGTAAATAATATCCTTTTATTTTTTAAGAAACCATAATATTAAAGATAAATCATTCTTTTTCCAGGTACTGCAGTACCTTTACTTTTAAAACATGTTTTCTATATTAATATACTACTTCACCTATTATAATCAAAGAGCATTCATAAATTCAGACTTTTCTTAAAAAGATGTCAACAACATCACTGCAATTTTTAAACAGATCCATTTTCCAGTTAAATAAGTTGAGTTAAAAATTGCCTTCTTTCTTATCTTTGCTTTTTATCCCATCTCCTACCTTTCATTAGAACCCTCCTTCTCTCAATTGTTACTTCTTTTCCATTTACCTTCAAGTCTTTCTCCTCCCTCTTATTGGCCAAAGATGGGCCCCCATGACCATTTAAAAATGCTTGCACCTCTCCAATGTAAAATCAAACAAACAAAAATACTACATGATTTCTTTTCTCACTCCAGCTTCTACCGTACTACTTTCCTTTCCTTTACAGCTAAAATTCTAGAAACTGGTGTCTGTATTTCCATACACCACTTCATTTGCACCCATGACAAGCAGGTTTCTGTCTCTACTAAGCCACAGAAACTTGCATCACTAGAAACTCCCTGCTGCTAAATCTAACCTAAATCCCAAATCTTACTTACCTCTGCAGCATTTGACACTGCCAGCCACTTCTCTGGACTCCTCTCACAACACACTCTCCTAAGCTTTTTCCTCCTCCTTCTTTCAAACTTCATATTCTGAAGCCATTCCAAACAAAGTTGCAAGAATAGTACAAATAATTCCCCTTACCCAGATTCAACTATTTGTAATATATTTCCACTTTTGTACTTTCTCTTTTTTCTTGATAGATGATAGATAGATAGATAGTTAAGGAGATATGCTAAGTTTTTTCCTGAGTCTTTTCAGCATAAGTTACATACTTCACTTCTCTTTACTCCATGTCACTTCTATAAGTGTTTCTTAAAAACAATATTCTCTTACATAGCCACAGTACAATTATCAAATTCAAGAAATCTAATATTGATACAGAATTTTATCTAATACAGTCCATTTTCCTAATGTCTTTTACAGCTTTTATGACACAGAATTTTTTGACGAATTGCACAATGCATTTTGAATCTATTTAATCTTGAGAGTTCCTCAATCTTTCTTTGACTTTCAAATCATCGACATTTTTAAAGAACAAAGGCCAATTGTTTTATAGAATGCTTTTCACCCTGAGTTCTCTGGTGTTTTTTTCTATTTTAAATCCAACTTTTAAATATTTGGGGCTGGAATACTGTATAAGGAATATTCTATGCCTTTCAGAGTATCAAATCTGGTGGACCATGATGTTCATTTTTCCTTATTAGTGATATTAATATGGATCATTTGGTTAAACCTTTGCCCAATATCTCCACCATATGTTTGTTATTTCTCCTTTGGTAATGTAAAAAAAAAAAAAAAAAAAAATCAACAGAAACCTCAATTAAATAGAGTTGGGAGATCAGAAGGGAGACCTCTCATGCCCTGCAATGGTAACAGAGCCCAATAGGAAGAAAAAAGACTCCTTTTCTTTCCTGGTAAAGACCTATGAAAAGCCATGGACTCTTTATCTACTATAGCTCACCCAAGTTCCTTTTCCCCTCTATAAAACAGTTCTCCTTCCTTTGTCATTCAGGAACATGTATATGGCTCACCATGGTTGCAGGTCCTGAATTGCAATTTTCTGCTGATCCCAAATAAACCCATTTTTGCTAAAAAATATCTGGCAGTCTATTTGTTTCAGGTCAAATTTTGGTGGCCCATACAGGATCAGAGAAGACCCCCAAAGGCTCTAGGGCTGGTGAGCAAACAGGTGTGGTATCCACTATTGAACCCCTTGTTACCCACTGCTTTCTCACTGACCCTGGAGTTTGAAGGTACATATATATCCTGGATCCAAGCTCACACACTTTTTGTATTCAAATCTCTCCAGGTTTTATCTAGAATGTATCTTAAGGATTTGTCTTTTTGGTTAAGATCTTGTTCTGTATTCAACTACTCATTTGGCACTTTGGTCTGATTTTGAGATCAGCCTCTTTCAACCAAAGCTGGCTGAAAATGTCTTCAGCGCATTCCTTCAGGAACAGGGGCCGCTTCACTGAAACTGTGCCATTTTTCAGCCTTCAGCCTATTCCTTTGGAAGGGGCTATTCTCTGGAAATCGGCTGAAAAAGGCTTTGGCCTGGCTTCTCCAAGAACAAGCTGTTTCCTTAGAATTAGCTGGTGTTTAAGCTTGGAAGCTGATTGGATTACGCTGTTTGAGCTGTAAGCTGTCTGAGCTGTTTGAAAATTGTTTTTTTACTCTAAAGAAACTCTTCTGACAAATGACATCTCAGTTATCTAAATATTTTGAGGGTGTCCCCCAACAGGGACTCCAACTGAATTTACATTTAAAAACCTTAGACCTTCCTCATGCTCATTTACAACTAAATGGACCTACCTGACCAAAGGAGAATTTTTGAAATCCCCAAACTTATTTTCCTTAAAACTGAATTGGACTACAATTGCTCAGAAATTTCCAGAACTGAGTAGAACGTTTATTTTGATTGTTAGTTTGAGGAGCCCAAGGTTATCAGGAGTCTAAAATTGGCTCTTTGTAAAATAAGATTTTAAGATTAACTGAGATAAAAGAAAGATAAAATGGCTCCCAAGGCCTCAGGTTCTTCTTCCTTGCCTTCCTTTTCTCAGGCTCTGCCTCCAGCGCCATCTCTCTCCTTCCCCTCTACACCACCTATACTCTCAATACCCTCATACTAGCCCTCTCGCCAAACTTCCCCTTCTCTCTGAAACTCTCTCCACTTCATTTTCCTCTGAATTTGCCAGAACCTGTCCCTTTAAAATTAAGCCTCCTGAAGATCCAGAGGCTAAACCCTTCATTTCTTATGTTTCCTGGACTAAAATTGAACTGCGAGCCACAGTCAAAGATTTTCCCGAAGTAACTGAAGACCTCACAGATTTACTAAAGACTTTAATATAGTCATTCAGACTTATCAACCTAGTTTCTCTGACTTATATCTGCTAGTTCATGTGCTTGTCAGTGGAGGCCAGGCCCAGCACCGGAATGAAGATCACTAGGTGAAAGAATCTTGAAGGGTCCCTAGAGTTACGACTGTGAGACCAGCCTGCTAACTTATTATGTGATCTGGCTCAAGCAATTGCTAAGTGATTTCACTGAGCAATTCCTAGAGCTTTTCTAAAACCCGTTGATGGAAACAAAACTTAGGCAATCTGAGGAATCTGCTCGTGAATGTTGCAACTGACTTCGGATCATTTTTAAAGAAAATTTTGGTTTTCCTTCAGATGTTGATTTCACTCAGGTAGCTTTTGACTCTATGTTTATTAATGGACTAAACTAGGACCTTTCCCTTCTAGTAAAAAGGACCAGGATGGAATGGGAAACTATGTCCACTTCAGATTTAGTTAATCTGGCTAACCAACTCTCTCACATTCCAGACAAGTCACCTCAAAGGAAGACCACCAAATTCTTTTTTTTTTTTCCCCAAATTCTTAATCTTCAACTCCAGCAAATAAAGGGTCCCAAAGAGAACCCAAAATCTCCTAGTTACTGCTATTACGGCAAAAAGCCAGAATATTATAAAATAGATTGTTACAAATTCTAGTGCTTTAAGCCCTTTCAGCTCTCTGATCAGCCTTTCCAAAGTCCTCCCAATTCTCAGTGACAAGGTGCCAAGTAACTACAGGTGCTCCTCCCAATCTTCCCTCTTAATTGGCTTGGAGAAACATTTCTCCAGACAGGGGATTAACCTCTTCCAGTCCTAACTGACACCTCAGCCACACTCTTGGTGCTCAGCCCTTTGACTATAGAGCGGCCCTTGCCTCAGAGTACTAAAGCACTTCAAATAGTGGGGCCCTGTAATGAACCTCAAGAGGTTCCTGTCTCTGAAAATATTCCCACATGTTATGCCCCTTGGGAGATACACGCCATTTTCTCCTTAGTTCCTCTACCCCTACCCATCTATTAGGTTGAGACATCTTAGAGTATCATGCAAGAATTTCTTTCTCCCCACCAACAAAAAAAAAGAAATAATTCCAGAATTTAACAGTAATCAAAGTAACCCATCAGGTGAATTAAATAACACGAATTTAATTTGTTACATCTCTGACAGTACTAGAGCTGATTCTGGAAATACTGATTGTTTACCACTATTGAGTCAACTACCATCCTCCTGATGGACAAAATCACCAACGCTTGTTTGCAAAATTCACAGCGCACCTCCCATCAAGATTCAAATAGATCCCTCAAAACCTCTTCCCAAAATTAATCAATACCATATAAGTAAAGAAGTCTTTCAAGGCATAAAGCCCATAATGAAAGATGTAAGGCTCAAAGTTTCATTATCTATTGCACTAGCCCCTGTAACACTCCCATTTTACCCGCAAGAAAGCCTGAGGGCCCAGAATGGAGGTTTGTCCAGGACCTCCAAGCAATAAACAACCTTGTTATCCCATAACACCCTAACCCTTCCTAACCCTCATACATATGTTACTAACATCCATTCCCACTGGAAGTAAATTCTTTATTGTAATTGATTTATGCAGCACATTCTTTAGTATTTTATTTGGTGAAACTAGCCAATACCTTTATGTCTTCTCTTGGGAAGAAAAACAATTCATCTGCACAGTAATGCCTCAAGGTTTTACTGAAAGTCCTTCCTATTTCCCTGAAATCCTGAAGCTGATCTGGATGGTAAAAAGTTCCTTAGAGGTTCTACTTTGTTGCAATATGTGGGTGATTTGCTTCTTTGCTCTCCTTTTCAAGCCTCTTTATAGGAAGACAGCATCTACTTGCTAAAGCTCTTAGCCTTAAAGGGACACAAGGTTGCCAAAAAAACTGCAGTTGGCCCAAACCCAGGTTTGATATTTAGGGCACTGAATATCAAACTGAGGGTTACACCTAAATCCAGATAGAGTTCATGGTGTCCTAAGTTTCCCCAAATCCAAAACTAAGTGCCAATCGTAAGGTTTCACAGGCTAGTTGGGTACTGCTGAAGTTGAATTCCAAATTTCTCTCTTATGGCCAAACCTCTATGTTTTACTAAACAATAACAAACTTGACCCAAGTTTATGGGAAGAACTGGATAACATAATCTTCAAGGCCTCAAAGGAGAGTCTGATGAACCCATCTGCCATTGGCCATTGTGATTGTCCAATTCCCTTTTTCCTTGTTGTATATGAAAAGGAAGGGAATGCCCTTGAAGTACTCACCCCAAATCACTGGGACCAAAATCAACCCATGGGCTATTATAACCAGCAACTGGGCCCTGTGGCACAGGGCCTTAGAGCTATTATGGCCACTGCCCTTTTGGTTAAAAGCACTGAGAAAATTGTTTAGGGACCCCAACCCTCAACTATTTTTGTACCTCATTCAGCTGTCTCACCTCCAATGAAGTCCTTTTGTTAACTGCTCCTCATATTTCTCTTTTACCTTGTAATAACAAACTGGCTACTTTTCTCCCCTCTGTCACTGATAGAGTCCCTCACGACTGCTTAAAGCCAACAGACCACCTCCTGACTCCTCATGATGATTTACAGGCAAGTCCTGTAAGTAACGTTGACTTCTCATGTTTCACTGATGGTTCTTATTTAAAAGGTGATAATGGCAAATATTGTGCTGGGTATGCTTTTGCAAATCTTTTTGATGTTTCTGAAGCAGCATCTTTACCTATGACTACTTCAGCCCTACACTCTGACAGAGACTTGTACTTTAGCTAAGGACAAAACTGCTATTAATTATACTGATAGTAAATATGCTTTCTGAGTAGCTCTTGATTTTGCAATACTACGGAAGCAACATAGCTTCCTTACTTCCAGTGAAAATAAAATTTAAAATGTCCCCCCCCCCCGAATGGCCCCTATGCTCAGGAATTATTGGATTCAATATTTTTACCTGTCCTTTTTAGCTATGATTTAGATTCCAGGGCATTCTAAACTTGACTCTTTGGAAGCTGAAAGAAACCATCTTGCTGACATTTCCACAAGTAATGCTGCCTTTAAAGGGGCCAACAGCAGCTAAACCTCTTTTATGGTCCAAAGGGATATTTCCACAAATAATATCTTAGAAAAACTGGCTAGAGAAGCCCAACAACTGGTCTCAGAAAAGAAAAAAACAAGATTGTAAATTCAACAACTGTTGGTTTGATAAAAAGAGAAAGTTCTGGTTTGGACCAAATAACAACTCAGTCCTACCAGAGACTCTAAAATCACCACTCTTCACCACTGGGCATGCATTAAACCATTGGCCTACTGACAAAATGATAGCTTTCATGAATCAGAATTGGTGGGGAAGCATTACCAGGGCTGGAAAAAGTGCCTATTTCATTGTCCCACTTATCTGAAGCACAATCCAGAGAAGCTTGTTCATACTGCTTTCATACATTTTGAACTCTTCAGTGGACCACTTGAATTCAGGCAAATGGATTTCATACAACTTCCTCCATCTCATGAATATAAATGTTTTAGTCATGGTCTGCGTATGTTCACACTGGAGTGAAGACTCCCCTTGTAGATAGGCTACTGCCTCTTCTGTGGCCAAAGTCCCTTTGGTTAAGATTATCCCACCTGGGGAACTCCTCTCAAAGTTCATAGTAATTAAGCAACCCATTTTACTGGCCAGGTACCTTCACAGGTCTGTGCTGTTTGGCCAGTTTTACATCACTGTCACTGTCACTATTAAGATTCAATTGGCAAAGTTTATAGAGGCCTCCAAATACCTTGGCCCAAAGCATTGCTGTGGGTCCTCCTAAATCCACCTCTTTTGGAACTCAAAATCGATCACCCTTTGAGATATTCACAGTGTGCCCAAAACACTTGTCTCCTGCTTCTTTCGACCCACAACTGATAAAAGGAGAGACACTCCAATATCGCAAAGACCTAATTGCTTCTATTAAAAATAATCATGTTTTGGTAGAGCAATTTTTTTCACAGTGTGCTCTCAGCAGATGAAGACCTTAAGCATCCCACCTTGCAACCTGGAGATTTTGTCTAGTGGAAAAGACACCTCCAGAAGAACACTTTTCAAACTCACTGAAGAGGCCCCCATCAGTTACTGCTAACCAACCCTTGTGCCACCAACCTGCAAGGAATAGACTCTTGGATTCACATGACACACCTAAAGAAAGTGCAGACACTGGCTAGACCTACGCATCATCTGGTGACCTGAAAGTAAAGATTTCCCAGAATTGAGGCAGACGACATCTGATGACACAGCTTTTCCCAAGATATCGAAGCTGGTTTGTTGGAACTTTTTTGCCAAACCTTTGATGATGACATAATGCTTCAGATGATCTCCAGTGTCTATGATCTTGATGACATATGAAGTCTGGGTAAAAATTCCTGAGAGTTCTCCCTCCTACCACTCCCTGTTACTCAAATGTAACCTCAAATAAATTTCCAATTTGTGCCCTTTCCCTTCAATATGAGGCACTACACTCAGGAAAGGTCCTTCTTGGCATTGAGGGACAAAAATATCACTAAAACTAGAAAAGTTGACTCTTGATCAGCGATGCTTTCAGAGAAAGATCCTGATCAAAATGGGGATAATGTAAAAAATTAATAAACAGAAACCTCAATTAGATTTGGGCTACCAGAAGGGGGAGCTCTTACTCCCTGTGACAGTTGCATAGCCCAACAGAAGAAGAAAGACTTCTCTTCTTTTCTAGCAAGGACTCCTCAGCCCATGAAAAGCCATGGACTCTTTGTGTACAACAGCCCTCCGAACTTTCTTTTCCCTCCTATAAAAGCGATCTCCTTCCCTTGCCCTGCAGGGATTTGCACACCCTGAACTGCAATTCCCCGCTGATCCCAAATAAACCCATCTTTACTAGAGAAATATTTGGCAGTTTATCTGCTTCAGGTCAACAGTAATTATAGTCAAATGCCATTATTCACAATAGTTATTTCTATAAAGTTGCTGCAAACACTGAATTATGAGATACTGAGCATTGCTCCCAGAGGAAACCCTGGATTAGGTTCCCGTGTGCCTCTAGTCACACGTTTATCAACCAATCAATACCTAATCTTGTTTTATGTGGGTTTTTTTTTGTTTAAAGACAGGTAATTTTATATCGTCAATCCATTAACATTAAACTTATAGCCAACCTTATTGCAACTCATGCCTGAAGAAGCTTATCTAACACATAAATTTTTTTCCATAAAGCATATCACAGAGTTCTCATGCTTAGGAACACCAGAAAGAACATCATTGCTGTGCTTTGAAACTATTTTAAACAGCAGAAATCCAACAGACAATCAAATTAACCAAGGAAAAGCACAAAAATGCAAAAACCGGACACTAAAGATGCTTATTTACAGTATGAGAGCTGAAATGAGAATGCACATCAAGTGACTCAGGTTTTACATCCCTTTGTGCATATCCACAAATGACTGAGAATTTGGGGTACAAGTGAATTTTGGGGAACAGGTGAATTCACAAATACAGAATTTGTAATCAATCAATGTAATAAGTAATTTCTTACATATTTAATATGTAACTGTTCTGCACCTCATTTAACCTCCCCCACCCCAAATTTATTACCCGTTTATTCTTGTCTTTATCAGTTTTTACAGTTATGGTTGCAAAATGGCAATTCTATCATTCTTTCTATATTTATTAGTCAGCACCTCACTGTAAATAACAAGTTTCCCTTCTCTATCTATCCATCTATCTGTCTATCTATCATCTCTCTATCAGCTATTATCAGCAGAGACTCATGGAATCAAATTTTATTTAATAAGTTCTAATACATTTCTGTTGTTTGAGCCTAGGGGAGTCCTTTCATGTTGGTTCCTGGATCCTTGTGACATTTCACAATTTTCAGTACTTATTTCTGGTACCACAGATATTTTAGGCTCATCTTGAATCTTCTATTACCTTCCTTGTCTTGGAATCAATCATCTTTCCAAGGGACTCTGGTTTATTTCTGTGGGGAATGCATCCTCCCCACCCCCTCCCTTTGATGCCCTTTCTCAGTCTCTTTCACGACTAATCTTCCTCTGCCAGCTCCTACATGCAGGGGTCTTGGTACGCGGGCCTCTCACTGTCATGGCCTCTCCCGTTGCGGAGCACAGGCTCTGGACGCTTAGGCCCAGCAGCCATGGCTCACGGGCCCAGCCACTCTGCAGCATGTGGGATCTTCCCGGACCGGGGCACGAACCAGCGTCCCCTGCATTGGCAGGCGGACTCTCAACCACTGCGCCACCAGGGAAACCCATGCAGGGGTCTTTAAGTTTCTATTCTAGGCCTCTTCTCTTTTCACCTAAATAATTTCATTACTACCATGGCTACATCTCTCTCTTGAGTGTCAGAGCTTCCCACCTAATTTCAAGGGGACTTTTGCTGCCCTGGTTACATTTGGAATTAGTATAGTTAGTTCCTGAAATATCATAGATAGTCAATTAATAAATAATTTTATGACAATGGGATAGGGGTTGTCACCCCAAATTGTGTTTTACTCTGTGCATTTTCTACTTTTGACAGATATTCTCTAGCCTTCAGTATATCTGACTTTATGTAATAATTCATCATGTCAGAATGGGTTCCTACTGTGATCCCTTTCTTATTTCTAGAATTATTTTTCCTAGAAATTTTTAACATACATTTTTCATCAAGATCAACAAAAAGGATTGTGAACAAGATACAAGTTAAATTCAAATTTCAGGTGAATAATTTTTTAAGAAACTATGTCCCAAATAAGTTTTAAAATTCCATTGTTTACCTGAAATTCAAATTTAACCAGGTGTCCTATATTTTTTATTACTAAATCTGGCAGCCTTATCAATAGACTATAAATATTTCATAGAAAATAACCTGTGAATTGATGTAAGGTCTTCTCATATTATCTGGAAACAAAAGCAAAATTGGGTTGAAAACTAATCAAATGTTATTATGGAAAAGAACAAGAAAAAAAAAGATTCTATTTTCCTGACTAGTGTACTTTAGACATTTCATGGGTATGCCTTTGAAATATATTGTTCATTTAATTTAAACTTAAAAGGTTTTTAAAAATACATACAAGTAAATTTAAACACTGTCATAGCAATGTTCATCATTCTCAGTGGTGAGATGACTGGGTTGTGTTACATGATGTAAAGCAGACTGAGATTTGCGGAGGATGTGAGGTAACAGGTGCAGGATCACCTCGAGTTAGTATCAGTGCCCCAAGTCAGCATTCTCACAGGGGAGAGCTTTGCTTCCCAAGTATTTAAAAAGGACTGGACAGAGCAAAAAACTCTTCTGGGTAAATGACAAAACCATGCTGAAAGACAAAACGGGGAAGAATACAAACAATGAATGTAATTTAATTCCTTCAATACATAACCCAAAACTCTAGTATTTGAAATTTTGCAGTAAAAATCAAAGTGGTTGAGCTAGAAGTGGAATCACTGGTGTGGATTAATAGTGTGACACCATAATCAGTTCATTTGTTTTAGTATCCAAGTGGGGAGAAACAGCCAATGAATTCAAATGTGACCAAGATTTTAGGGGTCATATTAGAATTTGGAATTTCAGCACAATCTTACCAAACTCTACTTTTTACTGGAATGTGCTTGAGTGAAATTAGATTTCAGCTTTAAAGGTGTCAACTTCAGTGTCCAATTTAAATGGTGAATATTCTAAAGCTTTCAGTTTGCTAGGTATGGGTTACTTCCATTCTCTCTTGATAAGTTGACTAGACCCTGAAACTTTGTATGGCTTAGAGTAATGGGTAGAAAAATATAAGGGTCGCATTATTACATGATATTCAATTCCAGTTTATAACAAAGAAGAAGGAAAAATAAAGAAAGGATAAAGAATAAAAGAAAAACCTCTAAGAATATGATTCTCTCAACATACACATAACTTGAAAGTTGTTATGGATAACAATTTGTTGGGACAAAGATTCTCTATGACTTCATAGAAACTAGTTTCTATCCTTGTAAGTTTAACTTAACTAATCACTTATTTAGCACCTACTGTGTGCCTGAGTAAGCACTGTTTTCCTATTATGGACACAAAGATTAATAAGACATGGTGATGACCCCAAGAAGCCCATTGGCTATTGAAGGGAAGCAATAGTCCTGTGTTGGTAAATGAAGTAGAGTTTTTGTAAATACTTCTACTCAATAAAATCTGAAGTTGTACATGAATTTTAGTATTTGAAAAGGTGTGCTTAGATTTCCTCTTTCAAGATATTCCTTGGTCCAGGACTAGCCTATAGTAAGTAGAAAGAAAAGTGGTCGGTAGAATTTACTCCTTGGTTTCTTTATTAAAAGATAAAGAATTGAGCTTTCATATTTAGGTAAGTCATGCTTGACAATTCCAAAAGAGATTAATGGAAACCTGGATCCTATAAATCATTAAAATGTTTTCCAGTTTGAGAGATTGTGACACATGGCAACAATGTAGAAGATCTGGTAATGAAGAGTCTTACATATTTAGTGCTTTCTTTAGGATTGGATTATTTAGCTCACACTTTCTATAACAAAGTTCTTGATGAGGAATTACTAATCAGTGGCATAAAGTTTCAGTTAAGCAAGATGAATAAGCTCGAGATCTTCTATATAATAGCATTGTATCTGTAGTCAACAGTCATGTATTGTATACTTAAGAATTTGTTAAGAGGGTAGATCTCACATTGTGTTCTTACCACAATAAAAGAACAAAACAGAAAAGAAAAGAACTATAGATTAACTCATCACAGATTTTTGCCGCTTGATGGCATTCAGAACATAAATATCTAAAATGACAGCCAAATGAATACTCGGAAAAAAAAAAATCTTGAGATACCAGGATACAAGTTAAATTTGAATGAATTAAGACAGAGAAATGTCTAAATTGCCAAGGTATTCACTCCACATAGGGCCTCCAAGACTAATTTTTTCTTTACTCAACCTCAGTAAACCCTGGGGGAAGACGCAAATTAGAGTAAGCTGTTTACAGTTACCATCCATGCCACGAGATCTTTTCCACAAATAGCCTGATGTGTCTCTTAGCTGATGCGACTTTTGTCTACATATAAAAGCCTTGTCAGAAGCCAGTAAATAACAGTACTTGCTGCGTCTCTTCTAAATATGTTCTAAAGCATAGGATCCATATCTATACACAACTGCGAGTTAAGTAATTTCAATTTTTAATTAGTAAAAAATTTGCCTTCCATTTTCATCATAATTCTTAACCCTGTGGAAATTCAAAATTCAAACTCCGGGGGAGAAATAACTAAGACTGTGATTCAGGTAACGTTTTCAGGAAAATAAAGTTCATTCTCTTGAGTTTATAAAGAGTTTTTAAAATATGCTTTAGCATTTCCAGCTAAATATAGCCAAGAAGAGACTATCTCCCAGTAGGTGAGGAAGTGACAGGTGTGGTGTGCGGATCTGGGACTGAAGTTTGGCTGCTTTCTTCCCTAATCGTAGGAGATGGACTCTTTTCCATAGAGGAAATATGCTCTACGAGAGTCAGCCAGAATCTTAGACATATTCAGTAAGTGCAGCCATAAGCAGTGTTGTGAGGATTAAGGGAATAACCATTTAGTTTCTCAACATGTAAACACAAATTTCAGTGGAAGGATTTTCTCAAATTTAGTTTCAGTTTCAGAATGTGAAACAGTGACAGGAAACATGCCCCGAGTTTCCCCCCCACCCTTTTTTTCGGCCTTCTCATTATTAGAGAGCTTTTAATTGTGGCCATGTGGTTCATATTGAATCTGACAAGTCATGTAGCGATTAAAAATTGGAATGCTTTGACAGCAGAGTGAGCGTGAAGATCCGTTGCCGTGTAACTCCACATGATGGGGAGAGCCTGGCAAGTGACTAGGGTCTGGTCGGGGGGGGGGGTCTTCAGCATCAGTGCACAAGGCTGAGAAGACTGACAAGTCTCCCCAAGAGAGCACCTGGGGATGGCAGATGCACAGACCAGTTCCACTACTGGCTAGTCTTTCCCCTTGTGTTGCTTCCTTGTAACAACAAAATGGAAACTGAGTTTCTGCAGCCTCCAGCTGTAGATTTTAGCACTGGCCTGGAAATCAAATGAGGGCCTTAAATACAGCCTCACATTTTAAAAATATATATTTACATATACATACACTTGCTTGTAAAAAGACATTACATTGTTAAAGCTATTAGAGCTGTTAAGAAAATTAAGGGTGAGAGGGCTCATAGTGTTCTAATTCCTGTTCGTTTTATTAAACAGCAAGCAATCGTTTAGATAATTGTTTTATCAGTTTTCTCTGCTTTTAGTAGAAATTGACATTTATTTTTGCTTTCATCTAATGTATGTCATTGCTAATGACATGGTGATACTTTGCTGTGCTGATTGATTTTCAGGGCCTTTAGAAAGTATCTAGCTGAAAACTTCAGGTTTAAAATTAATGTTATTTATAAGGAGAAGAGAACTGTCCCACAAGTGTTTATATTCATGCATGTATGAATAAATTTGTTTCCAGTTAGCATTCAAATTTTTTTTAATTGGGACTAATTTTTCCTACGAGTGGTTAAATCCATGGAGGACAAAACAAAGAAACCAAAGTGGAAAGTTCAGAGAAGGAAAAAATAAACTCATGAAGGAAAAAAGTAAATATTATTTACCAAATAAGAATCTGGATCACATATAAAGCAAACTTCGTTGACTTGATTTTTAGTTGTATGCAATGTGAGGAACACTGTCAAATGTACAACCTACAACTTTTTAATATATTAGGTTTGGGATAAAATCTCCTGAAGCTCTATCTCATTGAAACAGCATTATAAGAAATATTACTTAGGCTAAATTGACAATTTGTAAAAGGTAATTTTTTTTATCATTTTGTTTTATCAGTTTTCAGAATAGTAAGATGATGCCTAACCAACCATCAATGGTAATTAGTTATGCATGCTTGTGTATGTATTTTAGGTATCATTATGAGCTCACAGATATACTCTTTAAAGTACTTCATTCCTTTTTATTGCTAAATAATGTTCCATTTTCTGGATATACCACATTTTGTTTATCCATTCATGTATTGGTAGTTGTTTGAATTATTTCTGCTTTTCAGCTATTATGAATAATGCTGCTATGAAATCCACGTACAGGTTATGGCATGGATTTATAATTTCATTTATCTAGGGTACATAACTATTCATGGAATTCCTGAGTCGTACGATAACTCTATGTTCAACATTTTGAGTAAATGCCAAACTGTTTTCCAAAGTGGCTTCCCACTTTACATCCCCACTAGCAATGAATTAGGTTTCCAATTTTCCCGTTTCTTCACATCCTTGCAAATACAGTGGAACCTTGAATAACATGGGTTTGAAGTGCTCAGGTCTACTTTTATGTGGAGTTTTTTCAATAAATCTACAGTTGTCCCTCCATATCCACAGGTTCTGGATTCAAGCATTCAACCAACTGCCGATCATGTGTTATGTTTATGATTCACGGTTGGTTGAATCCTCAGATGCAGAACCCAAGTATACAGAGGGCATGAGCATTCACGAAGTTTGCTATCCATGGCGAGTCCCGGAACCAATCCCCCACAGATACAGAGCAATGATTGTACTTGCTATTGTCTGCCATTTTTATTAAAGTTGTTTTCTTTATAAGTGATATCTCTGTGGTTTTGTTTTGCCTTTCCCAAATGATTAATGATGTCGAAGGTCTTTTTTCTGCACTTATTAACAATTCATATATCTTCTTTACAGAAATGTCTATTAAAATCTTTGGTCCACTTTGATAATGGTGTTTTTGTTCTTAGTGAGTTGTAAGAGCTTTTTATATATTCTGATTACAAGTCCTTATTAGATGTACGATTTTCATATATTTTGTCCTCTGTGGGTTGTCTTTTCAGTTTCTTAATGATGTCATTTGAGGCACAAAAATTTGAATTTTGATGAAGTCCAGTTTATTGATTTTCCTTTTATTACTTTGTTTGTTTGTATTGGTGTTGAATCTAAGAAATTATTACCTTACCTGAGTTCACAGAGAATTACTCCTGCATTTTCTTCTAAAAGTTTTAGAGTTTTAGTTCTTAACATTTAGGTAAAGATGAGTCATTTCTCCAAGGAACCCTGAACTCTGGTTTCTTTCAGTGGCTAACAATATTTAGAGACCACAACCTGGGTGCTAGGGGTGCACATTGCTGCAAAGTTTTCATGGCCTTTTTTTCAGTGGACAAAGCCAGGAATTAAATAAATAATATATATGAATTTGAATTAATACTGATATTTTAAATTTAGGGTTATATAGATTTATTTAGCTTCTATGATTTTGCAATTTTATTTTTGTTCTCTATCTCAGAAATTTTTATTTTATTTATTCTGAAATATACCTATAATAATTTCAAAATTTAAATATGAATATAACCATTAAAATTAAGAATATTGAATAAAGTTTAAGATTTTTTAAAAAAATTCTTTGAATATAATATACCAAAAGTATCCACTTAAAGTATTGTATTTCAAAGTCACCTGAAATACTTCTCTTCTCTAAATGATTATTCCTACGATTGACAAAAAGTTATGTTTATTTGTTTCAATTATTTTTCAATTTTTAGGAAATTTTCACATTTAAATCACTGTTTCGATCATGTTAAACAGTTACAGAGCTCCATAACAAGGTGCACCACAAAAATCTTGTTTCTATCTCTGTCTCATTCATTCTATTTTTTTGCTCCCCCCAAAAGTAACCATTGTTATTAATTTTGGAGGGTGTTTTCTATTATATATTTTTGAAAAATATAAGTAATACATATAAATATTCATATTTCCACCACTGTCTTAGATAAAAGTTAGCATACTTGCTTTTTTTCACTTAACAATAGCACTTGGATAAATGTCTGTATCAGTAGATAGATATCTTCCTCCTTCATTTTGTAAGTTTCTCCTATATGTGCATGTACCAAGAGTCTCCTATGAATTGATATCTGGGTTTATTCCATTCTTTGGTATAATAAATACTACCACTATAAATAGCCTCGTGTAGTCACTAGTTTGTATTTTTACCAGTATATCTTTGGAATATGTTCTCAGACGTGGGATTGCTGAATACAGCAGACATAGTCTGTGCTCCTTCACTCTCTCCCTTCTTCCCAATTCTGTGCACTCCTTCCCCAGCATCCCTGAGTCTTTGCTTCTTATGGCCTGCAGCTGTAACTGGAGAATTGCCTTCGGGGTACTAGAGGAGGTATCTAGGAATACCTAGAAATTTACCTCCTTCCAGGGTGGCTTTAGCAAAGGATAGACTGGTGCCAAAGTGTGAAAGCCCAAGTACCCCTGTGAAATTAGGCAGAAGCTTTACTCTGAAAATGTTGGCTGAAATTAAACTCTTCCTTGCCATCACTCTTTTAGCAGTGTCTCCTAGGAGCACTTACCTAATTACCCATTTGTACATGAAAACGTCTTGCAGGATCTGCTTTTGGAGAAAGAGACCCAAGATTCTGTGTATATGTAACTTTGCTAGACATTACCAAATTTCCTCCCATAGGGGGTGTATCACTTTGCATTCCTGCCAGCAATGTACAAGAGTACCCGTTTAACAGACCCTCACCAATGGAACATGTTGGTCAATTTAATTTGAAATTTTCAAAATAGGTAAGCCATTTCACATAATTAGAAGTTGTGATCTTAAAAAAAGTTAAGATATATTTACATCTTCTATTAGATGTTAGCCTATCTTGATAACATACAATAGTGAATGAATGGTTTAACACCACAAGAGAAACAGGCTTCAAATTCAATCCATTAATCCACAGCGTTTAGTGAGCACCTATCAAGTATCTAAACTTGAAGAACAGTAACCATCAATAAATTATAATAGAGTACAGTTGTTAAGGCTAAAAAATTTGTAAATATGTGGGGTTTTTTTCATCATATATCTGGAACAAATAGGAAATTTGGTTTTGTAAATAAGAGATTGTTAAATAGCTTTTACTTCAGAACTATCTGCAAAAGCATCAGCTATCATTCAACAAATAAACCAAATGATTTAGAAAGCAGAGCTCAGCGAATTTGCAGCCACAGATAAAAGGATCAAGATACCAACAGATAAAACTAGTGAGACAAATATATTAACATTTGGTTCATTCTAGAGAATCACTGTTACTAGCCAAGGCAGATATCAATGCTTTAAAAGGAAATTCATATTATATCTTTAGAAACAAAGGAGAAACTAAGTGCGAAGATAATAATTCAACATAATAACACAGACGAAATAGTCATACTCCTAAGAACCACAGGTTTTTTACACTCAAACCACCATCTAGTATAAATGTTAACTCTTTTGTTTTTATTCAACAAATGTTTATTGAATATTACTAAGTACCAGGAATGAATTTAGGGGCTCAGAATACCATTAGCACACAAAACAGAGATTCTAGGTAGACAGGCAATGAAAAATTGTCATAACAAGTCAACTATGTAGCATGTTAGGTATCCATAAGTGCTAAGAAAAAAAACAAAGTGAGGCAAGGGGGATTTGGATGGCGGGGTCAAAGTTTGAGATTTCAAATATGGTTGTCACGGCAGGCCTCACTGAGAATAAGACATCTGAGCAGCCCTGAAGGAGGTGCAAGTGTTCACCATGTGGCTACCTGGGTGAGGAGCTTCACAGGCGGGGGAGCACCTGGTGTCCATGCCCTGAGGCAGCAATGTGAGTGGTGTGCTTGAGTAATAGCTGGAAGGCCAATGTGACCGTAACAGATTAAGAGGGAGAGGAGATGAGGTCATAGACCTAAGAGAAGGTAGGCTCTTTAAGGACGGTGCACACCACTGTAAGCACTTAGCCGTTTGTGATGAGTGCAGAAGAGATATTGAAAGGCTCTGCACAGTGGAATGACAGCATCTGAGTTAAGTTTTAACAGCTCACTCTGAAAAGTGTTAACAGAATGTAAGGGAGGAGAGAGGCAGAGACAGAAGCAAGGAGAATAATGAAGAGGCTGCACCATAGCCGAGAGAGAGGGTGGTAACGGGTACCAATGAGGAAGCTATGGAGGAGGTGAAACACTTTGATTTTGGATAAAGTTGAAGATAGAGGCGACATATTTCCTACCCAGTTAGGTGTGGAATGAGAAGGAATGAGAGGAATTAAAGATGACCCCCAAAGTTTTTGTTTGATCAACTAGAAGAATGGAGTTGCGACAAGTGAGATGGGAAAGGCTACCTACTGGTAGAGCAGTTTTGAGGGAGGGGATAAGTATGTCAGCTTTGGGCAAAGTGCAAACCTGACTTTCATGTTAAAATAATTCATAGCCTTTGAGATTAAAGTTTAAATTAAAGTTTCCTTTAAATCAGGGTCTGTGACAGCTTCTGGAATCCCACAAAATTCCTAGTACAGGACATTGCATACAAAAGATGTAAAATGAGTATTTGTTGAATGAACTAGATGCATTCATTAAAAGTGAAGCTCGTGTAGGAAATGGTATTAGACATCTTTTCATTTTAATAGGTGGCAATTAAATTTATGAAGAATTTGGATTCTCCAAATAGTGAGAGCTGTATCGATGCACGATTTGAACATATGCTGTGGTAATGTTCAGATACTCATGCATTTATATTTTTCCATATTTTAGCGCCTATAGCTCAACTTTCCTTTAAAAAGATATAAAGGATTTAGTCTCTAGAAAGTTTACTGCAATATTGACCGATAATGAAAGAGTTAAAACTGAACTTTAGATATATGTTCGTGGTAACATAATCTCTTGATATATTAGTAGGTCAATAGTTCAGCCAAGAAAGGGACTCTAACTTGAGCAGACACTAATTAAAAGAATCAATTCTTATCCAACTACATATGTCCAATCATATTAACACATTTCTAGATTTCTTACTCAGTGGACTAGTCAAGATTAAAGGATTTGCTAATATGAAGGAACAGAGTATGCTTCCAAACTGACTGGGCAGATTTGTGAACAAATTAGTTCATTTAAAATTGACAGTGAAAGATTGATTTTGCACAGAATGAGTTATCTAAGGTATTCATCATTTCCTCTGTCTCTGCACACAAGACAGAGATCCATTTCCTTCACTTTCTGATTGTAATAGGGCTGCTTACTGAGCACCTTTATTTTATGGTTCTGATTGCAGCCTGTTTTTCTTTTTAATTCAGACATATTTTCGTCTCTTAGGCAGACCTTTAGAAATCACTTTCTTAAAAGCCTCAGTAAAATGACTGGTTACATGTTGCTCAATTCAACCATACAATAAATTATAATGCAGGGGAAAGTTCTAATTGCACTAAAGATCCAATTACTCATAAGGCTATTTGACTCATTATTCAAATGCAGGGGCAAGCAGGAAATCCAGATGCAGAAACGTTTTTTCCAAGTTGAAGGTCAATACTCTACAGTTCAGACAAAATCTAAGATGTTTGATATTTAACATACATTTAGTATATATTAGTAAATATTCAGTAGATAAATATTTTATGAAGAATGGTAGAAACTTTAGACAAAAAATGGAACTAAAAATGCTGAAGTGGTTAAGGAATTCATATTTTAAGTCCAAGAAAATAAAAGCAAAACCTTGGGAAAGGAGAAAAAAATTAGAACACAACAATGACAACACAGACACGATTTAGGAAGCAATAAGAATTAAGTTAAAACAAAATCCAAAGAAAAGTGTGGGAACTCATGCTATATTATTTATAAAAACCTATTTATAGACCAGATATTAGAAACATAAATCATGGTCAGGTGACATATTTAGGGGGTACAATTTTCAGGACTTTATCAGTTAAACTTGAGATGGTGGGAGAGTAGAAGTCTAGGTTAAATACTGGAGGTGGAAGATCTGGGCAACTTGGTCCATGACAATGTCCATTCATTAAAGTGTGGTGATATGATGGAGAAATTAGAGAAGGAATGACTTTGATTTTGGATATCTGAAATTATCTATGGGAAATCATATGGAGATATCTACAATGGATTTGGATGGGTAGATCTGTATTCACAAGTTATATGTAAATGAAATATTACTTCTATTTTGCCGATGAAATGGAAACTCAGAGAGGATTCAATTTTCCACAAGGTATCACAGTCAACCAACACTGGTATCAGATTATGTGACTTTAGATCAAATGTTCATTTGTACATAAGAGGTGTGTTTGTGTGTATGCATGCGTATGTGTGCATGTGTGTGTGCGCGTGTGTGTGTGTGTGAATCTATGTGTTTAAAACAACCCAGATTATAGCTAAGGAGCCAAAGGCTTCCCCAAGATTTCTATGGAATCCTTGGGAGATTTCATGTTCACTCTTGGTTCTAAGTTGCTGTTTTCACTAAATTCTCAGTTTTGTTGCATTTTAACACCCATGTCCTGTTTGATTTGCTCCCTTTCTGGCTGCACAGAGAATTCTACTCCCATCACCAAGTCAACAAACCTATCTATAGCTGCACCCATATATGTTGTCTATCTTCCTGTCATAAGCACGTAATAATAAATAAAATCTTCATGGCCGAAGACCATGTCCACCTCATCTATACTAAATTCCAACCCCCCTCCCCTAGTGAAGGCCTTCAGTCCTGTAGTTAGCTTTCTTTTTCCCAAACTTATTTTCACTATCAGATTGGTTTCTTTTATTAGCATAAAAATTAAAAAAAATAACAATAGCAATATTTCTTCTATTAATTGCCATCAAAAGTAATTCCTAATAATGATGATCAAAATTTAGAAAGTCTCCAAAACTCACACCCCCCTGCAGCTTGCCCATTGTTGCATGAACCCACTTTAAGTTTTTGTCCTCTCCTGCACTCGACGGCTCTTGTTAAGGTCTTTAAGGACCTCCACATGCTACAACTACCAGTCAATGTTCAGTCCTCAACTTATTTGATGGTATTTGGCAGAGCTGATAAGTTAGGCTTTCTTGAAACCCTTCCCTTCCTTGGCTCGCTGGATACCAGTCTTTCCTGGCTCTCCTTCTCCCTATTTGGCTGCTCCTTCTGTTTCATTTGCTGATTCCTACTCGTCTGTCCAACCCTCAATGTCATAGAGTGCCCCAAGGCTCTATCCCCAGAACTCTTTGCTTCTCTGTCTACACTCTGGCTCTTGGTGATCTCAGATGCCTCATGCCTTTTAATCCCATCCATATGCTAATGTATCTCAAATGTATCTCAGCAGCCCAGACCTTTCTCAAACTGCAGACTTTTCTTGTTTTTCCTAACTGCCTACTCTCATCTCTATGTGGTTGTCTACTAGGCATCTCAAATGCAATATGTCCAAACTCAAGCTCTTCATTTCCAAGCTCCCCAAACTGCCTTCTTACCAACTTCCCATCTCCATAAATGGTACCTCCATTTGTCCACAACCCAAACCAAAACTCTTAGTGTTTTTCTAACCTCCTCTCTTTGTTAATACCAAATCACGAGCAAATCTTACGACTCTTTTTAAAAAAAAGTTTAAATTTCACCGTCTCTAGCTCCCTTCCCTTGTTCGAGCCACATTATGACTCACTGGATTGTCGGTATAGCCTCTGAACTGGTCTCACTATTTCCGTTCTTGCCTCCACAGATATTCTCCACATTACTGCCAGATTAACCTTGCAAAACACAAATTAGATCATGTTACTCATGGCTCAAAAGCCCCCGGTGCCTTCTGGTGTCACTCAGAGTAAAATCTGGAGTACTTACAATGGATTACAAGCCCTGAGGTGATTTGGTCCCCTGTAATTGTCTTGACTTCAGTGGCCAACATTCTACTCTTTGCTTATTCCTTTCGCATTGGAGTCCTTGCTGTAACTGGAACGTGTCAAGAACGATTTACTTCAGGGCCTTTGCTTGTGCTATTCTCATAACAAGGATGCTTTTTATCCATAAACCCTCATGATTCCTCACTTATTTCAGGTACTGCTCAAATGTTACCTCAATTCAATAGATCCCAGATTTGGCTGTGTAATGTAACAAAGGTCAAAATAGCAGTCACAGTCCTCTACTCCAGTATCTATCTGTTTCTGTTACCATACTATAAACTCCTTGAGGATAAGAAATCAGGCCCTATCTTTATATCACAGGGTCTCTGTTAGTCAGGCCCCAGAGGCAACTGATAAAAACTCATTTCAAATTACTTAAGAAAAAGTTTTTAAAGCCAGATGGGTGATGGGGTAGGATTTCTCAAGAGCAATGAGACTACATCCTCCCTTTCCTTGATCATTTCCAGGGGAAAGAGAGTTCCTTCTGGTAGTTCGCATGGAAGAAGCTGGCTTTTCTACCTTTTCTGAGAAACGCTTGGGCATGTTCTTTATAGGCCTGAAGCTTCCTTTATACTCTCCATATATTAATAATGTTTTTCTTCTCTCTAGACTAAAAGGTGAGGAGAAAATGTGACTCTCAAGAAAGTCACTCTAAGATCTGCAGATAAATTTGTGGAATAAAAATCAATTCATAAGCTTGTAATAAATCAAAGATGTAATTCTTATGGGAAATATTTATCTACTAATAGTCTTAACTTGCTGTTTAATAGTGGTCAAAAGACCTGACTCATTAAACCCATCTCAAATTGGATAATGAAGTTTTGATTGGATGTCATCACTGCCAATCATTTTTATCTTAAAAGGCATTATGAGAGAGGTAAAATATCCCTCTTCCTTTGAAGTAGAAGCCCGGTCTGCCTGCCAAAAAGTATGCATGAGTGTTGGGGACAAGGGGTAGTGAGCCCTGCTTGCAAATACTAAAAAAATAGGAACTCTCACAGGTGACACACCATACCTGGAGTATAACATCTTAGTGTATTATTTCAAACAGGCAGCCATGTAACACTTTCACTGGTCTATTAGAACAATGATGCCCTGAAATTTCTGCCTTGTTGCTTATTTTTAAAGAAAAAAATCAAGTCTAGCCTGGAGAAACATCTCACCCTTCGACTTTACAAAGCATCTATTACAGCTTCTTGCAATTCTCAACCATGTCACCCCTTTCTCATTGGCTCAGATAGGTTTAGAGCCCAACCAGAAGCCAGTCACTGTGGCCCGGAGGAGGAACTGCTGATTAGATAAACCAATCAGGGTCCACCCAGGAAGCATGGCTGGGTCAATCCTACCCAGAGCATGGGGGCAGCAAGGAAAAAAGAGTGAGTTCTCCAACAGACAATTACATTGTTTTAACCAGAAAAGAAGAGAGTATACTCTAAATGTAAGGTCCTACATGTTCATTACAGATTTCATTGAGAATTTTACAGATAGATGTATACTGTTTAATTTTGTGTAAAAAAACAAAACTATATTTAGAGACACAGAGATGTCTACCCAAAACCGAAGAAGGACTTGAAGTCAGGTAGCACAATGCTAATAGTGGTTACCTCTTGGGAGGGGATTACAAAATGAGGGTGGAGGTGAGTCCACCAGAGGATGATGGCTCACAGTTAACTTTATGTACATATGTGTTGTTTGAATTTTGTAAAAAGAATAAAGTCATAATTTATGTACTAAGACAATTTTTAATTAGAAAAAAATACATATCCCTTATGATAGAAATGTATAGCTTTGCCAAATGAACAGTCTCCCTAAACAAGACAGGCAATATTGACAGAATGTCATTCCATTCATACTTCATGAACCCCGCCATGGATAAAAATAACTAGTTTTACAAATAGTTTTAATTTGTTTGAGTTATATTTTTTGTGTGTGATAAGCCAAATAGAACCATTTTTAGTCGATTAGCATGTATCTTGTGGAATTTCTAATGTAGAAAACAACAAAAAAGAAAAATATGTATTTGCCTAATGATTTCCTTCCAACTTTACGAAAATTGTCCCTTTGTTCTCTGAAATTGTATTTATTCATTTTCACATGAGGAAATCACATGGGTCATAATTGTCACAACTTCTCAGATATTAATAAGCTTAGGGCTTAGCAAAACACTAAGAATTGTTAATACTGTTCTTATTGTGGTGTTTCTTACTAAAATCAATCCATAATGGGCCACCATGACCCACCATATATACCTCTGTAATCTTCCCTTTGCTTTTTGGTTTGTTGACTGTTTGATTTGGTGTATGTGTGTGTATGTGTGTGTGTGTGTGTGTGTGTGTGTGTGATTAAAATAATTATTAAGTACATATAAGCATTTATTTACTCATTTGTCAAAATTTTATTGGTGGTGTATTTATGAGAAACGGGGGCCTGAGAGTTGTCAAGTCAGCCTTAGGTGGGGGTAAGGATGGGGAGGAGATTCAGGCGAGGCTCACAGAAGAACGTCTGCTTGGCAGGCTGATGGCGTTCGGGACACACGACTCCCAAATATGGCACCTTTTTGGCATATAAAATTTTTCAACTGGAAGGAGTTTGAGAAAATAGTGAAAGCAGGAAAGTTACTTTGACCTTCTTACCATCCTTCTCATCTGAAACAGGTCATAAAGCTCTTAAGTGAGAGGGGCACTCCCTGTACCTGGAAGAAAGGAGTGTCTTCATCTCCAAAGACAAAGATGTGCTGAGAAGAATCCTAACAAACAGGCCTTGTTAAATTTCTCCCCAGTTTCCTACCCTTACCCCATACCCCTTAACCTATCAAATTTCTACATGATTGCTCACTTGTCATCAAACCTATCATGACGATACTCAATCTTAACTATTTCTTCAGGTCTTCAGTTCTTTATGAAATCTTCCATATCACATAAAATTTGTATTAAGTAAATCTGTACAACTTTCTCCTGTCAACCTGTGTCGGTCTGATTTTCAGACCCAGCCGTGGACCCTAAGAAAGTCAAGGAAAACTTTTTCTTTCCCTACACAGATAATAGGGTAAGAGTACATTCTAGGCCTAGGGAACATAAGTACACCCAACAGAGTTATAAACAGCACAGTAGAACTGAGAAACTACAAATAATCCAGTACTGACAAAGCAGAAGGGGAGGAGCTTACTAGGCCCAAGGTGGAGCTGTTCTTGTCCTGGGTGCAGGTCAGTATGTAAACCGAACCTTAGATAACTTTCGTGTCCCTGTAAATTTCACTTGACCAGAAACACGGGATATCCAATCAGCCAGTCCGCAAACGTCAAGTCCACACTGGGCTCTGTACTTTATTTCCAAACAAGGTGGACTATGTAGCCCCAGACAATCGGATATTTTCTATTTGCCTCTTCCTTGTTCTTTACTCTTTATCCAATAAAAGCTTTTTGCCTTCCACCCCATTTTGCAGTTCTCCGAAAGGAGACTGTCCACTTCGTGACGTGTTAAATACGTTTTGTTTGTATCACCTAAATTGTCTTCTTTAATCCTTTTTTAACATCACCAAGTAGGCAACATTTACTATACCACTGTAAAGACGTTTTCAGGGATACTGCAAGGATATTAAATAGGGGAGAGGGATAATGAAACATGTTTTAGGGAGAAAACTCTAGTTTAGAGGCTATGTGAAATCGAATTAAAGGGGATAAAGACAAAAGGAAGGACCAGTTAAGAAGCCACCGTACAATCCTAATGACAAATGATGGCTTGAACTAAGTGGCCCTGGTAACAGGAACAAAGGCATAGATTTGAGTATATTTGGGAGATTTAAGGATCAATTAGATGTGGGACTGTGAGAGCAGGAAGACTCAAGGATGGGCTTCAGAGAGCTTATAAACCTTCCCCCGAGAAGGTAAATGCATATGATTATATGCATTTTCCTGGGGGGCGGAAATAACTTATAGCTTTTATCAGATCTCTAACTGGGTTCATAACTGAGATAAAGTTCAAACTACTACACTCTGCTATTATCATACTCACACTTGATTTAAAGGCTCAAGTCTTTGTACAATTGTTTCTTAGGGTAAGGTTTACAGATTTGGACTATAAAAACACAGAATGAGATGCAGGATTTAGCGAACATAAATTTACATTTAACTGAGCATCCTGTCCTTTATTTGTAATCCCTTCTGAAAGACAAGCTGTGAAATAACATTTCTCTAGGAAGATACCTTACATTTCTCATTATCTGGGTGCAAAGTTCCTTCAACTCAAATTCCATTATTCATTCAACGAATATTGATTGCCTGTTACCCTGTCCATACTGAGTCCACTTAGTGAATAAATAGTAGTCCCTTTCCCTTGGGCGCTTACAATGTCATTGGGAAGACGATATTATTTTTGAAAAGTAGATTAAAGAATTACTGAATACAGAGGTAGAAAAGAAATTTATCGTTACTGGGGGGTTGGGGGGCGGGACAAATTGGAATGTTGGGATTGACATATACACACTACTATATATAAAATAGATAACTAGTAAGGACCTACTGTATAGCACAGGGAACTCTTCTCAATACTCTGTAATGGCCTATATGGGAAAAGAATCTAAAAAAGAGTGGATATATGTATATGGATAACTGAGTCACTTTGCTGTACACCTGAAACCAACACAACATTGTTAATCAATTATACCTCGATAAAAATTTTAAAGAAAAGAATTACTGAATAATTACTTCTAACTAATAAGTGCTAAGAGACAAGGAGGGAGCAGTGATGGAGAGCAACGTGACATTTCACTCAGATGGGAAGGAAGCCAAACTGAGGCGGAAGGCAGGGAGGAAAGCGGTCCAAGCAGAGGGATGAGTTCGCTGGAGGGACTGGAGATGGGAAAGAACCACTGAGGTTGGAAACAAGAACGATTTCACGTGGTCAAAGGGGAGAGTGGAAGCACAGTAAACTACATGATTTACAGGACCCAGTACAAAATGAACATGTGGCCCCTTGTTCAGAAAGCAGAAAGATGTGTCACTAAAGTTCCTCAAATATAAGATCTTTTCCTTTGTCCCATTTATGCGGTAGTTTGCAGTGGAAACTATTTAGAAGCAGACACCATGACTCTCCAAGAACTCTTTCACAGTTGAATTCCGCCATTTCACAGGACCGTTGGCCCTGGGGTAAGCCCTCTTAGTCTGTTTTCTGACACCCATTGATGCATTTCCTCACTTCCGTGATTGAAGTACTGCATGCACTGATCATTGATTTCTGAAGTTGGGTGTGAATGTCTGATGAATTTTAAAGAGAAACCTCTAACACTTCGTTCCGTTCTAGCCTGACTTCAGTTTGCAGTGCAGTCCCCTGTTTCGCTTGCTGCCCGTGTCCTATTGCATCAGAACTAGGGAAAAGATGGAGGCAGGGGACAGGAGAAAGAAAACAAAGCAAACTTGTGGGCAAAGGGCACTCTTGCTATCAGTATGGTCTCTTAGGTTATAGTTAAGTGAAACCCCCCCAAAAATCTCTGTGATGGTATTTTTTCTTTTCTATTCTTATAGTACAAGCACCAATGAATTGCATTATAATTCTGCTCTGGTCTGTCCTCTTCCTGCACTTCAGGAAGCTGGTTATCACTAAGGGCTCATGAGACACCTGTACAGGGCTCACTGGGGATCACGGAATTCTCCATGCTCACAGCCTCGGGCAATGAAATGAATGCCTGAGCTAGGAAACTGGCATCGGTGGAGAATCTTCACAAAAGTTGAGCGGGGCTTTTGCTTCAGGTACTTCCTGCCTTTGGAAAGGGTCCTCTCGTTTCCCCCAAAATAATTTTCAAAATTCCCTATAGAATATTTATTTTTAAAACTTGTATTTTCAACACATTTATTTTTCATAACTGATCTATAAATACTGTCTATACTACAATTTTTTTGTTCTGAGAGCACATGTTACCAAGTCAACATAATAAAAGGATGCATTATGTTCTTCTCTTTGATGCTTTAGGAAAAGTACCTGTAATATATAAGGAAAATCGTGTCCCAATGTGAGATTATCTAATCATTCCTTAATTCATCAAACATTTTTTTTTTTTAGTATCTACCATATATTAGGGACTATACCAGGTACTAAAGTCCATATACACATCCTATACAATCCACGGTATGATACTATTAACACAAACAAAAAAAATGAGAGCAATATTTTCTTTGCATAAGATTGAATAAGCTGGGATTTCTTCCAGATTGCCTTCTGCCATTGAGTTGATCCTGCCTTATCTAGCATGCCTTTCTCCTCTGGACCAAAGCCCCAGATACATGGCTGCCTGACTCTTTTTTCCTTCCTCCTCTGCTTCCCATTTTCTCCCAGGTAGACAAGTTCTTTAAGTTATCCTAAACCATAGAATTCTGCTCAGCAACAGTAAGCCTACTGGCTTTGCTGTCTGGAGCCTAAAGAGAACTTTTTCTGTACCAAAAAATTCCAGGAGCTCAGTGCTCAGCTTTTGATATGCTAAATGGGAGAAGAAAGAATTTGGAAAATCCTCTTTCAAGGCAATAGCCTGGTTTATGAAGTTACTGTCTTGATGTGTAATCCTATTTTGCATTTCTTTTTTCTCAGTGACTTCTGTAATGTATCTAATCTCTACACAAATGTGCTCCCAGGCAGATGGATGCATAAGTGACTACAGTGAAGTTTTATTTTTAGAAAAAGCAAAAGAAAAGTAATAATTTATAATTATCAAATGCTCTCCCTTCTTTTGGTAATATAGTCAATACCCAATTTCATAGGAATCCACTTAACATCTCCTTAACGAGCGTGTTTATTTTTGTCATTTATTTCTTCATCTTCTCCTAGCTCTACCTTTTGCTAAAACTATCAACAAAAAACAAAACTAAACACTGTACTTCCTTCAAAAGCATGCACACACTTCCATTCTGATGGTAAAATGGCAGCACTAAGGCAGTATAAAAAGAGACGATAAATAACTGACATTGAATACAGGCTTCCCAATTAATAGACTGCATTTCATTAATACTATTATTAGTAGTAGTGTTGATGTTTACAACAAATGAAGTATATTGAATAACCAAGGCTCTGTCCAAATTGACCCTAAATGATCAGAAACATTTATCATAATTGATATAAAAAACGCCTAAATGTACCACCTTCTGTACTACTCTGAAAACAATCAATCTCAGTTTTTGTAAGATAGCCCATTCATATACTGGAAAACATTACAGATGTTGAAATCAGTAGTTTTACTTTGAAATGTTTCCATTTCTACCTTTGCTTCAGCTTCTCTGTCATAATTACATCATTATTATTACTTTAATTATCTGTAATGATTTTTGGTATTTCTAGTCCATGGAAGAGCAATGGTCTATCAACATGTTATGCCATCACGTGACTATTTAATCAAATAGAATGTCTCAGTAATTGATCTCTGAAGTGAGAAGGGTTTAGTCTGGAAAGATGTATCAGTGTCAGTGAAGGATGAAGAACAGATAGCCAGTCATTCTAAAGGGAAAATCAAAACTACTTTGATTACAGAGAGGAAATAAATGTAAATCAAAAATTTTGCTGATGTTTTGAACCGTGGTGGCTCGAAGTGTTACAGGAAATGGGAACAGGTATTAGATATTTTATTTCAAGTTTCCGAGCAAATTTAGGGTTAGGTGTTGGAGTCCTGATTTGAAGACTGAGAAATTAACATACTTTCTGTCACTACCTAAAATTCGAGGTGACTTTTAAGTAATAAAGTGTTATTTATCAACATTGCTTGTGGTATTACTCTTATTACTTTGTTTCACTGCCAAACTAATCTCTTCCCTGCATCTCAGGAGAGAGTCATACCCACCTCTCCATTTACTTTGTAGAAGGGAAAAGCTTAGGGGCTCTATGAAGTGAAACATCCTTTGTTGATTCCAATGCCATCAAGACCTAAGGTATTTTTAACCTCAGAAATGAACAGAATTTGAGGTAAGCCTTGAAGTAAAAATGTGAAGAGACCATAGGCCCAGAAATGAGGTTAAAATACATAAACAATTTTTTAAATTCTACATTTAAAAAAATCACATAATAAACGTATGTAATTTGTTGACTGCCTGTAGTGGAGAGGAAGGAGATGATCATTTCAGGAGATTCAAAACACTGCTCCAACTAACGCTGGCCTCTACTAACCTTGTGACCTGGTTACGTAAGGCCAATTGAACATATCATTATAAATGTAGCCAACCTGTCACTTAAATAAGGTCGTGTTGGCCAGAGGAAGACAGGTTCTTTCTCCTCCAATGTATGCTTTCCAACGGCGACTAGTTTCCTGTAATTTCTCTTACGATGTCAATAATTATTTTCAAGTGTCTATGCTTCTCCTAATATAAGGATATCCTTTCCAGATGTGACAGCTATCTGAATTTGGAAATGCTGAGTGTAATGACGGCAAGATATGCAAATAGAGTCATCTCGTGCACAATTTAAGGCAAGGACTGGTGCTATGATGGCCAGGGCTGGAGATCAACTGATGAAGGGAATTAACTATTCATAGGGCTGGAAAGCAAGTTCTCAGAAGAGAGAGACAGCTCCTACCTTCTGTTCTTACTCTTTTGTTTTACAAGCCTGAACAAGAATTACACAAGCACCTCCTAAATTACAGAGGTACCAGGATCCTGTTACTCCGCTTGGTGAGGTACTCATCATCACAAAGAAGCAGCTTGCTGGAGCTCCTCCTTGGACTCCCAAATCCCTAACTGTCTCATTGCTACATTGACTCACCAATAACACTGAGTGAGGAAACAGGCAGGCTTCTGTACTATGGGCTAACACTATTATGTTGCATTGTTTTCAATACCTAGTAAGGATTTACAGAGTATATGTTTGCCCTGATTAATTTCACAAATCTTTAAAAATAAACTCATGGTGGAATTCTAATCTATGTATATTTGCAACCAAGTTGCCCTTTCCTGCCACTTAAGTGCTGCTATTTTAATTTTCCAGTATACATTCTTTAGAACATGCTCATACCAAATGTAGGTAGAATTTTTTTTAAAAAACAGAACGTATTGGTTCTTTTATACTGAAAATAAATACATATTTACTGCAGAAAAATGTACATAGAGAAAAGCACAAAGTTGAAGAACACTTAAACTTCCAAAATATCTTTACGCCCATTGTATAATTTTATCCTTACATTATTCTTACGAATAAAGGCAGAGTAAGAATTATTGTGCACTTAGCTGTTGTAGAAAATGAAACAGTAAAGTGAGTTTCCTTCAGTTCATCTCAGATCCAAGGCTACTCCTGGCCCTGTCTAACTCCTGGGCCAGAACTCTTTCTGTGCTTTACCTCCGACCACAGGGAGAGGAAAGGGGGCAGGTATTTCCCGGGAATTGGAGACAAACACGGAAACGCAGACACATTCACGTGACCAGTCCTGAGCCGGGGAAGGCCAGCCCTGCCCATGTGCAGACGCTCTACATACAGCTGCCTCTTGAATGACAGATTTCTCAGAGTTCTTGAAAGCTGCTAGGTCAGTGACCATGGAGGCTGACAGCTCTGGCTGAGTGATTCTTGGCCTTAATTTAGATATAAACCTCTGAGTTCAGGAAGGGTGTGGAGGGAGAGTGTTTAGTCCTTTCCATCTCCCCTTCTCACATCTTAAGAGGGTGCATTATGTTCCAGGCCAGATAAGGAATCAACAGCACACCTGGATTAGCATGACTCATTCATTTATCAGATGAAGGTGTGCTCCAGTCTGTATTACAGTCAAGGGCTGGTGTCTCCAGGTTAGTGTGCAAACTCTATTTGCCTCCTGTCCAGAGTCACTCTAGGCAGATCTGCTTCATAAATGGATTTGTGAAGTGCTTTGTAATTCTCACACGGTTGATTATCCACGTAAAAGGTTTTCCTGGTAACAAACAGCTAACGGCAAATGAGAATGTGCGATGTTCCTTTATGTCTCTATGAACAACAGATTTTAAATAGACTGTCTCCCTGCCGATTGAATACTTGTCTTTAAAGCCTATATTTTAAGTTCAAATATTCATACCATATGGTTTAGGGAGGATTATCCCTCTGTGGTCCTGAACTATATTGAAAGCATCATTATTTATATGTAAAGTAAATTTATGAATGGAAAACATTTATATTAAATATTCTCAGTGGCAAATAACATGAAAGAGAATGGCTGTATTCAGAACAGTAAGAAATAGAGACACATACAATAGGTAAGGAAACTATTTCATAAAGTAGGCCGGGGACATGTGGAATACATTAACAAAACAAGGTAGGTAACATGTACCACATGTTCATGAGCTGATATGTTCAGCAGGCTCCTAACTGAGCTTTCAGACAAAGAATGATGTGGACTTTGTAGGGGTGGAGAGGCGTAGGACAGACAGGACATATTTGTTAAGCAGGACTAGATGATGAAACTATGGAAGCTGTTAAAATCACATTTCCAAAGACTGGGAACATGTCGTGGGTGAGTTTTTGTGCTTATTATTTTTTCTTATATCACAAATAAAGTAATAACACAATTTTTTCAGGAAAAAGACACTGCACATGGAATCTTTCATTTACAGAATCATTTCTTCACTTATTCACTATTTCTTCACCCCCCCACTCTCAACAGAAACACACACACTTATATATATGCACGTGTGCAGTTTAGCCCTGACTGTCATTGCTTCAAGGGGACTACCTCTGAGATATTTGCTATCTTTGTAGACAATCACAAATGAGGAACATCAGTTGACCTCAGTCCTCACAACCAGTTGCACTTGAGGCCAACTTTTAAATTGACTGCCCACAGAACACCACCTAGAAAAGAAAGGACAACAAAAAGTCGGGGGGCGTCTGATGACTCCATTGTACAAGGAAAAGGCATAAAAGAAAAAGAAATCCCTAAAACCCATTCATTAGTTTCAAAACCAGAATGTGACCACAGATTAGGAATTTTGTAATGACTAGAGAACCAGAACATTAACATTATCATATTGAGATTTTTGTCACAGAGAGAAAAAGAGAATCTTCCTGAACTACCCCAGTAAAAAAGGGATGATTAAAGGAAATAGAATTAAAATTATTCCTCAGAAAGATCTTTGCCCCTCTTGTAATTCATCATGGGAAATTCTAGTCCATTTTCTGAGAAATATTGAGTTTTGATGAGTACTATTTCTGATACTAAGCTTATACTTAATCAAATTATCAAAAGTACTGTTAAATGGTAATATCCACTGTAGATAAGGGGACGGAGAAACAGGGACTCGTGTATTGTTGGAGGAAGGGAAAGCTGTTAGAATATTTGTGAAGGACATTTTTTTAATTAAAAGCCTTTGATTTTTAAAATGTATTTTGATTCAGAAAATATATTTCTAGAATGCATCCTAAGCAGCAACTGTGGTAGTGCTTGTAATTGAAAGAAAGAGAGAAAGAAAGAAAACGAAGGGAAGAAAGGAAAAAGGAAGGAAGGGGGGGAGGAAGGAAGGAAGGAAGAAAAAGAGAGGGAGAAAGAAAAAGCGAGGGAGGAAGGAAGAGAAGGAGGGATGGAAGGATGGAGTGGGAATGAAGGAAAGAAGGTGGGAAAGCAGGAAGGCAGGGAAAGGAAAGGAAGTAAAAGCCTAAACACCCCAAATGCAGAAACTAATTTCTTTTGAATTAAGAGAAAAAACAATGAAAGTTATTTATTTTATGTAACAATTAAACTTTTTCCTGAGAAAATCCAACTACTGCATTAGGCATTTAGACATCTGCCAACAGGTCACCTCTATGATCTCTGAAGGCTTTAGACAGTGCCCCCAGCCACATGGCTACACACTGTCTCTATCAAACCTCACCACCCAGTGCCCTTATCTGTTCTGGCTGAGGTCTCTCCTGGCCCAACCCTCACTGCCAAAACCACAGTGACCAATTCCATCTCCACTCCCAGATGGTCAGGCCTGGAGCACACACCTACTCACACTTCAGTTTTCTGTCTGCTTTCTTTCTGTTATCCCATTGTACACATCTTATCTCTTACGAGGGGTTTTCTGAGTCTGGCTTAGTAGAAAGAACTTCCCAGAGGTATCCATTCCCTTAAAACACATGACAGCCACAAGGACAATGGTCTTGATGATTTGGAGAGGAGTTACCCAGGGAGACAAAGAAAAAAAATAAAGAGTTTAGGGCTTCCCTGGTGGCGCAGTGGTTGAGAGTCCGCCTGCCGACGCAGGGGACGCGGGTTCGTGCCCCGGTCCGGGAAGATGCCACGTGCCGCGGAGCGGCTGGTCCCGTGAGCCGTGGCCGCTGCGCCTGCGCGTCCGGAGCCTGTGCTCCTCAACGGGAGAGGCCGCGGCGGTGAGAGGCCCGCGTACCGCAAAAAAAAAAATAAAAATAAAAATAAAAAAATAAAGAGTTTAGAGCATAAAGATGAACATTACATATAAAGATTTCAGTTCAATGCTGACTTTGGAATTCTATTCAACAATCCAACCAAATCTCCAGAGTGAGATCAAGCATTCCAGATTGCCTTCTAGGTTGTTGGGACACTTTTCCCACCATTGACTGATCTTTCCTTGGAAGGAAACACATATAATCTATAAAAATCTTCCCAACAACCTAGAATTACTTTGGTTGTAAAATCCCTCAATATGGAAAAACACATTATTTCATCATAACAATAATAGTTAGGCATCAAGAAATTCTACCCTTGTACCAGTTTATTACCTTTGAAAACTGGGTTGGTGGGGTTGCCGTCATTTGGATATCATGTAAGACATCTAATTTCTGCAACTCAGAAACCAATCCTTAGGCAGAATAAATTCAGTGAATTCTTTGGTACAGTTAAGTGTGTTCCTTCCTGCTCTACCTGTGTTTATTCCAAACATAGGCACATACATGTTTATATATACATATATAGCAATATACATTCAGCTATACAAAATATTTTATAAATTACTTTGTGTGCAGCAAACATTTTTAAACACAGGTATATTTCACTATTATGTAACATTAATTACCAGGCAAAGTCAACTTCCCCAAAACTCAGAGTAGGCAGCTACTTGTATGTGGTAATTTAAGGACACCTTAAGTAACACTGCTGAAAATATGGTACCTTCACCACTAGGCTGCTATCATGCCTGAATTGACTGTGATCAGTATCATACAATAGTACTATAAAGAAATAGGCATTTTACTATCTATAAATGGTAATCTATCAGTTGGCTAACACTTCAGCTTGAATTACTTAAACTCAATATGATCTATCAGAGAAAGTGCCAAGAGAGTAGTTCGAGACAGAAAAATATTGATTGGAGACAGGTGGATAGTGAAAGGAGCTAAGCAACGTCCAGCAGACAGAGTGACATGCAGCAGTTACTGCAAGGGACCCTAAAAACCAGTGTTTGGCTGCAGGGCACAGGGACCCTAAATGGTTCTGTGAAAGGCTGTGTTATTAAGTTGATAAAATCAGGAGAGACTGGGCACCTACTATCTCTAAGACAGAGCATTTCATCACTGGTTCTAACATGGCACATATGCAGGATTTTACCCTGGTCGTTCTAATTCAAATGATTTTCTTTGGTACCCTAATGCTGAGAAAAGTAAAAATTAAAATAAGATGTTAGTGTGTGTGTGTGTGTGTGTACGTTATGTACTATAATTTGGAGTGATGGATGGTGAACCTGTTATCGTAAATCTGATTTAGGTTAGATATTACAAAGAGATTTATTTTTCTGACCATTTCTTTATCCATTTACCACTTTCTTCACTTTATTTTTACAAATTCATCACTTTTTCAGGATAGGAAGCTTCTTAGCAATTAGTGTGAAGATTCGGTAGTTTGTCTTTTGTCGTTGAGCAGAAAAAATGCAGACGTGCTCTTCCTAAATAATCCCTAACTGTTCCATGCAAGATGTTGGCAGATGGACATTCTGGATTTACTGATTCCTCCCCACGTTGTTTGTCTGTTGAATGTACAATTCTTCAGAATTGTTTGTGTGAATTTCAAAGAGCAAATGGTCATGCTGCAAAGCGGTGTGTGATTACTAAAACAAAGTATTCTCTCCATTTTTGTCTCTACTTCCTGCATCCAATAGCTGGAAAGAGAGTCAAATCTTTCCAAAATGACTGTGCACTGTCAAAATGAGATACTGATAAATAATAAATAAGCTTCCTGGTTACCTTTTGCTCTATTCCATGATAAACATTAGCACCTGATCTGGTTTCCAGCATTACTGCCACAACATTTAAGTATACGGTATAAGATTGTACTTGATTTATTAAAGTAATGAATTAGTTTTATTGTAGGTGATTAAATGTATTTTACTTTTTAAAACACAGGAACTAGAAAAGGCTAGCATTGTTACAATCTGAAAATAACTAGAAAGATAAGTTCATTAACTTGCCTACACTTGTGCATCATAAAAACCTTGTTAAAAATTACTCCCTAGCCTGTTGTATTAGCTTCTTTATGAGGCAATTTCTCCATACAGTAATAAGATTTTTCTTTTACTCTCCAGTGCATATTAAACCCACTAATCTTCTTTTATAAACTATAGTTTCAGCCACTTTCTCAATTTACTCACTTTAAAGATACATTCCTATTAATATTAAAGGTAGCAAATGCAGATATGAACTTTGCAAAACATGCTTTTGGATTTATGGCACAATCTTTTAACAGTGTACCGGAATAGCACAAAAGGGAAAAAGCCGTAAATGCCGAGTAGGTCTCATGACAAATCAAGCAATCTTAGTCCCCAAAGAATTAATTTCCCACCCCATTCATTATGTGAATGAACTGTAGACATATTTTCTGCTGTCAGCAAATAAAAACAGAATGGAAAGACCTCGTTCATTGAAAGAAGTAAAATCCTGCACAGGAACTACACAGATGTCAATGATCTAACTGATATGGGTTATTGGTGTCCTGGGGAAAGGCCAGCTGATCGCCATTTCTACCTGTGAGTTGATCTCTAAGGATGAAGATTTTCATTCTGTATCTAAAATCAAATAAGTCATAGTATGAGATTAAGAATTAAGTATTTCAGAGATTAAATTCTATATACAGAATATATATTTAGTCTATATCTTTAGAATATATATTTAGTCTATGTCTTTTGTTTCTATAATTTTTCAAAAATATCTAATATTTTAAACAGTTTATTATTTAACAATGGCATAAGTAATTTAGTTAATGCTGGGTTTCAAACACTCTCAAGTGGGTAAGCATCTTGGAAATGATAAATGAACTCAAATTGTTACAGAAATTTATTTTAAAAGAGAATACAGAAACAGCTTCCTTGACATTTTTTTCTTCCACTTGAATTCAAAGTGAAAAATAGGAATTTCCCTATTGTCCTGTGGTTGGAAGTATTTTGTTCACTGCGTAACAAATATTTAAAAATGTTTCATTTTGTATGCTGAACTGGGGAAAGAGATTTGAAATGTATGAGGACAAAATTACTAATATATAAAGGTTCTTGCAGATCAACAAAAACTAGAGAAACACCTCAGAGGAAAAAAGGACCTAGTTGTTGTATACCTGAAACTAATGTGATATTGTAAATCAACTCTACTTCAATTTAAAAAGAGACAGAATTGAAGAAACCATACAAAAGAAGGATTATAATGCACTAATAAATTTATGGTTAAAGAAAAGTTCAACCTCTCCACTAGTTAAAAATAAAGATCAGAAATTTTGATGGAAAATGTCATTTTTTTCCAAAATCATGTTAGCAAAGATTAAAAATAGAAATAACTGCTACTGTCCAGAATTCAGGACAACGAAACTGTATGGCTTATGAATACATAAATTAGTACAATCTTTTGAGCAACTTTTACAAATATGTAAAAAAATTTTAAACGTGAACACCACTGACCCCACATGCCTAAGGATGTGTATAGATGTATATAGAAGACCATGCTTAGAAAGAAGAAAATTGGTTAACATAATGCTCATCAATGTGTTGGTAATTATGGTACACTTAAAAATATGGAACATATTCAGCCATTATTTTATTTGTTGAAATTGAAAGATATGTCTATGATACACTGAGTTTGAGTAGAAGAGCAAATTACCAAACAGCACACATTGTACAGTGGGGGAAAGAAAAGAACATACACTAAAATACTAGCAATAGCTATTGCCGTGAAATAGAATAATAAATTGTAAATATCCTGTGCTGATTTTTACTAACATTCTACTTTGCTTCCCACCTATCAAGCACATTGAATAAATTAATGCTTAGAGGATAACTTCAATCTTCTGAGGAATATAAGTTTACTGTCTCAAGAAACTAAAGCTTAGGTATATCTTTAACTTTTCTAAGTGACACAAATTATTCAACTAAATGTAAATATATATATAAATAGAATAATGACATCATCGATTATTACTAGAAATCATACAGTAAGGTCCCTCCCTGACATTTAATAGATAATAAATAATATGTCTAATATTTAAAATATTAATGAATTTAAGTTAACATATTTATGGTAGGTTATTTAACTTAGCCGATTAAAATCATAAGTAATTATTTCCTTTTTTCAAAATTTTAAATGCATTATTATGGATTAGAATTTATAATGTTTTATGATATTTCTAAAATTTTATATGCATTAAATCTAACATTCCAGAAGTTAGCAGACTAGCATTTATTCATTTTTAATTTAAAAATGGAATAAAATTTAAATAGGTTTTCTCCAAATTTGCTTGCTTTGTGTGTGTGCGTGTTCCTAAAGAAATTATAAAGACTTTTTTGGATAGGTCAAATAATTGACTTATTTGCCACACTCTATGGATAGGTCCTTTATAGTTTCTAAGTTTTAACTTGTTTTAAATAAGCATTTTTATCTTTATCTTTACATTTACCTAGTTCTCAGAATTCCTCCATCTTGTTCTCTACTTTTATTTCTTCTTCCGCTTAATATGTGGTTCATTCCTACAATTACACATGCCTTCCTCTCCGGTGTATCTTGAGAGAGAGAGAAGTTTTTGTGTGTGTAACTTTTCTTGGAGTTGCTGTCATCTTCGATCGGGTAGTAAACATCTATAAATCTACATGCTGAACGAAGAAATTGTTTTACAGCCTCATTTTTCCTCTGATTTCCTTGTTCAGAGCTTTAAGTCGTTTCAAACACTTCTGCTCTTTACTCTCCCTTTAACATCACATTAAGTTTCTGCCTGACAAGACTTTTCTTTATCCCAAAGTGACATCCCAACACCATTTCTCTGAGATGATACACTTTTCTCTGAGATGGTATAATCATGGGTCTCTGTCTTGAAGGCCCTCCTTCAACAAAAGCAGGTCATTTGGTCAAAAATAAATTAAAATAGAAGCCAGCTCCGGGAGACGTTAAAGATGAACATACACAAAGAAAATTCAACAGTTGTGCATGGTAAGAATTACAGAAACCTTGACCTATAACAGTGAGAATATAAAGCATATATCTGGGTGGAGAGTTGTAGACCCTTGTTCTATTTTTAGCAAAACTTGTGCCTCTCACATAGTGAGTCACCAGTAAGTGTTTGTTGTATGAAAAAGTGATGGAGAATGGGCCGGCTAATCTGATTCGGAGATTTAAACACTGAAAGAAGGAATCAATCCTCCTTACATCATTTTTTCAAGAGAAATCTTACATCGTTCATCACAGTCACTGTTCTTGTATCTAGTCGTAATAAAAAATATATTTTTATAGTCTCGGGACTTGTAACATTTGTCAGTCATAAGCTGTTTTCACCTGCACCCTTTACACGGGCTTTATATGAGCCTTTTATGATTGAAGAAGCACAGAGCAGGTTGGCATCATTAATATGAACTGTTCCTCCCTTCTGAGTACTTATGTTGCTTCTAATGACAGAAGGGAGCATTGGCTGGTTACACAGTCTGCAAAGGCTGAAGATTACAGAGCAAAAGGGATACTAAAATAACAAAAGACCACCTCTGGTATTGTAATCAAGTGTGAAGGAGTTTCTTCATCCTCGCTTGTTGCTGGCCCCTAGACAAGGCAATTGTGCGGGTCTCTGTGGCCAATTGGACCAGCATATATTACAAGCAGCCTATAGTGGTGGGCTTAGCCTTGTTTGTCTAAGACATTAAAGTTACCCTTTTGAGTTAAGTGTTTTATTCTGGCATTTTGGAAAGATACATGATGCCAAACAGAATATTTATAACAAACCTTTTAAGGTTTAGTCTCATCTATTTTTGCCCTCAAAGGTCATTTCATAAAAGGGATCAAAAGACAGCTTCTTCCAGACCAGCTCAGTGGGCGGCCAGAAACCGATTAAATACTAGCAGAGCCTGGAAGAAGTACAAATCTGTAGGACTTGTTTTACACAGTTCCATGATATATTGTCTCGATTACTAGGCCACATCATTACCCATATAAAGTAGTTTCATTATAACTGATATAATGAAAAAGCATTCAAAATGATCTTGAAACAAGCTTACCAAATGGGCTTCCTGTGAATATCTAAATCCTTTACTGGTGGTAACTTGTTGATGCAGCAATCGTCAAATCTTCAGGAACCCTGACATCATTCGGTGCTTAAACTCTATCCAAAAACATAGATTCATTCTATCCTTCCAACCGCTGAAGTTCAACTGTTAGGAAAATCTGAATGTTTGGTTTATTTTCCAGACCAGCACTAATTAAGTAGCTAAAAGTTTGGATTCAAATTACGTATTCTACAAATTTTTTATAGCTTGTTACTTTTGTAGATCCATTCACTTGGCACTGCTGTGTGCAAGGCACTGTGCTAGGCCCACTGGCACACAAAGATGAAAAGGATATGGTAACCAACTTCAAGGAGGTAAAATCCAAAAGGAGAATCACACATATGCAAAAATAAAATATCTCCTGCATTACAAAGAATGCTAAAAAGAGGTACTTATAAATTATAGTGATGGCTCAGAGGACCAAGAGGTGCAGAGAAGGTTTAAATTAAGACTTTAGAAGTGAACAGTAGTTTACCAAGAGAATGGCAGGGTTTCAGAAAGAGGCAAATGGCGGCAGGGAGGTAAACCATTTTTAGGGGAAGAGAACAGTATGTGCACAGGTAAAACAGGGAACAAAAAGTAGTGGATATACACAGGTTGAAGGTTTGAGAAAGGGAACAAAGAAGATGAGGATAAACAAATAGACAGGAGTCAGGTCATAGAAAACGCTCACTGTTTATAAAGAGCCATCAAACTGTGTAAGAAAAGAGGTGATAAGAGTTGTATTAAAGAAAAATAGCTGGGAACGTACTGGAGAACAATGGGAAAGAAATATGAGGCGGAAGGAATGAGTACGAACGTTTCAGTATTTCAGGGGAGAGGTGATGAGGGTATCAACTGAGAGCACAGGAAGAAGAAGAAGAAGAAAAAGGATTTAGCAAGTTTCAGATTAGTAAATAGGGGTGAGTGTGATCTCCAGCCTGGGTGAGTAGGTGGATTGTAGTGCCAAGAACCACTGCTGGAAATACAGGAGGCAGATGAAAGCAGCATAATACTGCTAGAACCAGCTCTGCTGGGCAAGACGGTGCACGGTGTCGCTTATAGACTGCCAGGATTGGGTATTATGGGACTCTTGCATTTGTAGGGGTGAAACCAAAAAAATCCACATTATGACCCAAGGGTGTGGTAGAATAATGTCCCTCCACAGAGGTCCATGGCTGAACCCCCAGAACCTGTGAATATGCTACTTTACATGACAAAAGATATTTTACTGATGTGGTTGGGGTTAAGGACTTTGAGATGGGGGGATCGCAGGTAGACTCAATCTAATCACACAGGCTTTAAAAATGGAAGAGGGGGGCTTCCCTGGTGGCGCAGTGGTTGAGAATCCGCCTGCCGATGCAGGAGACACGGGTTCGTGCCCCAGTCCGGGAAGATCCCACGTGCCGCGGAGCGGCTGGGCCCGTGAGCCATGGCCGCTGCGCCTGCGCGTCCGGAGCCTGTGCTCTGCAACGGGAGAGGCCACGACAGTGAGAGGCCCGCGTACCACCAAAAAAAAAAGGAAGAGGAAGGCAGGGGAGTGGGTCAGAGAGACAAGATGTAAGTAGGACTCCCCTCGTCACTGCTGACTTTGAAGATGGAGGAAAGGATATTATGAGCCAAGGAATGCAGATGGCCTCTGGGAGCCGGGAACACTCCTCAGCTGGGAACGCCTGCAAGGGAACTGCAATCTCAGACCTATGTCCATGGGAAACTGAACTTTACCAACAACCTGAATGAACAGGTAGCAGATTCTCCCCTAGAGCCTCCAGAAAGGAACACAGCCTGCCAATGCTTTGATTTTAGTCTGGTGGGATCCATAACACACTTATGACCCACAGAACTTTGTTGTTTGAATGCACTGAGTTTGCAGGAATTTCGTTAACAGCGGCAATAGAAAATCAAGTTACACTAAGTTAGAACATAGGAGGAGGGGGAATTATGAAAGGGGCTGAGGTGGAGGCAGTAAAATTTTGAGTCACAAAGCAAAACTACAAAGCCATTTTCTTCTTCATTGTAAATAGCAACATATAAAATGTTTCTGTGTACTTAATTGGGAAGTACCTAGAGGTTTGTCTTCCTAAGGCAATTTTATCACTCGGAAAACTTTGTTAATATAAAATATTGCAATAATATATCACTGATTATAAATATTTTATTTATTTACATCTACTCCATTACCAATAGACAGTTTATCAAACAAAAATATGTATAGTAGAATAACATTTAGTGTGCTGTCAGCAGTCTCTGCTTGCAAGTAAAAGAAAGCAACTAGAAGTAACAACCTAAAAGAGAATTTACCATAAGGATTTGAGGAGGGCTCAGAGGTTCAGGGACAGGAATGCAGCTCTGCCTTGGGACCAAACAGACACAAAACCAAATGTGGTCGGCACATTTGCTAAGTGTTTCCTAACTGTGGTCTTGTCCAGCGTCTGCTCCACCCTCCCTGTTCGCGCACTATTGACTGCCTTCCTTTGTTCTTGGTCCACAAGGCAGCACAAGGTCATCAAGTACACCAAGTTTTAATCTAATTAGAGGTCCCTGAAGAGAGACTGACTTGTTTCCCTCTGCCTCAAGTCCAAACCAAAGGAAAGAGATTCATCTGTCCCAGGGTAGGTCAGGGCCCAATCACCTGTGGCCAAGAATGAGGTTACCCCAGGTTAAGTAGATCCATTAGGCTGCGGGGAGGGGAGGGGGAAATTCCCACCTAAGGGATCCTGGCCAGACAGTTTAACACACACCCACTAAAAATAGAGTACAAACAGAAAATAAAAATAGAACAGTAAAATAAAGCCAGTGTTAAAATTGATACACAAAAATGCAGATCAGAAGGTCCTGGGCAGTTGTTAAAGGGGGTTGCATATTTGTTTCTAAGTATCATAATAGCCAAGCTAAAGGTGGAGACATAATAAGCTGCAAAATTGACCACTTGCATGAGAAAAATCTGTCCAGTAGCTAAGGAAAAGCAAACCCTCTCAATTTAGTAAACTCTATTTATTTGAGTTGGAGAGAAATGTTTTCAGACTCATTTGGTCCTCCGAAATGGGTTCTTCATGTGATATAATGGACAATATCCTAAAAAGCATTCTACAATACAACTGAAACGGGTCACACAGCTGTTTCTAATGTACTTTTCACTGCAGCTAATATCACAGAGTATAGTAGTATTCGCTGACTGGCCACCTGTTAACTGATTGACTGTAAGCATTAAGTGTATCTATTAATTCTAATTATTGTTTCTGATATTTAAAATTAAAAAATACTTCTTTTTGTTTGTTTTTTGAGCTGCGCCGGGAAGCATGTGGGATCTTAGTTCGCCCTGACAAGGGATTGCATCCCCGCCCCCTGCAGTGGAAGCACGGAGTCTTAACCACTGGACCGCCAGGGAAGTCCCTAAAATAAAACCATTCTTGATCAGAAAGTCCAACTAACCTCCTGTTAATGTTTTTTTAGGAATGTTGAAAATACCCATTTCATACTAAGGTAAAATCTCATTGTATTAATTCGATTTGTTTGAAAGCCAAACAGTGGTGTGCTGCTCAATGTTTAACTACCAGCTCTAAATGGTGGGTTGGGAGGGTTGGAGAGTGTCTTAATTTGTAGAGTTCATCAATTTCTACGGTGTAAATACTCTTACTAATCAATTTCAAGTGAGCAATGTGATATCTCTGAATGTGGAGTTGGAAAGAATCATGAACACCATTACATATGGTATTTCTACCATGCAGATACAATAGACATAAATAAACTCAAGACATAGGCAATAGTAAAATGCACATATTCAGGAAGTGGTGAATTTTTTAGTATTTATGACCCAATTTATTTGTAAGTTTATACCATTTACATTTTAATAATGGCTCGATTTATCAACTGGTTCTCAAAGTTCCTAAAAGTGTAGCAATCAGCTCTTGCACATTAGCACAGACCAGCTCTATTACACTACTGAAAAACCAACACCAATCATTTTCTAAAATGTTAAATCAATTAAGAAATGCAATATGGACCACAATTGATTATAACATAATGACAATTAGCAAATAGTACTGAGAGCATGTTTTTAAAGCTCTTTTGCTTCAGTATAGGGATAAACATCTGTTTTATTGTAGGAGGTGCCTTCTCAGTGCTGGATTTTGTTTTTTGTTTTTTGTTTGTTTGTTTGGTCTTCCACTGATGTGAGCCATGCAGCAATTTGTTTTTGTTTTAATGGTCTATAAACCCACTGACTTTGGTCCAGTCTAAATGTACTTCAAGATTCACTTGGAGTTTCTAGATATGATTTTCTGATTGATTATTTTAGTTTTCAATAATATAAGTTAATTTACTATTTTAAGTTACATAGCCTTCTTATTACAGGTCTGAAAACCTCAATCTCCTAACTCCTTTTTCTCAAATGAATGTTTATGACGGAATTTTTAGAAAATGTATGATTTCTTATGAAGGTAGCTATTTTCTTATAGCTTAACCTACTATATTTAAACCATTTAAAATATTTTCTGAAATGCTAGAGTCTTAACTTCCTCAAATATAGTAAACTAAAAACAATGGGATAAAATGTGAAGATGATATATTTTTAAAGAGTGGAATACATAAAATTGGCTGATAAAACAACTCTATAAAATATTCAAAGAACATCAAAAAATTAAGGCTTATTACATGTATGTACCACACTATAAAGCAGTATATGGAGTTGTGGAGATTTGGCATATGGTTCAGAGATCTAAAAGCAGGAGGAAATAATGCTATTCCAGAACCCAAAATGGAAAGATAAAACTCAAACATATGGTAAATTTTCTGAAAATTAAGTATGTAACTGGTCAGAAAGTTGAGATATTGGGTTCCCTGAAGGAAGTAATATTTTGCACAGGTATAAACAGCTATTTTCCAGAGAATTATGTTCACTTGCAATTTGGATACAGTTTGATGAGGTAGAAATAGGATAAAGAAGAGTGAGGGAAATCCAATGGCTGGCACAGAAATGAAAACATGGTTGCCGCCAGAGAGGCTGAGCAGCATTTCCCAGATATTGAGAGACATTATCAAGAAATGCTTGATGAGTTTCCTCTCTCCATTTTATTATTTATGATCAAGAGACAAAGAATCCACGCAGAATGGGCTATGTGTGGAGAGGAGAGACTATGATAGAAAACGGTTTCGTATAAAAATTTCAGTTGCTAGAGACCTCGTCATAGCAACTACTTTGTAATGACCTCACTTCTCCTATGTTTCACCCATGTTATAAAATAGAAAGTAATTCGTACTAGGTAGAAATATAGCAATTAAGAGTGAACGCTCTGGAGTGAGAGTACCTATGTGCAAATCCCAGCTCTTGTCATTTGCCGGTTGTATGGATTCAGTCAAGATATTTACACATTTTATGCATCAGTTTCCCCCTCTATATAAAGGGGATAATAATAGCTCATAGGATTGTGGTAAAAATTTAATAAATTAATATATACAAATATATTGGAACAATATGTAATAAATGTCAGCAATCGTCATGAGCACCATAATTATTGTTATATTATTACCGTAGAAAGAAGACCACAAGTTCACATATACAGACCTCCTAAAATCAACGTTGAGAAGATGTCAGCTAAAAACAGTCTAAAACTGAAGCCTATGACGATCGTTTAGAGCGTCCCAGAGGAAAACTGTCTCCTGTGTTAGGAACTATCTATCAAAACAAAGCGTAGGTGGAATGACCCCACAAGACAGATACAGAAGATAAAATCTTACAGCTGGACCTAATAGCTCAAGCTCCTGGCACTGCTCCCACTTAACCTTGTCTGATCTGTGGGGAAAAGGATCTGGGCAGCCCCCATAGCTTTGGGGAAACTACCCGCAAATGGAGCAGTTTAATTGAAAATTCCAAAACTTTCTCAAATGCCATGGTCAGGATCATGTCATTCTTATCCAAAGAGCCTAGAGCTGTTTTCTGCCACCTAAGGGATATTTACTCCATCACTGTGCTCCAAGCAACTGGGTTTAAGCTGCTGTTCCTTCCCTTTTTTCAAAGGAGAAGCAATGAAGCTATTTAAAGAAATATAACTATTTTTTTAAAGTTCTATATGGGACAAGACTAGACTAAAGAGAAACAAAGGCTGATAGCCTTAAATAACTGCAAATCTATTCATATCCAAAACAGAGCACGGGTTGTGTGTGTGTGTGTTGTATGTATGTGTAGGTTGTGTTGGTATGTATGTGTGTGAGTGGTGCGGTGTGCACCCACATATGTGAGTAAGAAAATGTCTGTGGACAGATGCCTGGCTCAATGTCTACAGAAAATAACAAGGCAGCATGCATGGTACATTTCAGTGTGTAGATTTCAGCTGGTAAATTCACAGATGTTTGGAGAAAAGGGTGGGAAAATATGACCTATCAGAGTCCCCAGCCAAATTTTGCTGGAGGAATGGATCTGAACCATAAGAAAGGCCTAAAGAATATGATCAACTTTAAGCTTAAGAATAATCCTGGAAAGTGATTTGAAGCATTTTGAAAATAAAGGTATTAGATAAGTTAAATAGCATAAGAAAATCATGTTATTAAAAAAGAAAAATCCAGAGAAGCATGCCTGGGTATGAAAAGGTGATCTGAGCGTGATAATGTACTGTTTAAGACACTAACAGGATAATAGTAAAGACAGTCTTTCTAACAAGTTATTTACACGGACTCAAGAGTAGTAGTAAATAGGATAAACATGGGCTCATATTCTCTTGGCTTAGCTTAAACAGAGGAAAAAAGGTCAAAAAGAAAATTAACCAATTAATGAATGCCATGTAAAATTGAACCACGTCCTGTACTTCTTAATATGGCTAAATATAAGTGCCCAAAAGGGACATCATTCTTCCTTGTAACTATATTGTTGCATTATTTTTTTCAAAATGCATTAAACATCCTTGCCCCCAAATATCTGGGTCTTTTATCTAAAGAAAATTAGACAGCCTGCTGAATTTAAAAGTGAGTTTTAAACCCAGTCTCCAGTTTTACTTTTACAGTTTTGGTAAGTTCAGTCCTGTGAATGGGTTGTCACCTGTCTGCTGTATTTATGGGAGCAGATCAAACACACAGAGATGACAATGTGTACCATTTCTATCACTGTACTCGAATAGCATCCTAACAATTCATCAAAAACCAAGATCCATGTGGTCTGGTGAACAGCACCACTGTTATCTGGGTCAAAATTGAGCTGCCACCAGGACTAACAAGAAGTACTTTAAGCCCATTTTAGTTACAAGTGGTTCCTTAAATATTTTACTAGCAAAACTGCCACCTGCCTTGAAACTTGAGTTTTATGACCTCACTTGTAGGTATATTCTTTTACCAACTTGTGATCTGAATCCGTGGGGGGGGGGGCCTGTTACCAAGCACCACTGTTGATGGTAGTTAAAGAAAACAAAACACGTTGTTCACTATCAGATTATAAGAAAGAGATTTTTTAATTATATGTTTTCTTCCTAGGCTGCCCAAATAGTTCTACAACTTGTTTTATTGACAAGTTATATATATTCTTATGATGTATAAATGTTTTTACTTTTAAAATAGGGAAATATATTTTATAACTACAGAAAAAAATTAAGAAGGAAAGGAAAACCTCTAGACAACAAATGAACCTAAGGCAATTTAAAAATATTATCTATACTATTTATTAGTATTTCCTAAGTACTAATAATCTATTTTTTTAAAAGCCAAACTCAGCAAAATCCTAGACAGTTGCAACTTGAGAACTACTGAATCTATTTGTTTGTGCCTTTATTCCACTTAAGGAGAGTGGAAAATATTATGATACCCAATATCAATGTAGATCCTATATAAAACTTTATTATAATGTGTTATAATCTCAATTTAAAATGCTTATCAATATAATTGTGGTTTGCAGGTTCCTTGAAGTCCCACTCATTTTGTACATTCATGTTTGAGTGTACCAGTGGACAATCAAACAATACTTCAGAAATTTAACTGAAAGCAAATAAGCAGCCCAGGTTTGTGTCTTCACATTCGTCATTTGTTTTCTTGTCCCCTCATCAGGTGCTATGCCTGGTACTATGGTAAGCCCTGCACAAACTGCAATAAACAGTCTAATATAACCTAATAAAACCAACCAAGGGAATGACTATAGCTGTTGAACAAACAATTCATTGCTGAAATTAAAAATGTAAAATGAAACCTAAATAACTTTACAAGATATCTTGGTAGCACTACCCACAAAAATATGGTGTGTCTTCCCCCAGCCTCATTTACTGCTCTATGATTGGCTTCTATTTGTCCACTATCTGCACATCTGGATTGATTTCCCTTTGGCACAGGGAGACTTACGTTGATTCCTCCACCCACCCCTGTCTAGTTTCTCTTATAACCAAAGGCACATAATTCAAGGTGTCTGTGAGGAATTAAGGTGGCAATTTGTGACCTACACAGAGACAAGAGTCACTGGACTGTGCTCTTTTCAAAAACTCTATTGCTATATCTTGGCACTAACTGGAAATTACATAGATAATTGACAGATGATAGATAGATGATAGATAGATAGACAGACAGACAGAGTCAGACAGACATACACAAACAGACAGGAAACTTTTATGATGCTAGGTCCCAGCTTCCAAAAAGGAAGGTCTGCTTTTTAAGGAACCAGATCACATTGTGTTCTTCAGTGTCATAACACCAGGAGCCCAGAAGAAGAAAAAGAACCGTGGGATTGTAAAGCACATTGGACATGCCAATAAATGAATGATAAATTATTAAAGCATGATTGGAAATATTGCCATTTTTCATAGCTGTCACTTTAAGTATAAAAGCATCAGCACATTAAACTAGTTACTGCTTTTTCATAATTGAGACTTTAGCTCCTAGCTGTGCCCTGCAGCTTTTCATTAATCACTGGGACTGAAGTTCAAGCTCAGTGACAGCTTAGAAGGCATTAAATGGCCAAAGTATTTTCCAGGTACAGTTAGGAAAGGGCTTTCAGTTGTATAATCCATAGCTAATTGTTTTTCAAAGTCTCTAAACACAATCTACTCCTGGCGTTTCCTAGTGACAGAATTAGCTGCAAACTGGTTTTCTTTTTATCTTCCCAGGCTTTCTCTCATGAAAATCTATTGAGAGGCCTATTGTTAGCTGCATAAAACAGGTGCAGAATGACTGTGATATGTAAAACTGTAACTGATACTTAACCAAGGAAACATTTATTAGATTGCCTCTGAAACAATACTTCCTGAATACTTATTCTAATCATACCATTTAATTTGTCATAAAAGAAACAAGATGGCATGAAATTTTGCACACAGGCGGAATTCACTTTTCTAATGGAAAAAAAAAAGTCCTCGTTGGATTATTTTAACAAATGCAACTGAATCTTCACCCAACATGAAGTAAGACTGCAGCTTCTCACATTTACACTTGAACACAAAGATTCCCAGCATCAGCCCCTCTGTTGCTTTAGTTCATCATTTTTTTTTTCCTTTTCTGCAAAGTGTTATACATCAGGTTTTAATGGATGTGCCAAAGCATTCTTTCTTTTGTGTAACAAATTATCAAGAGCATTGAGGTTCATTAATTATGTCATCTAATTGGATTGAGGCAGGTGCAAAATACCTCAGATGAAGTGGTCACTGGCAGAAAGGCCTAAGTGCAAGTTTTTCTATTAGAAACCAGCATGTCTCCAGACTCTTGGAATTACTTTGTACTTATTGATTAATGGCCATAATTTATTACAGTGCAGAAGATCTTGCATTGAGTTAAATGTGTGATTAATCAATTTTCCATAAAATTATGAACAGCCGACCAGTTGCCAGAAAGAAAATACCAAGTGCATTTTCCCACGGTGTAAATATATCAGGACTTCAGCTAATAACTGTCTATCACTTGCTTAATATTCCTGTCACACTGATAAATGTCATCTCCACAAATGGGCCACAGGTAGTAATGATGGAAAGACCACCAAACATGTTTTATAGCTACCCTTCTCATATAATGAAATACTCTTTGAATCCATCTCCAAACAATTTATTAATGCAAAATTCATTTCTGCCTTCAGCTTGAAATATATCATTGTTAAGTCAACAATATTATATTCAACTGATAACTGATATTGAGGAAAGAAAACCTTAGGCGAAAGAAAGATGAATTTTGGACTTCCTGTGCACGGGAGCTCACTTATATTTTCCGTCTAAAATTCAGACATGTGACTAATTGTTGTCAGTTCTAATCTGCTTTTAAAGCACAGCATGTCTGAGAGGTGGGAACACTAAAGAGACCTGCTGATTGAAGAGAAGAACACATTTCGTTCCAAAGGTTAATTTATCTGGTTAAATAACAGGTATTACGGGGACTCACTAAATGAATTGTCTTTTTTGAGCAAGGGTACTTTAGTTTACAACTACACTAGTTAGATGCCGGCTCCTAAAAATGTACAAAAGACATAGGAAAACGGTGAGATAACCTAACGATACCGGAATCAATCGCGTTTTAGGAAAATGAACTTGTGTTAAAACCTATTATAGAAATAAAAACGGATAGGATATGTAAAGATTGAACTGGAATAAATAAATGTCAGCATGACAGCGATACGTCACCGAGCCATCCCAATGCAGAAGTAGTAGAACAATACACGGAACAACAGTAAAAAAATAAATAAAAGCTGAACTAATACTCAAGCACTATAAGAAGGATCCTAAAAATGCTAGACCAGGGCTTCCCTGGTGGCGCAGTGGTTGCGAGTCCGCCTGCCGATGCAGGGGACGCGGGTTCGTGCCCCGGTCCGGGAAGATCCCACAGGCCGCGGAGCGGCTGGGCCCGTGAGCCGTGGCCGCTGCGCCTGCGCGTCCGGAGCCTGTGCTCCGCAATGGGAGAGGCCACAACAGTGAGAGGCCCAGGTACCAGAAAAAAAAAAAAAAAAAAAAAAAAAAAAAAAAAAAAAATGCTAGAGCAGAGGGGTCTTACATATCATCATTCTTCCTCTTCCTGGAGCAGGGAGATAAATAAGCCAGGGCATGAGGCTTGCTGTGTGGATCTCAGTCAATAAGACACCTATCTCTGATCCTACTCAACTTTATCTGAGATAAGAATTTGGGGGGGGGGCCTTAATCCCACCCCTCAAATACAGTGCAACTTCCCTTATCTCCAAGTTACTTGGTTCTATTACAGTCATAGGAGGACACTTGGTGTAGGGCTTTGCAGACCACTTTTGCACTGTCAGAGTCTCTTGGGCTGCATAGATCATGACGCCTCCAAACCCTTTCTTCTACAAGAGTGGTCACATCCTCCTATAAAATTTAGGTTCCCTAGTTTCTTTCTTTTTTTTTTTTAATTGGATGACCAGCCCCACCCCCAACAAATAACTGGCATGGAACATGGCAAGGAACGTGGCTGCTACACCCTGAAGCCTTCTCTTTTTTCTACTAGAAAGCTCTCCTCCTCTGCCCATGTTTGAGTCTCTGTTAAGTGCAAGTGATGGAGGCCGAGTCCCTCGCTCTCTAGATCCTCTAGTTTCTAAACTACACATGCAAGTGGAATAAGAACAAAAAGCTACATCTAAAAGCTCTATCTAGCACCATTCCCATTCATATATTTACTGTACGATTTGGCAAACACAGTCACGGAAATAGTTCGCCAGGCCTCCTTTTAATATCACGCCTGGGGTTCATTTTAGCTGGCTCTTTATTCCCAATTTTCTCCTCCTGTGTTGTATAGAATTTTTAAGTATGTCTGTGTTGGATGTTTTATGCTAACTATTGAAATTCTGTAATTCCTTAAGCTCAAGTCTCAATCATTTTAACACCTATTAAATCTCTCTAGCTAGAAGGGATCAAACTTCTCCCTGGAAGAAGGCGGATCTGGGCTTTCCACGCGCCTAGCAGAAGCATTGTGTTACATGATCTTTTCCTAGTCCTGTGGAATTTTCAAGTTGAACCTTACTCTGACACTTATTTTAATATTTTTCTTTTGTCCCACCATAGTTTAAGGGAGACTTCAAACGTGCCACAGAAAAGGAAGTTTCTGCTGCAGGGAGGGGAGAAAAGATAAAGGACCACACGACTGTGATAGAGAAATTGGAACCCCTGTGCGCTGCTGGCGGGGATGTCAAATGGTGCACCTGCTGTGGAAAACCGTCTGGTGTCTCCTCAGAAAATTAAACACAGAATTACCACGTCTGGTAATTTCACTTCTGGGTATATACCCCAAAGAATTGAAAGCAGAACCTCAGCTATTCGTATACCCATGTTCATGGCAGCATTATTCACAACAGCAAAAAAGTGGAAACCACCCAAGTGTCCACGGATGGATGAATGGATAAACAAAGTGTGGTTTAACATTTTCACTGGACTATCATTCAGCCTTAAAGAGGAAGGAAGTTCTGACACATGCTACAACATGGCTGGGCCTTGAAGACATTATGCTAAATGAAATAAGCTAGTCACGAAAGGACGAATATTGGATGATTCCACATACGATTACATGAGGTACCTAGAGTAGTCAAATTCACAGAGACTGAGAGAAGAACGGTGATTGCCAGGGGCTAGGATGTTTAATAAGTTTGGAGTTTTCGTTTTGCGAGATGAATGGAGTTCAGGGGATGGACAGTGATGATGGTTGTACAACAATGTGAATGTACTCAGTGCCACTGAACTGTAGCCCCCAAGTGGGTAAAATAGGAAATGTTACGTTACATAAATCTTACCAAAATTTAAAAAAAAAACGAAAAGGAACACAGGACTATAAAGACAGGGGTAAGTGGGGAAAAGAGCAGTTCGGAGGTGTTTTTAACACCTTGGGGTAGAGCCCTCCTCTGATATGGTACACATCCCGGAAAGGTGTGGTCAGTGTCTTTTGTGACAATGCAAGATGCCACTGATCGACTTGGGGCGAGAGCTGGCAAGTTCAATGACGTTAGGTGTCATTGCCGAGCACATTTGTTTTGCCTCTCAACAAAGCCAAACGGGTGCAAGAGTGACTGTGATTGGCAGCCAAACAGTGTGTAAACCTGGAACTGGAGCCTTTACTTGCTGTGTGCCATTTGTTCTTCAGCGGCTGCAAGTTTGGAACCCAGTTCACAGGTTTGGGTATGTGGCTACTGCTGCCACATGGAAAGAGTGGACGCCCCTTCTAGAGGGGTAATTGTTATTGGTGTTACGGACTGAATGTTTGTGTCCCCCCCAAAAGTCATCTGTTGAAATGCTACACCCCAATGTGATGGTATTAAGAGGTGAAGCATTTGGGTGGTAATTAGAATTACATGAGGTCATGAAGGTGGAGCCCTTATGAGTGAGATTAGTGAATGCCTCACATTTGGGGCTCCTTAAGGGAGTCATGAGAGAGCTAGCTTCCCCTGTCTGCCCTTCTGCCATATGAGGACACAGTAAGAAGATGCAGCCTATGAACCGGGGAACAGGCTCTCACCAGACATTGAATCTGTTGCTGCTCTATCTTGGACTTGGCAGCCTCTGCTACTGAGAAATAATTCTTGTTGTTTATAAGCTCTCCAGTCAATGGTATTCTGTCGTAGCAGCCTGAATGGACCAAGATAACTTGCTTCCAAATGGCAATGTTGGAACAGAAGTTAAGGATTGTTGTCAGATCTTCCAATTTTTCAATAAAAGCCCAAAACACAGACGTTTCTGAGAAAATTTCCAATGTTTAAATGTTGGAAAATAATGCAAAAAAACCCCAAAAAAACCTCTAAATATTGTGCATTTTTAGCCTGGTGACAAATTCAGCCTTTGAATTATCAGTTTTTCCCTTCTGTTTCAATGGATCAGGCCAAATCCTCTACCACTATTATTCCTTTTCTAGAGCATACTGGTTAGAAACTTTCTCCCCCATCTCTGAACTCATAGATAGATCGCTTGTATGTGCTCATACGCTTACCAGATATTATCTTTCTTTAAAGATGGGTGTGTATATGTGTGTATGCTTTTGACTACTTTAATCCAAGCTTCTTGAGACTATAGTACAATTATTCAGCCTATGCTTCATACAGTATCTTCTATCCATTATCTGCTAAATAAATACTTGCTAAATGTATGAATGTGTGAATCAATGAATGTAAGCTAAAGGGGGTGATGACCTCAAAGAACAGCCTGTATTATACTAAAAGTACATTTGCAAAGTTCAAATGGGTTTGCAGTACTTTCTTTTTCAAGTTGTAAATTTATGCAAAGGTTATGTCTTTTTTCATCTTTGTAGCTCTCTCTCTTCCATGTACTAAGTGCTAAGATATATTAACTCTTTTAGCCCCAATTCATTACTAAGTGCCCCAAATTCTACATTTACGAATTTAATCATTCAAACCCTATGATGCGGGTGCTATTATTGCCCTAAATTTCAAATGAAGAAACTGAGAGGTAAAGAACTTGCCTGTGATCACACAGAGAGTAGATGGCAGCACCAGAACTGGATCCTAGGTAGTGGCCTTTTGACCACATCATGCTGTTTCCGTTAAAATTCCTAGAAGGCGCTTCCCTGGTGGCGCAGTGGTTGAGAGTCCGCCTGCCGATGCAGGGGACCCCGGTCCGGGAAGACTCCACATGCAGCGGAGCGGCTGGGCCCGTGAGCCATGGCCGCTGCGCCTGCGCGTCCGGAGCCTGCGCTCCGCAACGAGAGAGGCCACAACACTGAGAGGCCCGCGTACCGCAAAAATAAAAAATAAAAATAAAAAAATGAAGCATTCAGGCTTTCCGGGTGGCGCAGTGGTTGAGAGTCCGCCTGCCGATGCAGGGGACGCGGGTTCGTGCCGCGGTCCGGGAAGATCCCACGTGCCGCGGAGCGGCTGGGCCCGTGCCATGGCCGCTGCGCCTGCGCGTCCGGAGCCTGCGCTCTGCAACGCGAGAGGCCACAGCAGTGAGAGGCCCGCGAACCGCAAAAAAAAAAAAAAAAAAATTCCTAGAAGGAAACGGCTGACAGGGACTGCCTCTTAGCCTGGAAATGGGGTAGGGGAATAAGGATAAAGATTTCAACGACTATCACTCTTTTCAACTAAAATATTTTTGTCTTTGGCTTTTGTTTCTATTTTTATTTTCTTCCGTCCTTCTATAAGAAAAGAGATGCAATTGCATTTGTCAAATCATAGTTGAATGGAAACCATAGATTGGTCACCAATCCAAGAGTTCAGCAAAAATCAAGGGAAACTTTCTGTGAAAATCAATTTGGGTGTATTAGGAATTTACAATGGAGTATATTGTATATCTTATTAGAAGTTAAAAATTATGTATAAATCCTTTATATGTGTAAAATCTACAATAAATATATGTACATATATATACTCATACCTTTTGTCCTGGAGAACTGACTGCTGAACACTTACCATACATCATTGTATTGGAGAAACCGTGGACATAGTTGAGGTCTAGCTAAGGGGAAGCTGAGTTGAAGACACATTTACTTTGGCTGAGTGGAATAGATTTATGAGGCTTGCCGTCACTTCCCTGTGTAGCTAAGTTACTGTAAGTTATACACATTTAGGAAAGGCTTCTATAAATATTTCAACTGCCCCCTGAGCTAACTTAGTACAATGACATAAATGTGCAGGGCCAGAGATTGTATTGTGATCTGAACATACCCTGTGGTGCCTGGTGCAGGAAGTACATGGGTTGCGGCCAAGAAATAAGAGCCAGAAGTTAGTCTGTGGAAAAGTCCTCAAATCATCTGCCATGAAAATTATTAGCAGAATTAGAATATCCTTGACACACTGTAAATTCCAAAATTTTCCCCGGTCAAGAACATACACAATATTTGAGGGTTTACAGGTAGAAATACACCATACATTAAAAATAATAAGTACTTGATTTAGAAAGGCAACTTTTTAAAATCAGAATGGGTGGCGGGGAACAACTTGGAAAGGAAGACCCCTACAGCATATTTTCTTTTTCTTTCCTGATGGAAATGGAATTTTTTTTTTTTTTTTTTTTTTTTTTTTTGCGGTACGCGGGCCTCTCACTGCTGTGGCCTCTCCCGTTGCGGAGCACAGGCTCCGGACGCGCAGGCGCAGCGGCCATGGCTCACGGGCCCAGCCGCTCCGCGGCACGTGGGATCCTCCCGGACCGGGGCACAAACCCACGTCCGCTGCGTCGGCAGGCGGACTCTCAACCACTGCGCCACCAGGGAAGCCCAAGAAATGGCATATTTGATAAAGCTAGAATTCAGCATTTTAACTGCAGTTTGGAAATGTTTTGGAATGTTTCAATAAAACAACTGAAAATTTATAATTATCCGATTTAGGGGTATATGAAGGTTACCTTTTTTGCTCTCTTTAAATTTGTTTAAGTAAAACACTGAGAAAAGTCAGATAAAAATAAGCAAAATATGAAATCAAGGTAATAAAGTTGAGCAACAAAATTAATTGAAATTGATAGCTACTATTAATAAAACTTCTATCAGAGCATAGCAAAAGCAGTAATTCATTCAGAAGAAATGCAATTGAGATAAATACATTTCAACTATACTGTAAATGACTGTCACTGAAAGGAACTGCTAGACTGATAAATAGTGATTAGGAAAGTTATAATGTGAGTGATGGTGTCCTGGAAAGAACACTGTCCTAGTATTTAATAAACACGGATTATAGTCCAGTTCACTCTTAACCAGTGGTGACACTGGGCTATTTGCGGTTCCTCACTGCTAAAAAAGCCATGCAGTTGGGCCAAGAGTCAATCATCTGACTGAAGCTCAAGTTCTCTCTCACTCTATTTCTCAATTAATCAATTCTGATATTTGTCATAAAGAGTAAATTACCACCTTACACCTAGAGGGTACGTAATTTCTACAAATTAATGTTGAATATATTCTTCAAATATTTCATGGCTGATGCACTGACTGTTCTGAATTCTTTTAATGGACTAGAGTTCTTGACCTTCAGGAATCTGTCTTCTCCCATTCCGTGCCCAAGCCACCTCACTCCCCAAAAACACTTTCTAATGTCTTGTGATAGCATTGCCTAGGGCATCCATCCATCTGTCCTCTGCCTACCAAACTCTGTCTCAGTAATGTGAAATGTTCGAGTTAGGCAAATGGGTTGGAAATTCAGTGTTCATTTCCCAGACTGTGGTGGCAGTGGTCAAGCGTTAAAGAAATAGTGTTCCTAATTTATACAATCTAGGACACCAGTTAAGAAGGACTGCTTGGATGTGTTTCAAGCCAGAAGGTAAGCCAAAGGCTTTTACACATTTTATCCACAACTTGAATGATGAAACAGGGATCCTGTTTATCCATTTTAAACATGAAATCCGGGAAGGAGGTGTTGCTTAACCTTTCGAAAATTTGATTAAAATTCAAGAAAATCTAAATAATTTGGAAAAATAATCAGGAAAAGGTTGAGTTATCTAAAGAGACATACATTGGCTGGTACACTTTTAAATTTAAGTAAATTATTGAACTATCAAGTAAAAATGTATTGTGCATGGTTGTGAATAAATTTTAAGGGTCTAGACTGGGGCTGCTAATTGAACAAGAAACGGCTATAACTTCAAATTAGCTTTTTTATCTCCCAAAAGTCATTGTGAATCTTGCTGAATTTGGATATATAAAAAGATATAGTTTCAAATTCATCAATAATTTTATGCTTGGAATTAATAAATTTAAAACAGTAAAAAAACAACAATATCACCTGTAGACATTTTTCTTTCAAACTCCTCCATATGTTGACTATTACTCTAGAGATATATTTGGTTACTGACTGAACAATTAAGAGAAAAAAGATAACCTGGAGACAGTTCAAAAGAAAGCAGTGACACCGGTCAAAGAATTAGAATTAGATGACCATAAAGAGAAATCTTAACAGGAATTTAAGTTTTCCAAATAAAAAATAGGATGCCTGAGGAATAACATAGTAAGGATTTTGATGTTTGTAAAATATGTCTAAGATTCATTTTGTTGAAGCTATGAATAGAAAAAAATAGTTATGAAAATGGGGTTTGGACCTCAGGAACCTATTTGTAACCATCTACTTAAAATCTTGGCTGTAAGTGCAAGGGGCAGAGTACAAATTGGAAAGCCTAGCTGCCCAGGTCTGAAAATAGCATCCTCTGCTTCTCCTTCCAGGACTAAAGCTGACTTTGGCTCTCCAGTCTCCTACTATCTCCTTTTAAATGCAAATGGTTTGGGAGGGGTTGCCCTTAATTCACTCATTTAATCTAGCAGTTAACACCTTAGCAACTAGAAGCCAACCTAAAAAAAGAAAGAAACTGGGTGAGGGTTTTGGTGGTGAATGTATCCAAAATGTTGTCCCTTATTCTCAGCCCACTTTTGGTGTGCATGCCAAAGGTCACCAACCCCTGACCTAGCATAACTCTTGAATTTGTTATAAAATGATGAAAATGGTTTAAAGAACCCTCTTGTCACAAATCCCCAACTCCGTGAGGCACTTTCATCTGTAATGTTCCAGGGTTGGTAGGAAGGGTGGAAAGTGAATGGCTTGAAAATAGTCAGATCTCTTTAACTAAAATTAGTTTCTGGCAAGGGCTCTCAGCAACATTGGCCTACATTTTCCAGAACTATTGTTCTTGTGCTTTTGCCTAAGTGTGTTTGCATAGTTTCCAAAGTCAGGAGCTGGCCATAAAGGAAAATGAGAAAAGCTGTGACTAAACGAAGGAGAAAATAAAATCCATATGACTAAAATTCTAGCACAGAAACTTCATTAATCATTACTTCAGGAATGTAAGACTCCTCTGTGAGGATACATGGAAAACTTCATTTTGTGTCCCTGACATACACTATTAAAAACTGCCTCCTAGCCAAGCAGACTTGGTTCCCACCCATGGAAATGAACTATCATTACTCAAGGGGAGTGTAGAGCACTTTGCTCTAGGTGTCTGCTGCTTTTCTTGTTTGACATCCATTAAAATTCTGTTTCCATTCTCCAACGTGGTTAGGCACTGTAAACTTTTGGTTTTAGGAAACTAAACTACAACCAGTTGAAAAGATGGAAAATGGGCAGACGTAGCTCTTACTGTCATATGATATACATATTCATCAAATCTTTTGAAAGAATCATCAAAAAGTGGAGAGTATGAGTTACTACTGCCCTGGGATGGCTGAATATTACATGCTGTCCATTCGCGTGAAAAATTACTGAGCACACACTCCAACAGTGTAAGTATCAGGTCAACTGCACATTGAAGAGCTGCATTGACACAAACCACACACATACATTCATTCTGACTGAGGAAACAAGGATACAATAATTTAGCAAAACATATTTTTTAAAACGTATTAGATCAAAAACACAGGTTGCTAGTGGAATCCATATTGCAGAACACACTGATTTTCTATCCTTGGCATCCCAATTAACCTTACCAAAAATGGCGGTCTTTTCTCACTTTTTCTACAAAGTATATATGAACACTCCATTTCCAAAATCTGTCATGAACTTTAAGCTAGCCCTTCTGAGAACGTTTCAGTTTTTGTATTTTCCTTTTCTTTTAAGCCTGTAAAATGTTCTAAAGTTAGAAAGTTGGGAGGTAGGAAGGAGGATTTTGGAGGAAGAAATCAGGATGTAAGATCTGTGGAAAAAATAAGTGCCTTTTCTCTGTTAATGAAGTTTCTTTCCTTCTTTCTTTTTTTTCTTTCTTTCTTGCTTGCTTGCGTGCTTGCTTGCTATGAAGGTGGAGATCTGCGTCTGCCTTATTCACTGCTATATTTCAAATGCTCAGAACAGTGTTGGGCAGACAGTAGGTGCTCAGAGAACATGTGTTCAATGAATGAATGATGTTTTTCTCTGTACATTACATTCAATGGGTATTTTTCTTATTACTTCCTGATGATAGAAAATCCACTGAAGATATTTACTGAAAACCGTTTTATTTTTTTTCCACCCAGGAAAGAATCTTCTTAACAGAGTACATAAATTCCAGAGGAATAGACATGAACAGGTAAGAGACAAAAGTAATATCCTCTCCACATCCACACTTCCCCACTGCCCAGATAGACTCAAACCAGTTCAGAGATCAATTGATCTGTAACAACGTCGCAGTCTTCATTGAACTGCTCTCCACAAACATTAAACATCTATGTGTGTGTGAAACTGTGCTGTGAGCCTCGTGCTCAAGTGAATAAGGTATGGACCTCATATTTGAATTACTCAGAGCCTGCTAAGAGAGAAGGGTACATAAACAAATAATTGTAATACAGTGTACAAAGTACAATAATACAAGTAATTAATCCTGTTTGGAGAAGCTGGCAGGCAGGTCAGATTTCTTAGAGGATATTGTGACAGATGTTACAGAAGACATTTTGACTGTTTGAATGTGAAACAGGAGCTTGGTAAGCAGACAAGATCAGAAAGGCCATTCCAGACAGAGAGAGCAGCAGGAGCTGTAGTGTGAAGGAAAGAAGCTGTCCAACACATTTGGAAAACCACAGGTCAATTCTGTGAGGAGTTGTGTTTGGAAAGATAAACAGATATGAATTCTAAAGGGGATGGAAAATAGAAGTGTTTAATAAATAAGGGCTTGGGCTTCCCTGATGGCACAGTGGTTGAGAGTCTGCCTGCCAATGCAGGGGACGCGGGTTCGTGCCCCGGTCCGGGAAGATCCCACGTGCCGCGGAGCGGCTGGGCCCGTGAGCCGTGGCCACCGAGCCTGCGTGTCTGGAGCCTGTGCTCCACAACGGGAGAGGCCACAGTGGTGAGAGGCCCGTGTACCGCAAAAAAAATAAATAAATAAGTAAATAAATAAATAAGGGCTTAACATGATCAGATTTGCATTTAAGAAAGATAACCCTAACTCCAGTGGAGAATAAATTTAAATGGAGTATGACCAAGGAATGGAATACAGAAAAAGGAACAAGTTTAGGGGCTTGGGAGCTCAGGTATCTGTGAATACCTAGGTGTACACTACTCTGCAGTTCAGGAGAAATTTTTGAGCTAAAAATGCAGGTTGAGGAATATTTGTTAAGTGGTCCTTAAGTCCACGGTATATGACAAAATTGTGATGAGAAAAAGCTAGAGAACAAAGAGAAACAGAAAAAATTAAAAGAGAGAAAAAGAACCCAGGGAAAGAAATAGAAAAGTAATGGACATAGATATATGAGAAGCACCAGGGGATAAATTACTTATATCGTAAATATATTCACCCCCCTGTTTCCAGAGTTTGAAATCTTCGGAAAGTAACTTATGTGTAATAGGAAGAACAAATCTGACTCCATGTTAGATCTGTTCTATTGCTTGTGCTTAGTCATGCTGGCTCTGCAGCTTCTGTAAAAGAATGTTGCCTATAGCCTGAAATACACAAGGTAGCCTATTCTCAGGGCGCTGACCTCTAACAGTCCATTCATATAAAGATATAAATTTGCAGAACAGAGAATAACATTTGTTTTATTGGAGGTTTACAGGAACATCATGACCTGACCTACCTGGACAGCTGCAAGAACAAAGGATTCGGACGCCAAGAAGTTTGCAACAACTAACCGCTCTCCTCCCTCACCTTGCCTTTAGAAGTGCTTTGCTGAAACCCTTTGAGGAGTTTGGGGTTTTCTGGGCATGAGCCGCATGTCTCTTTGCATGGCTCTGCAATAAACCTTTCTCTGCTCCAAACTCTGATGTTGGCCTCACTGTGCATCAGGCTCAGGAACTTGTGTTCAGTAACGTTATGTTTCATATGGTTAGATGTTTCAGTTGTTCAGAATAGAAATGTAAAACGAAAATTAATTTTCTTAGAGGGCATGAAATATTATTACCAACAACTCTGGTACCCATTGACTCCTGATTTTACCTATAGGCAAAGTATTTTTTTTTTACTTGACATTTGTATAGTGTATTATTGTATATAAAGTTTCTTCATATGTATCCAGCTTATTATTAATTCTTATAACAAGCCTGTAAGATAGGAATTATTTTCAAATGGAGAAACCCAAGATTCAAAGCCCAAGTAACCAGTCCAAGAAAAGTTCCCAGGACTGACTGAGTCCCATGTTGCATCTACCAATATTATACTCAAGAGTCCAAGGAGTAAAAATCTTTCATTCACCCAAAACAACTGACCTTCTTGAAAAACCAACCTGATTTGCATGGTGGCAACTCCATGCGTTGCTTAAATTGCATCTTTAGGATTTCGTCTTGTGACATAGACAATAACTCTTCAGCTGAAATGACACTTGGACAATAACACAATATACCAAGAGGCTTAAGGAGACCTATTGAAGACTCACCATATTATTACAAAGACCCTTTAAAATTTCGAAGAACTCAAGTGAACTGTCAGCCTAACCCAGAAATCTTAGTAAAGCAGAGTAAAATGGCCATACATGACTGGGCATAGTCATGAAATTCTGATGAGAATTTGTGGCCAATCAGCTTGCAAGGTATGGAGAAATAAGGCGAACATTTTATCTTCCATGGAAGAGAAAACCCCACATTTCTGGTGCTGTTTGTCATGTCCCAATTTCTAAGTACTGTACCTTTAAGACTGGCCAAAGTCATGACCTCAGAGGCTAGTCCTGAAGTCTTCAAAAGAAATGCTCCCATGACAGAACCCACAGATTCTGAACTCATCCATCCCTCCAGACCCTCAGTCTGATGGACTCCAGTATCTCCTGCTGTGTGACTCAACATCTGAGTGACCGTGGATAGCCTCTGGTTTCAGCTTTGCTACTATCATTTCGGTGCTGACAGCTCTTCACTAAGCAACCCAAAATCAGCTCTGCCATCTGAAGACCCTGGACTCAGCCCAGCATTCTGGAGAGGTTGAGAAGTAGAGACGGCCAAACCAGGCTGCTGCTGCCAGGGCACCAAACTTTCCCTTCACTGACATAATTCTAATTCGGTTAGGAGTTTTTTGAAACACTTTTGTGCCACTATATAGTTGTTTTTAAGACAAATTTAATATCCATTTTTGTGTAATCCAGACTCTGAAATTATAGATCACTTGAAAAGAACAAATACAAGAATCCTATTCGCATTATGGTAAAATGAGTGTGTATGGTTAGAGACGAAATCTTCTGAGCATTGAAAGAAACTATTTTTTGCTTCAATTACTTGCATCTTCTCTTAAAATTAACTTTTAATCATCAAATTTCAGAACGCCTGTGAATTTTTGTTTTGGAGTAAAATAACACAGCAGATTCATTTAATAAAGTCAATTCAGTAATTGTGTGTGTCTTACCAATATCTCCAAAGACATCTTTTTACAAAGGGCAATGGGGTTAGAAGAAAATCCATTGTTTCAAAGAGAAATAATCTCTTAAACCCTGGTAAGCATCAATTACTATTCACAGTATTGTCTAAACAGAAAGACTCATATCTTGACTCAATATGGCTCCTTGAAAAGTTTCCATTAGAAAGTATTTTGCACTGTTACACATGGAATATTTGAGCCAAATCTTCTATATCAACTACACAGTCATTTAATAGCTTTTATTGGAAGAATCTTTTACGATTATTTTAAGATCTTTGTATGATTATACGGAAAATTTGTATTCAGCCGGGAAAATTTTACCTTCTCCTTAATCCACCATTTTAATAGAAATATTTCCTCTAGCAATTATTTCTTCTTATTATTTCTATCTGTATTAAAATTTTCCAAGCTTCAAATTATAGTAGAAGATGAAATAAAAAGTACTATCCATATCTAGTGATCTGAAAATGACCTTATACTTTTAAACTAATTTTCCTAGGCTCTGCATTAATTATTGTGTGCACTCCCAGTCATAGCTACAGACAGAATGCCTGCTAGTGTCCACAGCAGGATAAGACAATTAGAAAATCTATGAATTCTTCTCCTGCTTATACTTCAATTTCAAAGGTTAAATTTTTTTTTAAGATATTTTATGTGTGGTTCAGAGATGTTTCTGTATGACAGTGTTGATTGGTTTTCTCCTTGATATGAAATATAGGTGTATGGAAATCAAATATGCACAAGGAAACCAAACATGGTTTCATTTATCACATGGCAATGAACATTACAGAGACCCTGGAATAAATAAATAATTCAATGTACTCCACTTAAAATACGTTTATGATCTGGCTACATTGTGCCAGGCTCTATACTACCTTTGTAAAGCTTAAATCTAGTAAGCAAACCTGACATACACACAAACACACACAACATATACAGCTAATGCACAGAGTTAGACTTGTGGAGGGTGTGTTCGAGGGCAAAGACACCATACACACTGCCTCAGATATAGGCAGGGCTGATCCTCCACGGGCAGGCACCAGCACAGCAGTCCTACTTGTTTAAATGGTGAAGCATTTCCATACTGGAGTACCTTCCTTCACCTTGGCTGCCGAAGCCCTTCCCCCAACTCTCCCAAGGTTTCCAAGCAAAAGGGGTGAAACTGGCCCAGCATGAGATCCTGCAGGTTGCATTGTGGGGACTTCTTTCTAGTTGGTTGGTGCCTGGTGGTTGGAAGCCAGCTGCCCACTAGTCAGCTTTCCTGAGTTACCCACCCTGAGAATAAGGTGTAGGTGCCCACAGATAAAAGAGGTGAAGTGGAAGCAGATCAAAAATGAATATGTTGGAAATGTCATCTGAAAACTAGTCCTTAAGCCTGGGATCAAATCTCTAAACTCCAATGACTGTGATTAGTATGTTTTCAGATGCCATTGTAGGTAGGAAGCAATATTTGGACTTTGGATTTCACACAGAGAAAATGACATAAAACAAAACAAACTCATACTCGATCAAGTTTTGGCTTAAATTTTACAGGACATCATCACTGATGCATTCTGCCAATAAATACCAGATGTTCTGTTAAAAACCACAACAACAAAAAAATGTATCTGAGTATCTTCCTAGAGTATGGCTGGGTATCCAAAGCCAGACTTTGGTGAGAAAATTCAGAGGTCATGCAGAAATTTGAATTCAGAAATGCTCCCCTCATGACCATGGTGTCATCCTAAGCAAGTCAACCAGAAATTGTATTCTCTTACCCATAAATTGGATGCTGTAGCTGTTCATGGAGGGTATTCTTTTGTTCACTGAAACAGAAATTAGATGTAGATTTAGGCTATGGTTTCAAAAACATATGCTTCATGTGGAAATGGCAATATTTAAATATAATATTGATTATATATTAAATATAATATTTACATTCAATCAATTCTAAAAGTCATTTCACAAAATTGGTCCTACATATCTCTTGGCTCATCTGTTCTTTCCTTAAACATTGTGATGTGTGTGTGTGTGTGTGTGTGTGTGAATTTACATTGTGTGACCACTCGAGGGTCAACATTAGGTTAATATTATCAAGAGCTCTAAGAATGTTCTCGTCCCTAGTATGTTTTGCACATTTCATGAACTTTGCATCAGTGGTCATGCTAACAAGAGATACTCACCACCTCTAGGCATCTAACAGAGCAGCAGAGTGCCCGGGAAGAAGGGCTTTAGCATTAGAAATCCAAGCTCCTTTGCTCACTAACTGTCTGAATGTCGGCAATCTCCCAAGCCTTGATTTCAATGTCTGTAAGATACAATGACAGTTGTAAATCACCTCAAATGTTATCATGAGATTCAAATGAACTGATGCATACAACAGGCTTTTTACTAGGCACCTTTTAACACGTTTTAGCTTTTCAAGATTATTACCAGTAGAAATAATAGTGAAAATGAAAATCTTGCTGGAAGGGTTAGTACACCAACTCAAATTTAAACCAATGTTGAAATGACTATCATATATTTAGGAATTGCAGGAGAGCAGAGGGGGTGAGAATAGCAGCCCCTGAAACAGCCATGAAAAAAAAATGCTAGAGGAATTGAACACCCACCCTTATGAGTGTTATTACCTGTTGTTTACTAGATTTTTCTTTTAATGACCGAAGAACAGTTTTTTCCTCATATGATTTTATCAGGAAGTTGGTAGAAAAGAAAGAGCATGACCTTTAAAGACATGCAGATCTATGTTTGATTCTCAAACTGTATAAACCATCGTCACCAACACTTGAACAGATTACCTCTCTGAAGCTCAGTTTCTTTCCCTATAAAATGGGTATGAGATTAAGCATCTCACAGACTCCCCCCAGAATTGAGTAATCAAGTGTCTAGTGTCATTCCTGGCATGCAGTAGGCATTCAAAAAATGTAAATTGCATTCCCTTGCCCCATCCTTTTCCAGCATGAATAGGTGAGACTATAAGAGTGTCCACCCGGGCTTCCCTGGTGGCGCAGTGGTTGGGAGTCCGCCTGCCGATGCAGGGAACGCGGGTTCGTGCCCCGGTCCGGGAGGATCCCACGTGCCGCGGAGCGGCTGGGCCCGTGAGCCGTGGCCGCTGAGCCTGCGCGCCCGGAGCCTGCGCGCCCGGAGCCTGTGCTCCGCAACGGGAGAGGCCACAACAGTGAGAGGCCCGCATATCACAAAAAAAAAAAAAAAAAAAAAAAAAAAAGAGTGTCCACCCAAGCTAATGTTTCCCCTACCTATGTTTTAACTCAATAATATTACAATAAAAGTACATATAAAGGTTATCATTTTATGCCAGTTATAAAGAACTTACTACCGATAAGGAGCAGAATTCTAATTTCTATGTAGTCATTCGGTTGTGATCCCACATGCTCTCTACTGTACCAGGCATATTATTAATGTATTTAAGGCAAGCCACAGTGTCAAGTTAAACAAATGTAAACACCTGCATATAGAGCTTTGCCTCACTAAACTGTTGGTGAATGGCTTCCTAAGTGTTAGATTCCCTTCCATTCCTGGTATGCCTTTGCTTTCAAGACAGAGCTCTCAGGAGTTGAAATATCTTGTCTCTTTTTCCTGTCCATAACTTTAAACAAGCCACCAGCTACAAAACTTCGTACTTTCCTCTACTTTATGCTTTAATTCAGAATCACTGATAGATGAAATTCTTCTCTCCTGGCACTTAGCATTAATTAAGCAATGAAGCTCTTAAAAACGGGCTGCCTTGCTAATCTTGAAGCAGGTCTCCAGCTGTCTCTTCTACCACTTTCTCAGCTTCTATAAATCTTTTCTCTTTTCTCCATCAGAAACCAAAAACTTGGAGAAACAGCCAAACTATTTGCACTTAATCAATGTAATTTTTTTTTTTTTTTTTTTTTTTTTTTGCTGTATGCTGGCCTCTCACTGTTGTGGCCTCTCCCATTGCGGAGCACAAGCTCCGGACGCGCAGGTGCAGCGGCCATGGCTCACGGGCTTAGTTGCTCCGCGGCATGTGGGATCTTCCCGGACCGGGGCACGAACCCGTGTCCCCTGCATCGGCAGGCGGACTCTCAACCACTGCGCCACCAGGGAAGCCCAATGTAAATTTTTATTCAGATGCTTTGATGTCACTTTCATTCAAGAAGTTTGGCAATTAAATAACTCATTCATTTAATTGACTTTCCCTTTCCTCCTTTATATGTATTCAATTACTTGAATCACTCTGACCAAATCATACATTTTCATTATCTGCATTCTTCTGCCATCATTTCTTATTTCCTAAAGTGGCCATTCCCTTTAAGAAAATTCTTTTAAATGAATATTTTCTCAAGAAGTTTTAAAATATAGTAAACCTCGGAATAACGTAGTTTCTTTGTAAGTAAAATTTAAATTTTTCCTTAGGAGAATTGTGTCAATTAAGGCATCTTTTTTAATAGGAAAGAATACAGATATCCTCTCATTTTATAGACTACTACCGATCAATAAAATAATCCAGTTTATGGCGGTAATGTAAACAAATTTAAGGGAAAATACAAGGATGGATTAGAAGATGCAGAGTAATATAGTGACAAAATTACTCCATGATATATTAGGGATATAATTAGAAATGTGAAGGCTATACTTTAAAAAAAACTCTTAATTATGTACACCAATAATGTTGTAATTACTTATATAACGTTGACATCCTGGAAAAGAGGAAAAGACCTTAGTTGGCAGATATTGTTTCCACGGACCTAAATCTCATTTAATTTGATTATCATTAAAGAGACTAGAGGGCTTCCCTGGTGGCTCAGTGGTTGAGAATCCGCCTGCCGATGCAGGGGATACGGGTTCGAGCCCCGGTCCGGGAAGATCCCACGTGCCGCGGAGCGGCTGGGCCCGTGAGCCATGGCCGCTGAGCCTGCGCGTCCGGAGCCTGTGCTCCGCAACAGGAGAGGCCACAGCAGTGAGAGGCCCGCGTACCGCAAAAAAAAAAAAAAAAGAGACTAGAACATAAAGCCCACTTGGCCATCTCTAGCAAGGAGGTGCCTCGTGAAATTTCAGCTGTATATGGTAAACAGTTGCATGTCAAGGCAGTATTAGCCCCATACACATTATTTGTGGGGTGTCCAGAACCCAGTTGAGCTATGGGTCCATGAAGTTTTGATAGCTTTCCCCTCACTTTTAGTCTGACAGAAGAGAGTAAAGGTAAAACGTGAATTATAGCAATGACTATGGTCTACCATAATTTTAAAAGTTCAGTATATATATCAACAGGGAAAAAGACAAACACAAAAATAGGTTAAGAAATTTCAATAGCTTCTTGTTGAGATGAAATTTTTCCTCTCATAATACTAAAAGCACATCTTTTAAAATCCACCAGAAAATATTGTTGAGAAATGCGCACTTACCAGAAAGACTTATAACGACGATTTCAACAATTAAAAAACTAGGCTAAATTATGACTTTTTCAGGATATCTGTATATATGAACTAAATATAGACCTTATACAGAAACTTTTTCTCTTCTACTTTCTCCTTTTATAATGTCCAGCAGGCCTTCAGCCTCTATACTCTGATGAGAGGTACCAAATTTGTCACACTGTAACTTTGAGTTAAAAGTACATTGGCCTATTTTTCTGAACACAAAACTGGGACATATAGTCTGACAAAAGATTATGTGACTCTTCCAGTGAAAGAGGTAGTCTGGAAGAAATGTCAGACACCAAAAATATAGGAGATTCTAAGGTGTTTCAATAATTTTTGGTGATAGAGATAGAACATTTAGAATCAGGGCTGCCCCAGAAAATTCACAATAGTAGAGTGTGGTCAGTACCCTGCTTTTGGATATCTTTTTCTCCAGTGTTTTAGTACCCACCCTACTTCTAGATTGTCTACTGAGGTCCCAAAGTACCTCATGGAATGTTGAAAAACCCATGTTTGCGCAAACTAGAGCTGGCGCTTGAACAGGCAGTACCCCCTCTGCTACGTCAGCTTGGCAATATTCACCAGGGAATATTCACAGGGACTGGAGCGACAGAGGAGATCCAGTTCCCTCAGAGCTTATTACATTCTAGGGCAGTGCAGGATAGCAAAGGTATTTGGCATATCAGGTTTCCTAACTCTGGAAGCGAAAGCTACACTACTAGCATGATGGCAGGGGTCATGTGGTAGGGGCTAGGATTCACGCCTTACAGTTGATCAGGTCTTTCAGTTATCTATTACTGCATACAAACATATTGTATTATATATACCTCATGATTTCATGAGTTAGAAATGCAGTCAAGTCTCTGCTGTGTGATTCTTCTGTTTAATGTGGCACTGACAGAGCTTGAGTTGTATTCAGCTGGCAGATGGGCTGATCTGGAAGGGTCTAACATGGCTTCACTCACATATCTGGTTCCTTGGCAAGGACAGTGAGGCCGATTGTGTTGACCAGGGCATCCAAACATGGCCTCTCCCTAAGGAGAACACGGCAGCCTCAGGATTGACAGACATTTTTACATGGTGGCTCTGGACTCCCAGGGTGAGTGTTCTGGGAAAAAGGACAAAATTTCATGGCTTTTCATGGCTCCGCCTTGGAGATCACATAGTGTCAGGTCTGCTCTACTCTACTGGTAAAAGCAGGCATGGTTCCACCCAAGTTGGGGCCTAGACCCAGCCCCCTGATGAGAAAATGTCATAGATTTGGGCCACGTTTGTAAATGACAGCACCAGGATTGAATGACTAACCATAGGGACATAGACTAATTTACTAGAGCTTTGCAAGGGGACTTTTTCTCGGGGCGGCCAACCTATAGATAAGACGCTTGAAAAAGTTAACTTTTACATCTTACCATGCTTCTCAATCAGAATCTATTGCTTTTGATATTTGTACATATTCTTAAGGAAAATGTAAAAGTATCACTACTAAAATAAAGAACTAATGTAACATTATAAATAATCAGGTAAAACACCCACTCGCCCACGGCCTTACCCATCTAGTCACTGGAGCCCAACATGACTTATATACTACAGACTGCTTGTCAGTGTTCATTCTTTTCCTTGTCTCTATGTCAGATGCTCTCTCTTGATTCTCTTCACTCATCTAAATCAGTCATTCATCAACACACAGGGTAAATCCCATGAGGCTTTCCCTAGCACTAATGGTGCACCATAATACAGCTTCTTTCACTGCAAAATCTTCTACTGTTTGTACCAATCATTTGACTTTCTTTTACTGTTAAGTGTTTAGGTCCACATTTTCTGACTCCTCAGCTAAGGCGCAAGCTCCTGGACAGCAGGAATTGTTGTTGTATCCTTCACAGTGTCTAGTACCCTGATTGCTGACTAATTCAGTAATTAATTGACTGACAGACTATTCTTCATAGACTATAGGAATTCTGTTGTTTATAAATAGCTGTTAAAAATGAGTTTAAGAGAGTATTCTACGATCCTGGTTTGAGAACATGCCAACTTTTGCATTTGGAGAAACTTCTAGATAAAAGACAATGATTCTCTATAAAATGAGAATAGACTCATTCTATAGAATGAAAGACTAAGCTGAGTGAATAAAAGCTGCTCTAGGTAATAAGACAGCTATCATTTCTTGGAGGGTAACTTTGGACCTCAGTTTCTTCGTCTGTTAAACAGAAATAATTGTACCTACCTTACAAGAAAGATTGTTTTAAGAACTAAATGAGATAATACCTGAAAATGTTTACAGAGTGGCTGGGGTTTTGTAAGTCCCAATAAATTAGGATAGCAGCAACTGTTTCAGGAGAAAGTGTAATTGTTGATTTCTCTATCATTATTACCATGTCCTCTGAAATTTTGGCATAAGAAATCTCAAAATACCTATCCTGCCACTTTATTTTCTTTAAGTGAAACGACTCTCCAGAGATTTGAGAGCACATTGGCTATTTAAGTTTTTATTCCATAAGCTGGCAGCAGAATATATGCATTAAGAGCTCAGGCTCAGGAGTCAGATTCACCTGAGTTAAAATCCCAGTTCCAAGGGTCTCCTTAGCTCTGTGACTGGGCATGTTGCTGAATTTTACTTTGCCCAGTTTATTCATCTGTAAAATGGAAGTAATGATACTATTTATCTATAATTATTATTAATTATTATTATTAGAGTACAATTAGCAGGAGATCAATGTTCCACATGGCCCAGATGAATTTTGGTAGAGAATTTCTTCTACTCTTTAAATATGGAAAAATAAAATTTAGAGTTTAAGAGAAAGCTTAGAAGTAATCTATTTCGGTTTTCAACCATACCAAAATGCTTTATAAATACCATCCATAAATGATTATTCAGGCTTCCATGGAAGAAAATCACTACCTCATTCCAACTTGATATAACTTAAATTGTTTCTTATTGAATTTAATTTTATGTCCATATAATCTCACATTTTATCCTTCTCTAGCATACACAGAAGAATGTAAAATCGTTTTTTTCTATTCAGTAAATTATTTAAGATTATTATCACATAATCCAAGAGTCTTCCATTTTTCTTTTCTTCCAGTGGCTCCTCATATGCCCTGATCCATATAATGTTTTCTATCCTGTTGCCTCACCACCGGATTGATTCTACAATCCTTTTAGTGGGAACCAGAAATGAAGACAATAAAATAGGCATGCAGGGCAGAGTCAGGGTATTACCTCCTTGGTTCTAGGGACTGAAATTCTATTGAATGCAGCCCAACTATTGACTTAATTGTCAATTCAATCATGCCATTGTCTAGCACAGTGTTTTCTTCCAGGGTACATCAAAGACTGTGAAACTTTACAATAAATTTATATTGGGTGATTATTATACATAATTTTAAAATTTTTATTAAATTACATAAAATGAAAAATATATTTCCAGTTCCAGTCCATAAAGGTACATGTGGTCACAGAATTTATTCCATAAAACAAAGGGACCAAGAGAAAAAAATTCTATAGACTATCCATTTCAATAATATTTTAAAGACATCCACAGTAAAAAAAAATCAATAAAAAACTTAAGAAATAATATTATATGGGATATTCTATTTAACTTGTCTATATCATATGACAAGAAAAATATTTTAATGGAGGATTTATATTTCCAGCCTAACATGACAAGTTATTAGGGTAAATGCTGATTTTTTAAATGATAAAGTTAAGTTACATGACATTTTCAACTAAAATTGAGAAGATAATTCTTAGCAGCTTTCCTTATTGACCTGGTAAAAAATTTTGGTCCAGCTAGCTAACTTACTAACTTGTACCATTCAAATACAAACTTATTTGAACAGTAAGAGGAGATTCTTAATCAAAATAATTCAGTGGCCCATCATGACAATGAAAGTAGTAGTATGGGTTATTTCTTCCCACTCTCTCCCTCAAGCTACCTTTGATTAAGTAGTTAAACTTTATATCAGTTATGTTATCATGTGTAATACAAAAAAGTTATAGACTGTAGGCAATTCAGAAAGATTAAAGTAGTAGTCAAAGTGTTTTAAGTTTTAAAAATACAGTAATAAAGAAAAGGAATAACAAATAGAATAAAAATATTAAAGAATATTCTCAGAAAGAATATTAAAGAATATAGGAAGAATAACAAATTTTAGACTAGGAAGAGATTCTAATTCTGGTTTTTATTCTTAGTTTAGGTTGATTAGCAGTTCTGGAGTTATTCAAAGACACCTTTTACATTTCTATTTTAGAGTAATCAAATATCATCAAAAATGTTAAAAGTCCTGGGTCTAGCAAAGTGTGGCCATGTTTAAAGGTGTGTAGTGAAGACCTTTTACACCAAAAATTATGCTTAGATTAGCACTGCTTTGGAGACCACATCTTATTTTCTACATGCTATCACTGATACTTTGCAGAAGATTAACATAACAGCCAGAAGAACCAGTTAGAAATTAATAAAATATAGGCCCAAACATCAAAAAAAAATACAATGCACAAACCCCCAATAATTTGAAATGTTAACTTCATAGTGTTATCTTTTCTGATTGATCTGTTTTCTCATTCCTCTCTGAAAGCAGTATTCTTTGCTTGGATGTATGCTAAACATTAGGATGCTGTCTAATTTCATTGTGATAAAGGCTGATTGTATTCACTAGTTATCCTACCTAAAAAAGAACACCCTTGAGTCAGGAAGACATGATATAACAGGGTGTTGTAAGCATTCTTTGTGTTTAAATATCCAATCTGTGTTTCACAGAAAAAAAATCCAAATGATATAGTACCACATTATCTACAAAGCTTCAGAACAAAATAATGCAACCCAATTTAAACAACCGAATACAGTTTTGAATATATTTTTTTCATATTGCATTTTCATTTTATTTATTATTAACAAGATTTCCTCATTAAGATTACTTACCAAAATAAATTTAGAATGCCCACATCATGTAATTTTCTTCTTAGCAACTAGAATGCATAGTTGTATAATTCAAAACTTTTGTGTGATTTTTTCATTCATTTAGGCAATCTGAGTGTGTTAAAAGATGCAAAGGATATCTATCTTCTACAGAATTAGAAAGTAGTGTGGTTTCCTTCACTCATAGAGAATGCTTTAGTAAGTAGATACTTTATCTGTGTCCTCTTTTCCTTGAGGGCTGAGATTTAATACTCTTTAATAACTTTTCACTGGAAAAGCAAGGAACAAATGGAGGCAGAAAGGAGGTCTGTTAAGACTAATTAGCCAGATTGCCAGAGGATTTTGACTTCAGAATCAGAAGATTTTGTTAAGACTTTGCTTTATAATTTGTTACATTGATCAGATAGCCTGACAATTTAGTCAATGACAACTAAATAGAAACAAAAATGATGTGCCTTCTGCTAATTTTAAAGCTAAACTTTAATTTTTAAAATCTAGTCTGTATATTAGGATTTTTAAATCCTTACTAAAATTAGTTATGATAGATTAATTTCTGAAATATTTTTTAAACCCACTATGATTGTGCATTTGTTGGCTTTACCTTGTAATTTTGTATCTTTGGCTTTACATGTTTTAAGGTTATGTCATTAGATGAAACACATTCACATTATATATCTTTTCCCATTCCTTTGTTATAAGTCTTTCTGTATGTTTTGAGCTGTGTCACTGATATACATCTAGAGTGTTTTAGAAAACCAGTGTATCCAAGCTGAAAGTCTTTGACTTTTAATAGAAGAGTTTAATCTATTTACACTTATTGTACCTACCAATTTGTTTGAATAACATTTTCAGGGAAAATTTTCTGGTCTATAGCAGATGCTTATTAAATATTTGCTGAATTTTGGCCTATATTTTCTCTGATTTTTTTTTCCCCTTCCTTTCTAGACTTATGTTGAACTGAGAGAGTTTTCTTTATTCTCCTTTTTCTTTCCCCCAACACTTTGGAAGTTATGCATTCTATTTCAATTCTTTCAGTAATTTATTACAAAACCTCACATAATTATTTTGATGAATAAATTTTATAGATGTTTATTTTAACTGTTTGTAAGACATTATTTTTACACATTTATACAATTTCTAACTATTCCTCAGTGTAATTTACCAAAATAATATCCATATAAGACAACAATAGACCTGTGTCAGACATAGAAATATTTGTGAATATAGATATTTAAATATGATATTTATCCATTTTAAGATTAAATCAAATGTCTATAAAATAATAAAACTTAAAAACAAGAGACTCAATGTAAAAATACTTAAAACTCCAATATAATACAATGTATTTTACAAAAGAGTATTCAATACAAACAGAAATGTTTCCTTTTAAACATATTTTTTTATAGACTATTAAAATCACCAAGCAGGATGAGGTACCCAATAAATATTTATATCATTATGACCTGGTTTTGATTGTCATTCTCATGAGGCTGCACATAACTATTGACTTGTTACATGACTCAGTCTTTTCATCAATGAAACTGTATGTTTCTTCTGCTGTCAGTGATGTGTAATCAGTTGCTGCAGCTTTATTTGTACTGTCTACAGCACAAAAGCAAATTGAGATTAGCATACATAATTGTAACATCTAACCTTTTGGCTAGCATGAAGCCATACATAGGAAATAAAATAAGATGCTGCAGTGGGAAAGAATCATCCATTCCACAGTGTAGTATTGATGGACAAAACCTATGAAAGTCAAATGAAATAAGAAGTGTCCCTGTTAATTAATGTTCAAGCATACTAATGGAACTCTTCCACGTTGGCATTTTTAGAGAGATAATTCATTATCCAAATAAACTCAGAAAGAAAAAGAGATATTTTTCTCACTCACATGGAGAATTTTCATAAAAGTGATATTTTCCCCTGGCGGTAGTTGGGTGAAGAGGTGGAAATCTATAGAATGTATCCTTTCTGACTTTGTGATGGGTAGAATAATGCATCCTCCTCCCCAAAAGATGTCTTCATCCTAATCCTTGTATTCTGTAACATAAGGATATGTTACCTTACATGGCAAAATGGACTTTACAGATGTGATTAAATTTTAAAAATTTGGAGATTATCCTAGATTATTTTTAATCACAAGGGGTTTTATATGTGAACAGAGGAGGTAAGAGTGTCAGAGAAGGAGACATAGCAACTGAAGCAGAGGTCACGGTGATGCAATTGATTGCCTTCAAGATGGATGGGGGTCACAGGCAGGAGGAGGGTGGCACCTAGAAGCTGGAAAAGTCAAGGAAACAGATATTCCCCTAGAACTTCTAGAAGGAATGCAGCCCTGCTGACACATTGACATTAGCCCAGGGAGATCCATTTCAGACTCCTGAACTCCAGAATTGTAGAACAGTAATTTTGTGTTGTTTGTAGTAATTTGTTACAGCAGCAATAGAAACTAATACAGACCTCCAGTTGTAAGAAATTCTAAATGAAAAGGACAAGCCACTGTAGGATGGGAAAAATAGCAACTAAGGCCCAGAAAGGATAAATAATTTTTCCAGAGTCGTCCAGCTAGTTGGTGACAGAACCAGAATTCAAATGTGGATCTTTCTTAACCATTACTCCCTACTATATTACTAAAAACTTGGAACTCTCTCAGTGTGGAATGAGTGAAGCCTATCCAGAGGTAAGTGAAAAATTGTTCTTTTCACGGCCAAAGCAATACAAAAAATTAAGCAAAAATATCTTCTACATAAAAATAAAACATTTAAAAAAAACATAAAGGAATTTTAGATTTTTCACAGTCCTCCAGATAACCCAAACACTAATGATTTTTAAACTACTATTTTACACTGGAGGGGTTCTTGACTGAAAGGAGTCACACACAGTGACATTTTCAGGATGAGGAGGCTTTTATGTAAAATGCAATTTTAGGGCTTCCCTGGTGGCGCAGTGGTTGAGAGTCCGCCTGCCGATGCAGGGGACACGGGTTCATGCCCCGGTCCGGGAGGATCCCACATGCCGTGAAGTGGCTGGGCCCGTGAGCCATGGCCAGTGAGCGTGCACATCTGGAGCCTGTGCTCCACAACGGGAGAGGCCGCAGCGGTGAGAGGCCCACGTACCGGAAAATAAATAAATAAAATGCAATTTTAAATGAATGTGCCATAATTACATCCTTGGTAAGAAGAGTGGGATAAAATAAACATTAATGGGGAAGAAACATTCTAGAGCTTAAGCATACATATTTTAATCACAATAGTGGTAGAAACGCAAAAAGAATTTCCAAGAGGTAAAATATTATTTTAAAATAGTAAACAATTTTCCTGTTTTCCCAATGTTAAATATTCCAGTTTTAACTAAATTGGAACTGGCTGAAAAACGAAGCCAAAAATGATGATTCAAGGCGTAATTTCTGATGTCCAAATAAAGGTGATCAAACAAAAAGGGGCATGTTAATTATTTTGAGTAACTTCTTTGAAGTCCAGTGGGAGCTGATTAGGTTCTTTTCATATTATTACATTTTTTTTAGCCATTACTGAGTTCTTACCTGCTCAAAAATTCTTTAATCCTCCTTATTATTTGTTATTCTATGACATTATTGGCAAAAGTCTACCACATTAAGTAGCTAATCCAATGGCTGTCCCCAAAACACTCACAGATGACCTTTTCTCCTATTTGACACTGAAGATTGCAGTCAGCTGGCTACGGTTCCACCATTTCAAACATTTTCAATCATATTTGTGCTTTTTTGCCTTCTTGATGCCAGTCTCTGAGAGAGAATTGTTTTCAACAGGTGCCAAGCCTAATTCCTCTATTTTTACTATTGATTGCATTTACTTCACTTTCTCTGAGACATTGTATCATCTTAAAACTCTTCTCCTACTTTCTGACTCCAAAAATTCCCAACTTAAAAAAGATAATAATAGTAATTAATTGACCTTACCTCTTTAAGTTGCCAGATTTCTCTTTCTGCCTCGATTTTCTTAGTACACAATAACTCACTTCAATCTAATTTCAGTCCCTTTTCTCTACTGAAATTACTCTGTCAAACATGACCACTGACCTTCAAAATGCCACCTCTCACACTCTCTCCAGTCTTTTTAATGTTTGCCTTCCTCACACTATTTTTCTCTATTGCCCATGTTCTCTTTCTTCAAACTGTCATCTAGGCTTTCATAGCCTTAAATCCTATGAATTTCTTTCCACTCCTCTGATTGCTCCTTCTTCTCTGTCTGGATGGATCTGCCTTCTTTAAACCTACTTTCATAACTATTTCCTCTCTTCCGCACGCACTGCAGCCAGATAGTCTCTTATTCTATGTAAAATGTAATTTTAAATAAATGAGTCATAATTGCATCCTTAGTAGGAAGAGTGGTATAAATAAACATTAACAGAAAAACTTTCTAGATCCTAAGTATATGTATTTTAATCAAAACAATGGTATGGTATTCTCCTATTTTTCTAATAGTTTTTACATTTTATCTAGAGTTTTTTGAGTATATAATCATATTATCTGTAAACAATGATAATTTTTCCAATTCCTTATTTCTGTAATTACATTGGCCATTAATTCCAGAAAAGCTTTAAATAATAATTGTGGAAGTCATGATCTTATGTTTTACCATTAAGCTTTAGTCTTGAAATGTAAATATTTTTATCATCTAAAAAAAGAAGTATGTCTATTCCTATGTTACTAAAAGATTATTATCAAGGATGAAGTAAAATTTACAATTGTGTCTTTTTACATCTGTGGAGGTGATTAGAAGTTTTTTCTTCTTTGAGTGATTGACATGAATTATCTCACATTATTCTTTAAACAGTTCTAAAAGATCAATATTATCTCATTTTGCATAAGAGGACTGAGTTGCTGAGAGATTCAGAGTTACACCAAGGGTACACAACTAAGTCACAGAAAAAAATGGAAACCTATTTTGGATTTAATGGGAGAAAGACAAAAAAAGAAAGGAAGGAAAGAAAGAAAAGAAGGAAGGAAGGAGGGAGGGAGGGAGAGAGGAGAAAGAGGAAGGATGAGAGAGAACAGAAACAGAATCCTTTATTCAAATGAAATCTAGTATGACAATTCTAAAAAATGATAAAAGCATAACTGCTCTAGTGAAGTGAGGGTAGGAAACATAGCACCCTGATTTTTCAACCACCCTGAACACTCAGAACATTTTTTGACGCACTTGAACTGAACTCTGAGGAACAGAATCTGAAACCCCAAACATTCTTAACTCATTTATTTATTCCACAATTCTTTATTATAAAAGTGATATATGCATATAAGCTAATTCAAACAATAAAGAACAGTATTAAATTAAATGCAAAGGTATTTTTCACTAACCCCACTTTCACTCCCTAGGCTTAAATACTCTAAACTAGATTCTTTTTTTTTTCTTTTTGAGGAGTAATTGACATATAATATTATATTAGTTTCAAGTGTACAACATACTGATTCAACATTTGTATACATTGCAAAATGACCACCAGGATAAGTCTAGCTACCATCTGTCACCATGCAAAGTTAGCTTTTAGGATTTATTCTCTTGGCAACTTAAAAGTATGCTCTAAAATATTATTGAATAAAATCACCATGCTGTACATTACATCCCCATGACTTATTTTATAACTGGAAATGTGTACCTCTTGACTCCTTTCACCCATTTTACTCACTCCCCAACCTCCTCTCTAGCAACCATCATTCTGTTCTTTGTATCTGTGATTTGTGTTTTGTTTTGTTCGTTTGTTTTGTTTTTAGATTCCACATATAAATGAAGTTGTATGTTATTTGTCTTTCTCTGATGTATTTCACTTAGCAGAGTTCCCTTAAGGTCCATCCATGTTATTGCAAATGGCAGGATTTTATTTATTTTTTATGACTGAGTAGTATTCCATTATATATACCACTTCTTTATCCATTTACCTATCAATGGACACTTAGGTTGCGTTCATATCTTGGCTATTATAAATAATGCTGCAATGAACATAGGGGTGCATATATCTTTTCAAATTACTGCTTTGTTTCTTTTGGATAAATACCCAGAAATGGAATTGTTGGATCAGATGGTAGTTCTACTTTCAAGTTTTTGAGGGATCTCCATATTGTTTTCCATAGTGGCTACACCAATTTTACATTCCCACCAACAGTGACCTTGTGGTTTTGGTGACCTTGTAGAATGAGTTTGGGAGTGTTCCTCCCTCTGCTATCTTTTGGAAGAGTTTGAGAAAGATAGGTGTTAGCTCTTCTCTAAATGTTTGGTACAGTTCACCTGTTAAGCCATCTGGTCCTGGGCTTTTGTTTGTTGGAAGATTTTTAATCACAGTTTCAATTTCAGTGCTTGTGATTGGTCTGTTTATATTTTCTATTTCTTCCTGGTTCAGTCTCGGAAGGTTGTGCTTTTCTAAGAATTTGTCCATTTCTTCCAGGCTGTCCATTTTATTGGCTTATAGTTGCTTGTAGTAATCCCTCATGATCCTTTGTATTTCTGCAGTGTCAGTTGTTACTTCTCCTTTTTCATTTCTAACTCTATTGATTTGAGTCTTCTCCCTTTTTTTCTTGATGAGTCTGTCTAATGGTTTATCAATTTTGTTTATCTTCTCAAAGAACGAGATTTTAGTTTTATTGATTTTTGCTATCATTTCCTTCATTTCTTTTCCATTTATTTCTGATCTGATCTTTATGATTTCTTTCCTTCTGCTAACTTTGGGTTTTTTTGTTCTTCTTTCTCTAATTGCTTTAAGTTTAAGGTTAGGTTGTTTATTTGAGATGTTTCTTGTTTCTTGAGGTAGGATTGTATTGCTATAAACTTCCCTCTTAGCACTGCTTTTGCTGCATCCCATAGGTTTTGGGTCATTGTGTTTTCATTGTCCTTTGTTTCTAGGTATTTTTTGATTTCCTCTTTGTTTTCTTCAGTGATCTCTTTGTTATTTAGTAGTGTACTGTTTAGCCTCCATGTGTTTGCATTTTTTACAGTTTTTTTTTTCCTGTAATTGATATCTAATCTCATAGCATTGTGGTTGGAAAAGATAGCTGATACAACTTCAGTTTTCTTAAACTTACCAAGGCTTGATTTGTGACCCAAGATATGATCTGTCCTGGAGAATGTTCCATGAGCACTTGAGAAGAAACTGTATTCTGTTGCTTTTGGATGGAATGTCCTAGAAATATCAGTTAAGTCCATCTTGTTTAATATATCATTTAAAGCTTGTGTTTCCTTATTTATTTTCATTTTGGATGATCTGTCCATTGGTGAAAGTGAGGTGTTAATGCCCTACTATGATTGTATTACTGTTGCTTTCCCTTTTTATGGCTGTTAGCATTTGCCTTATGTATTGAGGTGCTCTTATGTTGGGTGCATAAATATTTACAATTGTTATATAATCTTCTTGGATTGATACCTTGATCATTATGTAGGGTCCTTCTTTGTCTCTTGTAAGAGTCTTTATTTTAAATTGCTACTCCAGCTTTCTTTTGATTTCCATTTGCATGGAATATCTTTTTTCATTCCCTCACTTTCAGTCTGTATGTGTCCCTAGGTCTGAAGTGGGTCTCTTGTAGACAGCATGTATATGGGTCTTGTTTTTTGTATCCATTCAGCCAGTCTACGTCTTTTGGTTGGAGCATTTAATCCACTTACATGTTAGGTAATTATCAATATGTATGTTCCCATTACCATTTTCTTTTTTTTTTTTTTTTTTTTTTTTTTTTTTGCGGTACGCGGGCCTCTCACTGTTGTGGCCTCTCCCGTTGCGGAGCCTGTCCGGACGTGCAGGCTCAGCGGCCATGTCTCACGGGCCCAGCGGCTCTGCGGCATGTGGGATCTTCCCGGATTGGGGCATGAACCCATGTCCCCTGCATTGGCAGGCGGACTCTCAATCACTGCGCTACCAGGGAAGCCCCCATTACCATTTTCTTAATTGTTTTGGGTTTGTTATTGCAGGTCTTTTCCTTCTCTTGTGTTTCCTGCCTAGAGAAGTTCCTTTAGCATATGTTATATAGCTAGTTTGGTGGTGCTGAATTCTCTTAGCTTTTGCTTGTCTGTAAAGGTTTTAGTTTCTCTTTCGAATCTGAAAGAGATCCTTGCTGGGTAGAGTAATCTTGGTTGTAGGTTTTTCCCTTTCGTCACTTTAAATATGTCCTGCCACTCCCTTCTGGCTTGCAGAGTTTCTGCTGAAAGTTCAGCTGTTAACCTTATGGGGATTCCTTTGTGTGCTATTTGTTGCTTTTCCCTTGCTGCTTTTAATATTTTTTCTTTGCATTTAATTTTTGATAGTTTGACTAATATGTGTCTTGGCATGTTTCTCCTTGGATGTATCCTGTATGGGACTCTGTATGCTTCCTGGACTTGACTATTTCCTTTCCCATGTTAGGGAAGTTTTCAACTATAATCTCTTCAAAAGTTTTCTCATTCCCTTTTTTTTTCTCTTCTTCTGGGACCCCTATAATTCAAATGTTGGTGCGTTTAATGTTATCCCAGATGTCTCTAAGACTGTCCTCAATTCTTTCCATTCTTTTTTCTGCTCTGCAGTAGTTATTTCCACTATTTTATCTTCCAGGTCACTTATCCGTTCTTCTGCCTCAATTATTCTGCTATTGATTCCTTCTAGAGAATTTTAAATTTCATTTATTGTGTTGTTCATCATTATTTGTTTGGTCTTTAGTTCCTCTAGGTCTTTGTTAAACGTTTCTTTTATTTTCTCCATTCTATTTCCAAGATTTTGGATCATCTTTAGTACCAATACTCTGAATTATTTTTCAGGTAGACTGCCTATTTCCTGTTCATTTGTTAGGTCTGGTGGGTTTTTACCTTGCTCCTTCATCTGCTGTGTATTTCTCTGTCTTCTTATTTTGCTTAACTTACTGCATTTGGGGTATCCTTTTCTCTGGCTGCAGGTTCATAGTCCCTGCTGTTTTTGGTGTCTGCCCCCAGTAAGGTTGGTTCACTGGGTTTTGTAGGCGTTGTGTTGGAGGGGACTAGTGCCTGTGTTCTGGAGGATGAGGCTGGATCTTGTCTTTCTGGTGGGCAGGACCACGTCCATTGGTGTGTTTTGGGGTGTCTGTAAAGTTATGATTTTAGGCAGCCTCTCTGCTAATGGGTGGGTTTGTGTTCTTGTCTTGCTAGTTGTTTGGTATGGGGTGTCCAGCACTGTAGCTTTCTGGTCTTCGAGTGGAGCTTAGCATGAGATGGAGATCTCTGGAAGAGCTTTCACCATTTGATATTACGTGGGGAGGTCTCTGGTGGTCCAGTGTCCTTAACTCAGCTCTCCCACCTAAGAGGCTCAGGCCTGACACCGGGCTGGAGCACCAATACCCTGTCAGCCACACGGCCAGGTAGGTGGGGAGTTTCTTGCCTTTTGGGAAGTCTGAGGTCTTCTGCCAATGTTCAGTAGGTGTTCTGTAGGAGCTGTTCCACTTGTAGATGTATTTTTGTTGTATTTGTGGGGAAAAAAGTTGATCTCATGTCTTAATCCTCCACCGTCTTGAAGGTCCTCCCATAGTCGTCTCTTATGATGCTTTGTCTAGACTGATGTTTAATCCATCTAGTGTATTTTTCAGTTTGGTCATTGTATTCTTCTGCTCTATGACTTCATGCCAAGTATGCTTGGTACTTTTTTATATTTCTATCTCAAATTGAAATTCTCACTGTGTCCATCCATTCTTCTCCCTTGTTTGGTGAGCATCTTTATGACCATTACTTTGAACTCTTCATCAGGTAGATTACTTATCTCTTTTTCATTAAAGTCTTTTTCTGAGGCTTTATCTTGTTCTTTAATTTGGAACATATTTCTCTTATTTCATTTTGTTTGACTCTTTGTTTATATATTAGGCAAAACAGCTACTTTTTCCAGTCTTGAAGGGGTAGCCTTGTGTGGTTAATGAATCTTATTGTTCAACTTTGCCCTAGCTCTTGGTTGTCTCTTGTATCTTTGTGATTATCTAAGCAGCCTGATCTATTCTTAACAGGTCCGCATTGTTGAAGGTGTGCCAAAACTTAGTGTTACAAGGAGAGGGATTTCATTTAGTACCGAGTTTCAGGCTGATTGGAAGCCGGATCCTCAGGTGGCAACTTTTAAAATATGCAAATATATATAGTCCTGTGGGGCTAAAATTGAAAACCTTACTGGCCTCCAGAGCAGGGGATCTGGAAGTATCCCTTTGTATGCAGGATTTAGGCTCTAGCTGAGTGTCTAAGCCCCTTTCTGGGAGGTATCACTGAGCTGTAGCAAGGCCAAGGGAGTGCACAAGGATAGTGTATCCCTGTGTACATTCCCCGAGAGCACATCCAAAGCATTTAGATGTGTCGCAACCCTGCCCTTCCAGCAGATGCTTTAAGATTAACAAGTGAGTCTCCACATATAGTCCAGTTTTCAAACTACTGCTTTTGCACTGGGTCAGTTGGTGACTGAAACAACACATGAGCTCTTTAAAAGGAGAATTTCAGTTCACTACATCCCGTTGGGTCTCTCGGATGTAAATCCCACTGGCTTTCTAAACCAGACCTTTGGAGGCATATATATCTGGTGCAAGTCCCAAGCATTGGGGTTTCTGATGTGCAGCAGAAACACTTCTCTTTTCCAAAAGGAGCTCCAGACTTGTGAGATCTCTCCCAGATGTTGAGTTGCAATTCTGGGGGTGGGGTTTTTGGAAAGACTGTGTCTCTGCCTCTCCTACCCATCTCACTGTGGTTCTTTGTTGTGGAGGAACAGTTCAGCTAGTTTTCAGTTCTTTTTCAGAGAGAATTATTCCATATGTTACTGTAGATTTGGTTTGTCTATGGTACGAGGTGAGTTCATGATCTTCCTACCTGGCTATCTTGAACCCCCAATCTAAACTTTATTCTTTTACTTGTTCAAAACCGTGAATCTAAATAAAATGCTTATACTTGTTTCTCATCGTTTATTATTTTACATATATTTACAGACGGCTTTGAAAGCTAAGAAACTTAGTTGTAGCTTTTTTCCCCTATTAGTAATGTTTGTTAAATTAATTTTAATTCTCTATTGTTTGCTTTTGTAACTTTCTATTAATTACATAATATAATTAGTAAGTAAACTTTAAGTAACATAATAAACTTCTATTTCTTGTTGTGAAGTTTTTGATGACATCTTAATTGTGCCCTACTCAAGATGAGAAAATTAGCCCCACTATACTACCAAATGTGGTCACGTGTTAATTCTTTACTTCTTCTCTATTATCCTCTCACTCACTATGCTCCAGAACTGGAGGCCTTTTTCTTCCCCAAACATGCCAGGTCTCATTCGGCCTGAGTATTTGCACTAGAACCTCCATATTGACTGCTCAGTCAAATCACATAGCCCTTATTCATAGTCAAATAAAAATTTCTCATAACAAACATTTATGTCATATGTTCAATTTCAAAATTCTGAGATACATAGATACAAGCATTAAAAGACTTGGATTATAAATAGGCAAATTTCCTCTGTGTTCTATCCCATCTGCATCCTTGGGGTATCATTCTGCAAATTACCTTCTATCTTCTTTGCATCCTCCATTTCCCCACTCTTCATTGGTTTCTCCCACTTTGAACCCAAATGTGTTTATTATTTTCTTAAAGAGCGAAAGTAGCAAAGACCTCACAGGTCCCTGCCTCCCCCTCAAGCTTCTATATTATTTATCTTTTTCCCTTCTGCCAAAATCCTTGGGGGAGAATACATGCTGTAGCATCTAACTTCTCATCTTTCACTTGCTCCTTTATCCAGGCTATCTTCCTCCTGCCCCTCTACTTCTCTTAAACTATCTTCACCAGTATTACTAACAATTTACTAATTGTCACGTTCAGGGGCACCTTTGAGATCCTCACCTCACTTGACCTCTCTCTAGCACCTTCAACATGACTGAGTCCTTACCCTCTCAGCTCCCCACTCCCATTGCCCTGGCTTCATCCTTTATTGGCTCTTGCCTGAAACACTATAATAACAAATTTCCCTCCAATCTGTCTCCTCTCAACCACCTCCAGTTTTCTTTCTAACACCCACATCTGTTCAATTCAAAGAGGATTTTGGGAATTGCCAAAATAAAGAACACAATTCTAAGGGCAAATACTCCCAATATGATATTAAGTGAACAAAACACTTTAGAAATTGTATAAATTGGATAAAAAATGTATGACTAGTATAACTTCAACTATATATGAATATATGTAATGTGTAAATAGCATGTATATATGAGAACGTGTGTGTATTTTTGGTGAAAAAAAAATCAAAATGTGAAAATGGTTTTCTCTGGTGGCAGGATCGCAAATGCTTATTTTCTAAATTAGCATTTATTACTCTTGTATTTAGAATACAACGTAATGTGTAGTATGTTAGAAAGCATTTAATTTTGACCGAGGCACGAGAAAGTCCAAGAGAGCTAAAGAGCTGTAGTATCACTCCAGTCAGGTTTTTAAAGAATGAATGGGCATTTTTCTGGTAGAACAAGTGTATTTTAGGTAGAAAGAGGAAAATGAGAAAATTCACAGAGATGAGAAAGCATACTGCATACCAAAACACAGAGAATATTCCAGTAGGCCAGAAAATATGGTGAGTTCTCATTATGATAACCTTCTCTATAGTCCTCATTAGTATAATGATCTCCTATATATCCTTCAAGGTTTTTCATAAAATTTACCTCCACTGGTCCCTGATCATCTCTGATTGTGTCATAGCTCTCCTATCTCTATTCTCCTTGACTTAGACTATACCACCATATTACATAATCATGTAACAGTCCTCATTGATTGGCTGGATCCCAGACACTTGTTTCCTACAACTAAGTCATAAGTTTTGTGGGTGGTTTCTCGACAGTAGCATAGAAAGTAATAGATGAACACGATATTCCCAAGCACATACCCAACCCAACGTCAACTACTCATATACCATACACTCCAACTACATGTATACACGCACACTTAGATCTTTTCTCTAAAATATGTACCATCTTCATTGGCATAGTAATACCCTGAAAACCAGCTCAGCATCAAGCGTATATAAATGTCCTCCTTCAATATTTCTCATATTCAGGATAACTTCAGTAAAAGGCACAAGGAATCCGTTTTCCAAATTTCCTATAGTCTTTTTGGCAAAACTTCATCTTGTCATCCTGTTTCTAATCTTTGCACCACGAGTTAGTTCATAAGAATGATTTAAATGTGTTTTAACAAGTAACGAATGCACAATGAGTAGGATCAAATCATCTTCAATAGTTCAGTGATTCCAAGTCAGCACAACTGCTAGTTTTCTATTCAATACAACCATTCAAGTAGGTATTAATTTTGATGTGACTGAATGGGCTGGGGGGATGGAAAGAATACTGGCCTAGGAATTAGGGAACTCATATTCTAGTCCTGGGACTGCTAACTGTCTGTGAGACTTCGGGAAAAGTCCTGAAATTCTCAGGCCTTCAACTTCCTTATCTTTAAAATGAAGCCCTTGGTATAATTTAACCAAGAAGTCTCTTACTCTAAAATTCAAGTTCTATAAAGAAAACTTATATGCAAGTTTGCCTTAACTCTGTATCAAATTTTGTCCATTTGCAAATCAACATTTAACATCCCTTCCAACACGTACTTCTATTTTTACATTTGAATAACAGCGATAGACAGAAGAAAGCAACTGTGAATTCCCCTAAACATCAACATGAAGCCAGCTTTCTCAAACACTAGAATAAATTCACTCTAGACTAAATTTTTACAGGCTCAGAAATGCATCATATTTTAGTCACTTAAAAGATAATTCTTTATACTATTATATTGAAATCAAATTTTGTCTTCTCTTTAGATTAGTGAGCCACATGATTAGATTTCTTACCATAATCATGACTTAAGGTGTAAGACATCTGAGTATAACATAAACAAAACTGATAACAATAAGCATCTCAGCGCTCACTGTCTTTTCACAGTGTGATACTAGCCTTTAAAGTAATAAGTGCATTACCTTCTCATAGAAATTAGAGTGCAAACTCTGAGCATGCACTTCAGCAATTATTAAAAACAAACAATACATTAAGCAGTGAGACACATGCAAAGTTAGGCTCTCACCTCCCCCTCCACAAAAAAAGAAAATAAAAAGTGTTACCTTCCCTTTGTGGAGCCAGCCCTATTTTATAATGGTAAAAGTACATTCAGCATAATTTAAAGTTACAGCTAATGCTAACATGCCTAGTCAAAATCTTTTAAAAATAAGTAGCTAAATAATAGTTTCTTTTACTGTATTCCATAACAATTTTGTCTATACAAGAAACATAGACAAATTCTGAGTGATTCCCAGGACCACGTATAGAAACCAATTACCTAAATTGACTGCATACATTGATATCATTTAGCCAAAGCATTGTAAAACAATTTTATCTTCTTTGAAGTAGCAGTACTTAGTTTTGTCAAGAAAATTGCACCACAATAGAAAACTCCAAAAGTAATTTTAGAAGCCTGGAATCTCCACCAGTTAACATTTATCTCCTCAGTTTATGGCTTGATCAAATCCTAATTACAGATACATGACTATGAAAGTCAGTGGTATTTTCCAAGCAGGAATCTGTCGTTTTACCTCCAAGATTAAAAAAACAAATCCAATCTCTGACGACTTGCCACTAATATTAGCAAAATCATCCTAATGCATTCATGGGCATATTGAAATCTCTGCAGTGCCAAACAACTGGAAAGATCAATTAAATTAGGTGTTGAAGATTTCACACCTAATTGGAAAAATTATTGGAAAAAATCCCACTAATTTATTTTTCACTTATAACTAAAACTAGGTCTAGTAAAATAAACTATATTTTTAATCTGCCTATGTTTATGGCCAGACATAGAGGGAAGTCAGAGCCTTTCTTTTCAAGCAAATGTATCCAGCTTAGATGTGCAGTAGAATTGCTAAATCATAACCCCTAGCTCCAAAGGACAAGATTTCAGAAATTTCCTGATTGACTAATCAGCTGCACAGCTTTCAATGTAAACACATGGAAAAAAACCCCCCGTAAATTCTTTGTTTTCTCGATTTTCAAAGATATAATGAAAATATAATGCTTTGTAAACATCAAAAATTATATTTTCATATTGATTTATTAAAGCCTGTTAACATGAAACTATAGGCATAGGTTTTTTTCTTTGTGTTAGAGAATTTTAAAATGTGTGAAAAACTTGGTCGAGTAACCGGTAAAATTACATCCATGCATTAGTATTTTTAAGAGGCAAAAAAATGATATTCTATTACCATGATGAGACTAGAATTAATTTAAATAACTTTGGGCTTGATTCATGAAAAACAAAAATACTTACGCAGTAGGGGGGCATTATTTCTGCATTTTTTTATATGCACAAGTCATGGTCTGTATTCAACTTCCAATTCAAAAAGAAAAGTTGCAGATTTATGTAGGCAGGTTTTTGTGTGAGTGCACAGTTCCAAAGTGAAAAATAAATAAGCCTGTAGAGAACTTACGCCTTTTAGCAGAGTGTTAAAAGGACTGCAGGCTGAACTGCAGGCAAAAAAAAATCTCATCCCAATAAATTATTACCAAAATGTTAGCAAGCACCGCGCTGTCACACTCAGGCAGCAGGGACATAATGGTGACACAGAAGAAAACTGCCACATAAATCACTTTAAAATAGCCCTTTGCTCTGTATAGGGGAAAAACTTCCATCCTCAGCTGAATCTCATCTCCCACCTTTTCATCTCTATGATAAAATGGCAACTGTCCAAATCACTAAAAGTAATTTAAAATAAATCCCTGCAGATATTGCTGCCAAACTTAGGAAAGCCTTTCATGATTATGAAAGAAACAAATAGAGAATGTGTAAGAAAAACTCTTTTCAGAAATGGTCTCCCTTTTAAATCTGAACGGATAAAGTAAATCACAGGTTTTAAACTAAACCAAAAGATATATAAATATTGACTTTTTTCTTAATTCCTCTTGGGAAATGTATCTTTTATAAAGTATAGAAATATTTAAAAAATGGATTATGTAAGTAAAATAATTTGTCCTTGTCAGGGCCATTTCCATAGAGGTGACTGCAATTAAACTCAAGAAAAATGTTCTCAGGATTTTTATGTATATTTGGAAAACTCAAATTCAAGCATTCAGATCATATCTAAAATTAATTTTTAAATAACCATTCAGTAGAAAAATATATCTATTAAAGTTGCCTATCTTTGTGTTAAATGGGCTTTGCAATTATGATCATAAAAAGTCATTCTAATGGCAAATAAAGTAAATCAACATTATATTTTCTTAAAAATAAAATAGGCTATATGTGTTTTTTTTAAGATATACTTGTATATTTATAGAAACAGAGTAGGTGTCAAAAATAGAATTAATCAATTTTATTTTAACAAAGTATTTAGAAGCACTGTCGTAACCCTATACTTTCTCATGTTTTTAAAGAGATCATTTTTGTTGCTCTTTACCTTTTAAGCTTCTAGAAAATCTTAGCTATTTCATAGATGCATCCTGTGAAAAATTTTTATCTTCAACTTTCCTTTTTAATCATGTCTTGAAAATAACTCAGGAATAAACCTAGACATTCAAAATAATTTTGTTAATTCTGTGAAAACTGTTGCATCATAATCTAGACAGCACTCAACTTCCCTTGTTAATTTTGAAATAGAACACCGTTACTGTCTTAAATTTAGCATCCTTCCTTAAGCTGAAGGCAGAAAAAACCAACCTGCAATTTAGACAGTTACCAAATTACCAAAACTAGTACAGCAACTCTTAATGAGCAAAACCATTAACAATTTTCTGACTGAAGGCCCTGTTCAAATACCTTGAACACCTTGTTAGCACAGAATGAGGTGTTCAATCAAGTCACTGGGAATTGGAAGTACCAAGGCACAGTTTTGAGTGGTGATTACAAGGGTGAGAGGGTGAGTGCCAAAGTAACAGTCTCCTACCCTGCAGGAAGCTGAGGAACCTTCAAGTCTACATTTGTAAATCAGGCCCGATGATTACAGCAGTCACAAGCAAAGAACATATGAAACAATTATTTGCACCATTCTTTCACTGTTTTAATTTGTTCTTAAAACGAACAAGATGACCCCCAGAGTCACTGGCACTTTGTCTTTATAAATTTAGAGCATGCTGTAGGATTTTTCATGGCACCTTAAGCAAAGGAAAAGACTAAAGGAATCATTTCAAAGAGCATTCTTTTTTTCTCACAAGCTATATAATTATTCAGGATCGCTGTAACATAAAATGCACAAAGCAGTCTGCAGGAGTTTATTTTAGTTAGTTTAGTGGTTGACTCTTTTTAAAACATAGATATGTGTTTGTTAATTCTTCATTTCTAATTTTTGTGTAGTTTTGTATTTAAATGAAGTGACTTAGACATTGAAACACTTGCTTTAAATTGATGAGAGTTAACACAATATGTTTCTGATTTTTACCTATCTTAATCTGTTCTTTGCCAACTGAGAGCTTACAAATAATTCACTGAAAGATTTTTACTTTCGACTCTAGTATTTAAGTTGCCCTCAAAATTTCACAGTGAAGCAGTATCAAACTTGTGTGTAAAAGAATATATTTAGGGAAAATATTATTTTAAAAATAAGCATCATTTTTCTTAAGTGAAAAAGTTGCACTAAGAAAACAAAACTAAACAGAAAAGTAAACCTTTCAAATGCCAATCTATTAGATTGATTTTATTGCTATTAAGCACATTTTTTTAACTGAGCTGTCTATTGAGAGAAATTAAAATTTAGGTGTCATAAAATAAAGAGTTTATAGGTAGAAAAAGGAATTGCAAATATATTTAAAATTTTTATTCTGTGCTATACAAAATCATTTATAATTTTTAAAAATGTATAACATATGTGCATAATTTTTCCCTTCTGAATTATTTAAATGATGATATTCTAATTGTTTGGGGGATAGTTTTGCTAATTAATTACAGACATGAGAGTCTACATATAAGATGACTGATTATATTTTTATGTCTTTATAATTTCATATCAACTTTATTATGACTTAATCTTCAAAAGAATCTTCAAAAGAACTTACTTAAACACAAATTTATTTTATTTTATTTCAAGCAAACGTATTAAATGCTAGATTCTAAGTCTGTCGTTTCTTCAATATTTGGATACTGAAAACTATAAAGGATTTGTTAAAAAAGTTCAGTCCATTTCCAAATTTGAAAACATCACAACGTCTTATTTATATAAACAAGAAAGGAAAATAATATGATTTTATCTACTCACAACTAATTTCTGAAAACCTGTTAAATAATATGATGAAGTTTATTTTTGAAACCGCTTTATATAATCTCCTAGAGAGCTTTCTATTTCGTCTTGACTATTATTTCTGTCAGTTTGTTTGCTGAATGGTACAATACAGAATTTCCAGATTTTGACTTCTCATACTAAATCAATGGTTTAAAATACTGTAAACTCATATGAGAGATTACTGTGTAATTTTGTAATGCATTACAATCACATCATTTGTCCCCAAACCCACAGTGATTATTTTTAAAATGCTCCTTTGCTCAACCAGTAAAATCTTTTTCATCATGTGCTATCCACATGTAGAGGGCGCTGTTGTTCACGTATTTTGAAAGTGTTTCCTAAAGCAAAACACATTCAGCTAATAGTTTAGTATTTGTTTTTCAAAACCTGCCTATAAATTACAATGGAAGTATTAACGTGTAAAGCCTGAATTTGAATTTAAAGTAGCTGTTCGTGTAATTGATCATTAACGCCGTTGCATTTGACATTAAGCATATGTGTATTTTTAATCATCCCTGAGTTCTAGTGAAACTTTAATTCATTTTAAACATCCTGGTTACTAGATATTATATGAATATTTCAACTTTTTGGTAGTATAGTTATGTAAAAAGAATGGTCTTGTGACTCAGGAGATGCATGCTGAAAAATCTAGGGGTGTCATTTTCAAATGGCTCAGGAAAAAAAGAAGTAAATGGCAAAAATGTTAATAGTTGCTGCTTCTGGGTGGGAGACTTGCAAGTGTTTGTTAAATTGTGTTGCCAACATTTTCTATATTTGAAGTTCTTCAAACTAAAAACTTGGGGGAAATATTCTAACTCATTTTTAATTTCTATGGTTATTTCTGTTAATTATTTTTCTAAGTTAGTATATATTTTAAAAATATATCACTGAGCATGCTAGCTTCTTTTTGGCTAACTTTTAATGCAGTCCTAAAATGTAGAAGTTTATCTTGAGTATATGAAAAATATAATACTTCTTTCATCAATTGACTAAGATTGAGCAGAGAAAAAGAATTTTAAAATAAAAATTCACATTCACTCCTATTTTTACAAAATGTTTTAAAATAAGTATATAATAGTGATTTCTCTGAGTTTTAAACATTTTCTTCAATATCATGAAATCATTTGAGTTCACTTCTTTTGTTCTATGACATATGGTTGCTGTAAAGAATTTAAAAATAGATTTTAAAAGAACCAAGCAAATCATAGTCAGTCTTGTTCTAAACACAAAAATTAGGTAAGACATTGTTATAACTTAAAAAATCAGTTTTTAAAATCTAAAAACTTGAATGCATCTTTGTATAGAAGGCATTGAATAAACGCTACATACAACAAACCAGCACTTTACCAGAAATGGCAAATGCTATATAAGCGTTACAATTCCAGATTTAAAATGCATTAACTTAGAAAACTCTAGCCAGACACTAAAAATAGATTATATTATTCTAACGTAGTTTTCATTCTTAATTCTTTACATTTAATGTAATACTTAGAATAAACCATTGCAAAAGTTTTCTTTCCATAGTTATATATTTGCTACATCTAAATGTATTTTTTATATTGTGATATATGCTGAATAGAGTGAAGAAAAGGATATTCTCTCTAGTTAAATAAAGTTACATTTGAAATTATCCAGACTTTGACTGAATATTTCTTTTTCACTTATATTATCAGTCACTATCAAAGAGACAGTAGCATCTCTCTTTTTCTTTTAAATTTAACTTGCAGAAAGAAAGAGGGAGAGAACATTAGTGACTAGTATATGGAAATATATATTCCATGCATATCCACTAAACGAAATCACTAGAAGAACATAAATATAGCTTAAAGAAAAGTTTTGAATGTAGCTCAGGCATAACTTTTCACCACTTCAAGTTATTTTAAAATCAAAATAAGCATGGCAGAAAGCACAAGAAGAAAAAGCAGTTCACTAAAATGGCTCATAACTTTCTCTTTTGAATAGGGCATCTGAAACTTTGTCTGGTTAAACTGTATCTAATCTAGCACAAGTAAGCATTGTCTGAGTTTTATGGTATCCATGAACATTCAAGAAGTTTTCCACCTTAGAAAACAAGGAGGTGGGGGGCAGAGGACAGTGGAGGGGGAGGGCTGATCCATAACTAACAGTTGCCTTTTTATGATTGGCAAGTTCTTTGGGACCAAGATACCCCCAGCCTGACTGATGAGGACGCTGAGATGCAGTTCGGCCCTGTCTTTATGTCAAATCACTGCCATCAAAACAATGGCTCATATTACATGAAAATCTCGTGCAAATGAGCCATAATGGGAGTGAATGACAATCTCCTAAGACCATGCAGCAGGCTCCTCCTTTGATCTGCAACACTGTTAATCTGTCTCAAACATAGCACACTAAGTATACTTGGCAAATCCTATATGAGCAAGTCCCTATAGTACAGAGCCAGAGAGAAACGAGCTGTAAGTGAAATAGACACCAACAAAGAGTTCCATATTGGTCATGGATTTCCATTTTACTTGAGAGTTTTTTATTTTTTGTGTTGTTGCTTTTTTATTTTTTGTGTATCTGTCGTTTTGGTTTCGTCCTCTACAGAACGTTTATACTTCATACTTCCTTATTTTAAAATCTCAGTTACAATTGTTTTATATATATATTGGGTTGCATTTTAAACAGCTGATGTTGAAAATTATTTTGAAAAGAACTTACAAGGGATACAATAACTTGAGAATGTGTGAAATGCCTTGTCTACATGGGCTTTTGTCATTAATCATAGAGGACTCCGACTGATGGTTTATATGATGTCATGCCAAAACATGAAAGAGAGAGAGGAGAGAAGTTTCAAACATGGTGTTTTCTAGTGTAAGAAAAGAGTGATGTAGGTGTTTCTATTTCTAAGGTGTTTTAAGCAACCAGGGGAATCTACCTCACGTGGAGCTATAGATCACCCTTTAGATAATAAAAGGTACTTTCTTTTACTCTCTAGTATCAAAATCAAATTTTTGGGTTGGGTCACCAAATATGTAGACTAACGCAAGCTAAGTCAATCATGGTAATTCAGTGCTCTGCTTTTGAAGTGTTGCCTAAAAATCAGCCTTGGGCTTCAAAGAGAGAAGGATTATAGCCTTTATCTAGCAATTAATATGGCTGGAACTCAGAATGTCAGAGTCTAACCATGATCCTGGCCGAATAGGAGCATAGCAGGAATTCATTCTCCTTTAAGACTTGGAGTAAATCATAAAGATGGATAAATAAGCAGTGAAATATTATGAATGTGCTACAGCAAAGAAAAGGGGGAAAAAATAAACCCTGCTTGTTTTCTTGACATACAGACAAGCCCTCCCAAAAAAGTGATGTCCCCAGACCTTTCACCAGTCTTCTCTACCTAGAGCATTTTAATCTCCCACCAACTGCTTAACAGAGAGAAGTGCTATTAGAGAGAAAGCTATTCCTTTTGCTGCTAACACAGATCAGATGACAGCCTCTCCAAGTCCCTCCTCTGTCAGAGTTCAAGCGTTCAAAAATGGTCAGAATATCAAACAACAGAAAAGCAGCAGCACTTTACGGGAAGAGTTTAAGGACCTTAGATTAGGCAGAGTCGTCAGAAGAGACCCACTGGTGTTAGGTTTCATTTTCATACTCAATCTCATTTTAAGTGCCTTCTGCCAATAGCCTAGAGTAGGCAGTGATCCCCTTCCGCTACTGGGTTACTGTAGAAAGCAAGTCTTTAAGATACCAGGCATTTCTACTTAATACCCTGGTATGTTTCAGGTCGAATATTAAATGACTAAATGTTCTCACGTTCCCAACAATAGGCTATTTGGAATTACTCTTTCAACAGGATGTATTTATTTTGGTCTAAAGGCAAAAAGGTGAGGTGTCATTTCTTCTAGGAGTTGTGAACCAAAACGAAGGGAATCTCTCACTGAGTTTGGGGAAAATTCTTCCCTGAACAAGGTAGACCCCCCCAGAACAACCAAGCAATCTGTCCTTTAAAATCAGACAGAGTTCTTGCTGCTTGTTTCTTGACACATTTTTCTAGGGACGCCGAGAAAAACCCATGTGTAGAGTCTTTACAGAAGAGTATGGCTGCATCATGACAGGCTAAGCAATGTGTTTCATTAAGAAGGAATGTTTATTGTTCAGTACAGAGGTTTTGTGTGGAAGACACTTGAAGAATGATCACCATAAAATCTAATTTTAATATGTAATAGCCTCTTTGATATAATATACATAGATCCCACACATAAATATAGAACTGAGATCACAAAGGCATTTGATTTTCTATATTTTTCTTGCATTTAAGATATATCTTTTGTTATAGAGCCTTGCATTTGACACTCATATGAACGGGCTGCCAGTGTATTTTCGTTCCAAGAAAGTTAGAAGGCAAGAAGAAAAGGTGGTTGATGGATTAAGTCTCTACGAGAAGGCAAAGTGATACCCATAGGTCTCATTCTGTTGAAAATAGGGGCAAACTATGTACAAACCTAAGCAGAATTTATTTTCCCCTTTTCCGTTTTTGTCATCTTGCTATGAGGTCCCAGTTCCTAGTTCAAGTTTCAGGGAGCCCACCAGGGCTATTTTGCTATAGAACATAGAACCCTGAGTGTTAGCAAACGTGAGTCAAAGAAGGATGGTTCAGGTGACAGGAAAACACAATTTTTCAAGGAAACAGGAAACTGGAAGAAAACCTGCTTTTAAGAGTTTATCCGAATGATTTTTTTTAATGACATAAAGTTCTCTGACAGCACATTATCATTATCCAAAAACTTGGGGTTTGGGCAATGTCTACTTATACAAAGCATACCATGGAATATCCCTACTATGTCTAGTTGTGAGTAGGGCCCAGTTGTTGTGTCCAAACTATTTAAAACTAGTTTCTAAAGAACTATAACCTACTTACAGTTTAATGTTACTAGATCCACCCACAATCACTATCCTATCCTCACCCCCATGAGTTCCCATCAAGGACCACACAGCTATAAATCTATGGATTTATATAAATATGCATATATGACAGATGTATAATAAATCTATAGATTTATTAAATAAAATCTATTTCACTGCATTACTACATCAAAATATCTTGTTATCTAAAACTTTTTGTTATTTTTGTGCAGATGAAATCCGTATTTTCCATGATAATATGCACTGGAAAATACACATTTTTTAAAAAAGAGAAACAGAAACAAAACATGTGTCTTATAAAGCTGAAATGTCTACAGAGGCCTCAACACTTCCCTATTTATTATTATCTGATAAATTCATTTCTGATTCTTCTTATCTAGTATTTTAAACTTTTATTTAATTTTTGAATGAGTAATACATTTACATGGGCTCAAAATACAAAATCAAGAATGAAAATAAAGTGAAAATTCTTCTTCTTATCCCTTTTTCCATCCATCCAGTTTCCCCCCTCTATAGTCAGATAATTTTTATGTGTTTTTTCATAGACTCTTTATGTGTAAGAAATACGATCAGCCACATAGCCCCTCCTGAAACACCCATCTGTTCCTCCTTCCCTCCCTCTTATCTTTGCTTCATGCTTCATTGTTATGACAACGCCCTCATTTTCCCACTCATCTACTAACTTACTCCATGTGACTCCATCTTTTCCTTTTTCCTCCTCTAACAGTGGAAAATATATATTTTTTTCTCCTAGTGCCATTGTTCCACACCGGTTTAGGTACTATCTTTTGCACTGACTCAAAACTTTACTCTTTCAGTTCCCACCTTTCTCCTCCTGTACCTCCACTGTCTACTTCTCTAGGTTCTGAGCTAGCTATTTACATTTAAAAGACTTAAAATTAAAAATTCACTTCCTCCGTTCCACCAGACACATTGCAAGTGCACAGTAGTCACGTGTAGCTAGTGGCTATTGAATTGAACTGCTCAAATGCAAAACATACCGGTTATATCATTAGCAAATATTTTCTCCCATTCAGTAGGTTGTCTTTTCCTTTTGTGGATGGTTTCCTTTGCTGTGCAAAAGCTTTTAAGTCTAATTAGGTCCCACTTGTTTATTTTTGCTTTTATTTCCTTTGCTTTAGGAAATAGATCTTAAAAAATATTGCTACAATTTATGTCAAAGAGTATTTTGCCTATGCTTTCTTCTAGGAGTTTTCTATAGCTCATTTTTGATTTGTTTTGACCTTTGTATTACTGTAATTAAGTCTTTGCTCAAATGTCTGGAAAGTCTTAGCTCTTCATTCATATTTAAGAGTGAGTCACCAAGAAATTTATCACAGGAAATCTCCCAGAACACAGTTGCTAGAAAGACACTGAGCCACATTGTGACTTATCGCTGTCTTCCTCTGTGACTCTACCTCTGCTTTCTCATAGCCACGTCAATATCCTCCCAGGATGGTAGTATCAGCCTTGGATCCAGAGGACCACCTAATTTGCTTCCCCAAAACTAAGTGGTGCAGTCTCCATGTCTCAATCCCATTACCTGGAAGAATGGATCTGACTGGCCCAGTCAAGTCAGCTTTTGTGATCAGTGCTCATGAGAGATTTACTTGGTACATGAGAATGGCCTCTTCTCAGACTACTAGAGTTGGAAAGGTTCTTTGAGAAAGAAGCATGAAAATCTAGAGAAAATTATTAACCTCTCTAACACAACAACAGAAACAAATCCAGATAGTACCTAGAACACACTGGCCAGCTAGGTGAGTTGGACCAGTCTACAATGACTGACTGGTATAGGTTCAAAGACTGACATGAACCATGACTCAAACTCCACTGAAGTTGTTTTAATGTCAGTTTACTATTGATTCAGCAAACAAGGAATGTGAAGGAAACTCATCAGATTAAAGGCATAAGTCAGTACACACAGCTCCTGTTGCCTTCCTGGATCCTCAGAGTTTTGTCTAAATTTCAACAGGTTTGACAGCACTCATAGGGGGAGGAACCAGGCAGATTAGCAAATTCTAGAACCTCAGGCTAAAGCTCTTTTTTTTTGGAATGTCTGGAAGAGAAGCATGTCAGCACTTCCCTTATTTCCAGGGGGGCAAAAATAATGTGCTTAACTTACATTTTTCATAATATATTCTGTATTATCACCAGGCCTACTGGAGGTTTCACTGCACATGGCCTGGCCATGGCCACCACAGTACATAATATAAATAAGTGAAGAGACCACGTAGACCAAAGTGGATAGCATGGCAACACTGATAAATGGTAACTGACACCCAGCCTCTGCATAGACAAGAAAACTAGAATTGGAGAGATTGTAATCTGTGGAGAAAGAAACTGCTGTTCAGTTCTAGGTGATTATATTCTTGCAAAAATATGTTTTTCTTTATTTTCTGTTGTATAGAAAAAGTCAGAAATCAGATCTCGAAGTGACATTTCTGGATTTTGAAATGTTGGCAATTATCAAGAATTTTTAACACACTCTTGGTAAAATGAAACATACCTACTGATAGAATCAGGCCTTCACATAGCTACTTTGTGAATCTATCTGCACATACCTTAACTACATACACAAACACAGACACCTTATGCGAATGAGTGTGGATTCTAATTATTCGTCCAGGCAAAATCCAATATAATCAAGAGCGAGGAATTTAGCCTCATAAACCAATTTTCCACAAAATCACAAAATGTTAGAACAGAAAAAAGTATTGGAGTTCAATGACCACAATTTCCTTATTTTATAGATAAGATACCTTTTGTCTAAAGAGATTTAACAACTTATTCAAAGTCTTAAAGATAGTAAAATATATGTATGTCATTATTTTTGGATTTCCTTTGAAGGGTGGTAAGATTCCTTGAGTTCTAAAATATAATTCATGGCTAGGTATCATATCTCCACAGGCTTCCTAGCTCAGTCTTATTTTAGCCTGAACCATAATTTATCAAAAAGCTTTATTTAAATTCCTTTCACAAAACCAACCAAAATTATTTCAATGTGCCATCTAGAAGGGCTGATGTACCTAAAACATATAACAATGGTGTGATTATGCGGGAGTGAATAATATCGTTAGTCTTCATGCACTATTGGCAAGGCACCCCTCTTTAAACCTCCCCCCCCACTTCACTTTATACATGGAACTGGTAAAATGCTGTATTTATTTCAGGGCGCATTTGCCCAGGTAATTTTCAAACTCTAACTCTGGTTCTTGTGCCCAGATTTTTTTTTTAGCTCTTTTGACTTCACACATTGAAATTTATGGTGCATTTCACAATGCTCCCCGCTGTGGGCCTCATCAGGTCCTGGCTGCCAGGCCACTAGGAAACAAGAAATGAATGCTGGAACACCCCGTGGCTGTTCTTAACTAAAGAACTGCAAACATGACCAAAGTTTCCCGCAAATCCTCCTAGATTGTCAGAAGAAAAATGGCAACAAGCTGCAGCCATTCAATGAAGCAATATTTTCCTTATTACTTGCAAAGTCTTTTATTTAGCTTCAACAGTATCATATTTGAAATGATTTCATGACTGGGGGCAATACTTGGATAGCCATCTGTTCTCTCCGATTAGCTGTCAGATGAGTAGAGTGTTTTTAGTCAATGTTTTCAAATTACTTTAAAATACCAACAAATTCAATATTTGTTCATGCCATTAATGAGGAATATTTTCATGTTTTTCATCCCAAATAGAAAGTTAGATTTTCCAATAATCTTATATTATCTCCATAGTCACTGGTGCAAATGGGTAGATTCTAACTGACATCTTTTTAAAATGGAAAAAAAGAAATAAGTAAAGTGGCCAAAATGTAGAGATGGATGGGATATACCAGAGCTTTCTTTGCACTTGCAATTTTAAAAGCAAATCTTTAATTTGGAGATTTCTGCCTACGCGCCATTGCAAGCCCCTTCGGGGCAATGATCTATCAAGTTCTGACTGTCTCAAACTGTTTGTGCCAGATTCCACATCGATCACACTCACACTTGCTGCACTTTCAACCAGAGAGCCAAGAAACAATAATTTTCAATTAAGAAACCAGAAGAAGACTTGGCGATTTGATTTATGGTGCATGACTAATTATCAAATAGCTAGCCTAATGAAAATTAAGCTGCTGGTTACTACAAAGATTTAACTTCATTTTCTTGAAGAGATATTGATATGATCCAGAATGTAATTTATTGAAGTAGTATGATACATTTTAAAAGTCATAGACATGTAAATGAGATAATTATCATTTTTCAGTGACAGGGATAATTATTTATATTATGATGAATTTTATATTCAGAGTACATATATACACCTGAAATAAAACATTATCTTTGTTTACAATAATGATTTTCACTCCCTCCTTGTGCTACTGGAAGATCTAAAAATATTGCACGTATTATAAGGATTGGAGGCTCTTTTTCTAAAAAAAGAAAGTTCAAATTAATAGCTTTTTAATTTTTTTTGAAAATTGCTTCATGTAAATTATTCAGAATGAGTAAATGAATATGTAAAACCATATAAAATATTATCAAGTGAGTGTGTCAGACCATATGTATACTTAATGTTAATTATAGTTTTTTCTTGTATTGTTAAATACAGACTTACAGATACAAAAGCCTAAAATCATAATTACGCTACCATGCAGTTTACCTTTGCTCCATAAATGAAATAATTTAATGCTATGTCATGCGTGATGTTCTTTGCCATACTAACTTAGCCCTGTTTATAAATAGTCAACTTTCCACCCTATTTTTAACTCCACTTCACCTCAAGCATTCTCCTGTACAACCAAATTGAACCATTCCTTGTTCCCTAAACATCACATTGATTTCCTGTCAATCTTCCTTCATTCACGCATCTATAAACTTCCCCCAAAACCTGTATCTCCAAATTCCACCATCTTTCAAGCCCACCCTCAGATGTCACATCCTCCATGCAATGAACCAGAGTTTTCTCTCTATCCTTCCCCAACCATCCTGAAAAGATGTCTCCTTTCTTTGAAATCTCACAGATTTGTATGGTCATCAGCCAGATCAGTGGTTCTCAATCTTGGCTGCTATGATGAGGACTTGTAATATCCTGTTTTTGACTTGTGTGTTGAATAATGGGTGTTTTCAGTTCATGAAAATTTAACAACCTATATACTTATATGCACTCTTCTAAATGCATATATTATACTTCAATATGAAGCATTTAAAAAATATCAGTGCTGTGACTCCATCCCAAGCTAATTAGATCCGAATTTCTGGAGATGGAGCTTTGGGCATTGGTATTTTTTGAAAGTTCCCCAGATGATTCTAACGTTCAGCCAGCTATTCAGAACCATGGACCTAAATGGTGTCTTGAGAATTTTTCTTCCCTTCCAGAGGGATAAATGCCACAGAGATAACCAAATGTAAATGGATAACCAAAATTATAGAACTCCTAACCATATACATCCTTCCAAAGACTTTTATGTTTGATTCTTTTCTAGGTAGTTGTGCTTGTGATTTATAATCATTACATGTTTCGCAGTTGCTAAGCTGTTCTTGAGAATGCTTATTTCTAAGACGTGATCATTGCAATGGGCTTGATATTACTGTAATATTTGTAGTATTATATTTATTATAGCCTTATAAAAATAACATTTTCCCCTTCTCATTGTGTGCCTCCTGAGACCAGGTGCTGGTTAACTTTTTTCAACAAATATTCATCATGATATTACTTTGATGTTGCTTGGTCAACTATTAAAAGGAAAAATGAGAGGAAGAAAGAAAGTCAAAGTAGGATAAGTAAGAGATTAATTTTGTGTCTATGCTTAACTGTATCTTTTAAGATGGCAAAAATATTAGAAACGGTATTCTTATTGTTTCAATCATGATATACCAGTGATCAGAAAATCTTTTTTGAAATAGTTGGTCTTCAGTGAAACTTATTTCCAGCTGTCCTCTATACTGCTCCTAAATTTGTTCATACAGGTACTAATTAAGGAGTTTTCATTGGGAAAAAAAGCATCTCAATGACAACCCTCCGGTATATTTGCATTCCACCCTATGTCCAGAGCTGTCTTTCTAAAGTACAAATCTAATTGAGCCTCTACACTGTTCCAGAATCTTTAACACCTACCCAACTCCTTACTACCCAAATTGAGGTTTGGAGGCCAGCAGATGGCTGGGAGTCTCTCAGAAAGGCCAAATTTCACGCCCCATTCCAGAACCACTGAATAAAAATCTGCAATATTAATACAATTTCCAAAGTGAAATGTGTGCACACTGAAGTTTAAGAAGCTCTAATCTAAAGACTAGTCATTGGGCCTCCCTGGTGGCGCAGTGGCTGAGAATCCGCCTGCCGATGCAGGGTACACGGGTTCGTGCCCCGGTCCGGGAAGATCCCACATGCCGCGGAGCGGCTGGGCCCGTGAGCCATGGCCGCTGAGCCTGCGCGTCCGGAGCCTGTGCTTCGCAACGGGAGAGGCCACAACAGTGAGAGGCCCGCATATCACAAAAAAATAAATAAATAAATAAAGACTAGTCATTTATCTGTCTCCCATCTTCCTCTCCCAGCCTTATTTCCAGCTAATCCTTCGAACCCAAGCTGCGTCCCTAGCCATTGGGACAAGGTAGCATTTTCTTGTATTTACACATGTTGTTTGCTCTTTCTTGGCTGTGCTTCCACACATTCACCTGGTGATTCACCTGGTGAATTTCTCAATTCAAATGATTCCTTTCTTCTTTGAAGCAAGACCTTCCCTGAGTCTTCTGGTGGAGTTAGAGTCTCTGTCTTCCTGCTTACAATGCTCTTATTTAAGAGTTGTCAAATTGTATTGTACATAGTGTTTGCCTTTCTGCTTTTCTTTAGACTGTGGACTCCTTGAGAACAGGAGATGCATCTTGTTAAATCCTACAGTTCCAGCTAGCAATATTTTAGATAGATATAAAGAAATTAAGTCAACAAATGCTTTATGAGTGCTGGACAAAAGGCCCAGGTAAGATCATTCCTGAGGACGCAGTGTTGTGAAGTGTTCCTTTTACAGGAGTATACTTGAAAGCCACACATTTAAAAGCACCGTATTGTGGTTACTTATTGATTCCTCTCTTTGTAGTAGAATAAGACATACTGAATTATACTGATAGAATTACAAGTGACTTGGGATATAATCTAATCACCTACTCATTCTCTTTCAAAGAGGATGATCCAAGGTGATTTAACCTATAACCAGAGAAAAGATGTATATTTGCAAATCTTTTTACCTCCTCTTTATCTTCTGGTATATGTTTTGTACACAAACGTGATGCTCAATAAATGATTTCTAAATAACAGGATGACCTAATTTGCCTTTTTAGTATGATTTTCAAAGTCAACCATCATTGACTTATATAAAGTAAGATATAAAAAAACATTTAGCACAGTGCTAGTACAGAGTAAGTGATCAATACTAGATATATCCTTTTTCTCCCAGCCTCTCTTCTCTTTAACTTAAATCTCTCATGCTGCAATTAAATTCCCACTGCCTTTGTTCAATGCTTCGGGAAACAAAAAATTAAAAAGCTAAAATTAATCACTAAACCACATTTTAAGTTCAAAGGCAACAGAGCACCAACAAATACAAAATTTACTCACATGTTTTATTTCCTTTGCCAAACTACTGATGAAAATACCAATACAGAGCTTGTTGTCATTGTTTTGTTTTTAAGAACGTAGAAAGAGAATGTTTATAATACAAGATTACATAATGTATATCTGAGGAAGGAAACCCTGAGCTAAGTTGTATGCTGTTGGTCTACACATCATATACCCACAAAATTTCAACTTGCTGTATCTTGTGTTTTATTCTCGCAAGACTCCTTGATTTCTACGAGAGGATAGATGGCAAGAGTTAATCCTTTAATGGGTTCGTCGTATAAGGTCGTTTGATCAGAGGTTTCCCATCAGAATCACACAAATCAGTCCCAAAGAATCAAGTCCCTCCATGGCCAACGAGTAAGACTCGAATGAATATCAATCGTACCACAAGGTAAAATAAGAACTGCCATATTGTTTTTATTATCTAGGTCTCTAAAACTGTCTTTGAGAAGAAGAATGGTAAGATTTTATGGATCTCCTACTTCTAATGCTGGTCTTCTATTTAAAGTTTAATGTACCGAGTCAATTATTCCTCTCTTTGTTAATCATTTACTAATGAAATAACAATATAGACACTATCGAATGAGTCACAAATTGGGGAGGGCAGAACACAGCTGTGTGGGTTCAGATGTAAAGAACTCCCAAAACTTGATAATAAGAAAACAAACAACTTCCTTTTCTCCTTCCCAAAACAGACAAAAGACACTTTACCAAACAAGTTATATGGATGGGTAGTAAGTAGACTAAAAATGTCAATACTGCTGGTTATTAGGGGAAAGCAAATTAAAACTATAATAAGATACCACTACACACCTAATAGAATGACTGAAATTTTAAAAAATAAACAAAACACCCGGTAACCTGACAATGCCAAGTACTCATGAGGATGAGGAGCAACTTGAACTCTAATTCCTTGCTGGCGGGAGTGCAAAATGGTACAGCTCTTTAGAAAACAGTGCGGCAGTTTATTAGAAAGATAAACATACCATTAATAAGTAACCTATTAACCTCACTCCTAAGTAAAATAATTCATTTTCCAAAAACACAAAAGTATATATCCACAGAAATACCTATATGTAACTTTTATGGCAGCTTTATTTATAATATCTAAAAATTGGAGCCATGTCAAATATTCATCAATTGGTGAATGTTCACACAAACTGTGGAATATTCATATAATGGAACACGACTCGGCAATAAAAAGGAACAAACCACTTATATATGCAACAACATGGAAGAATTTCAGAATAATAATGCTAAGTGAACTAAGCCAGAAACAAAGAGGCCACATACTGTATAATTCCATTTATATGGCATTCTAGCAAAAGAAAAAGTCTAGGGATAGAAATCAGATGAGGGCCTGGAGGTCAGGCAAGGGGGCTGAGTACAAAGAAGCATGAGGGGATTTCTTTGGATGATGGAGATGTTCTATAACTCAAATGTGATGGTGGTGGTTACAAAAGCATAGTTATAGATAGATATAGATATATCTGTATATGTATGTGTGCTGAAAAGCACTGGAACATCTAAAAGGGGAGAATTTTACTGCATGTAAGTTATATCTTAACAAGCCTGACTTAGAAGGCTAAAGATCAGTTGTTACATATTTGGAGCACATATAGATGATGACAGCATAGCAACAAATCACTACTACAGATTAAGTCCTATATGAACTAGAACAGTTATTTCCATCTTTCAGTAACTGATTTGGCTAGTTTAATAAAAGGCATCACAAAACTTTTTGATCTACATTCTGTAACCCCAGGAGGAACCGAATATCTCTCGTGTTTTCATAGAATGCCACCAAAGTTCCAATGCTTAAAAGAACAATGGAATCTAAGTAGCCTTACAAACTAAAGAGAACCACCCAGTACATCCCCCACAGAACTTACCAAGAGAAGGCAGACGTGCCTGGCTACCCCTACCATCACCATACCAGAGCAAAAATTATAATAATAATAATGAAATGAGAGGAATCAAGGTGGTATCTTCCCTTCTTTCACCTAGAGCCAGATGAGAAGGATTCTAAGAGAAACTTTTAAAAACTCTCAGGGGAAATCTGACAGCTCACCTCCCATTTGAATTTTAGTTTATAAGGTGGGCTGCTGTGGCTGCCCTGGGTACCTGTTTCAAGAAAGGAAAAAAAGAACTGGAGAGATGCAGCAGAGCAGTTCGTACTCCCAGTGTTTGACATGGCAAGGCTGTGGGAGTTGCCTGCAGGTCAAGTGGACAGCTGGATTTAGGCCATTTCACCACTCCTGGAGATGGCGCCTTCTAGATGAGGAAACCTTGGGTGCTAAAGACTACAGGTGCACTGCCTTGAGAAGAAGCTGACGGGGGCAGTGAAGGAAATGTTCACACCAGAGCAGTCCTTCCAGTTTAGAAACTGTGCAGCAGGGGGACACTTGCATGACATCCACGTAAAACCACCCATAAGTATCCTGCAGGTATCCAAAACCAAGAGAGGACAGCTAAGTAAAGAGGCCCTTGCTTCTTTTTCTCTATTCCACCTCCTCATCACTGCACACCAGGGAGAGAAAGGGAGCCCAGAAAGGAAAGCAGAGTAGAATAGGTTATGTCTCCCTCACAGGTGCACCTCCCTCAAGCCAAGAGCTATTCTGGTTGTGGGACAGAGTAAATCTTGAAATGAATTTGAGATCTAAATTTTACTTTAGACCAGACTGAGTCAAACTTTGGAAAACTTAAAAGTAACTGGAAAGCTATGAGTCCAATCTGAGATTGGACTAAAAAAACAGAGAAGTTTTAACTCCGTTAAAAAACAGAGAAGTCAAATTCTTTTTTTTTTTTTTTTTTTTTTTTTTTTTTTTTTGTGGTACGCGGGCATCTCACTGCTGTGGCCTCTCCCGTCGCGGAGCACAGGCTCCGGACGCGCAAGCGCAGCGGCCATGGCTCACGGGCCCAGCCGCTCCGCGACACGTGGGATCTTCCCGGACCGGGGCACGAACCCGTGTCCCCTGCATCGGCAGGCGGACTCTCAACCACTGCGCCACCAGGGAAGCCCAAGAAGTCAAATTCTTAAAAGCATGTTTGAAAGCCTTGCTATTAAAAAAATTCATCCTCTTCAACTGAGGCATTTTCATTGAGAAAAATTAGTTCACGAGCTTCATCAAATAAGAAAGTATACACATTAGAGAGTGAGTGTCAGTGATTTGAAGTATAATCCTGGGGACAACAGTGGAGCACTCTCAAGAAAGGCCACATCGCAAATGAAATTGATGGCACAAAGAACAATATTGTGCAGATTAATATGGACATCAACAATTCTTAAGCAAAAAGTGATTCAGTAGTCTACATTCAAACGTAAAGAAGTTTTAAGAATACCTTAATCAATTTACGGTACTTTTATTTTTCTGTTTATGAATACACAAAAATGATAATATGATAATTTTAAAACTATGAGTAAATAGATATAAAAGAGCTCTTTATGTAAGTTGAAAATTAAAAATATATAAGGAATGATAAGTCACTGTCATCATTTAACTGACATATATAATAATGGTTTGTCTTCCAATTGGTGGCATATTAGGTTTAATAAAGTAAGATATAGTCTGGAATATGAACATAAGTATTGTATCCAACTTCTGAGTCCCAGTCTTAAAAAGGAAACTGATAATCCTCCACTCTTACCCCATTCTTCTATTCCTTTTCCAAGGTACTGGTGTATCGTACTGGCCAGCTCCGACCATGCAGATGAGGGTAACAACTCATGCAAAAGCAGATTAACAATATAGAAGGAACCTGAGTCCCCACATAGTTCCACAGAGCAAAGCCACCAACCTAGTCTAAGCACCTTTCTATCTCCAGACTGTTATGTAAGAAGGAAACAAACTTCTATTAAGTCAGGTATTTCTAACACATTAAGACAGTCTATTTGTTATAGCAGCTTAACCTATAAACTAGCTATTGTAATACATAGTAACTTAAAAACTAATATTTACAATGTTTACTATATATTAGACACTGTATTTATTGTAATTTACTTATCACAGAAACCCCTAAAGGAAAGCACTATTATTCTCCCCATTTTTAGCAATAAAAAATGGACGTTTGTAGATGTTAGGTAACTGTGCAGAGTCATACATAAATGGAGGAATTGAGATTTTCCACTCATAGACTGAGTTCAGAGCCCCTGTTCTTCTTCACTGTGATAGTACTGTCCCCAACAGGGCTAGTCCCCCAGTCCCGTGCAGCATGTTATTCTAGTGCAAAAGTTTGATGTGCTGCTTTCATACTTTTATGACTCTATAGACCAATACAAGAAACTTGCATCCAAATAATGTACAAATCATCATAATTTTGACCTAATGTAATCAAAATATTGAATGTTTATTACGAAATAATTCAAAACACATGCACAGATGCAATATTATCTATAATTGACAAACACTGGAAAAATAGTATCCAACAGTAGGAAAGGGGTTAAAGAAAATGAAGCAACACAAACTCATTGAAATGTTTTGAAAACAACAGGAGTATAATTATAAACATTATACTGATCTTTCAACATTTACAATATAATGCTGTGTGGAAAAGGCAGGTTACAAGAAATAAGGAAAAAATGTCTAACATTTATTAAGCACCAACTATGTTCCAAACATGAAATATTCTACACAAATATTACTTTATTTAATCATTACCCCAGTGATGAATGGAGAGGATGAGAACCCTTTCCTCCACCCCATTTTCCAGGTGGAAAAGCTTAGGTTCAGAGAGTTAAAACTTTTGCTAAAGATCATGTAGCTAGAAAAAAACAAAGCAGGAATTTTCGGTCAATGTCTCACTAAAGTATTTTTTTTCTATTATTCCACGCCACTCAAAATGGACTACACAGGGCTTCCCTGGTGGCACAGTGGTTGAGAGTCCACCTGCCGATGCAGGGGACGCGGGTTCGTGCCCCGGTCCGGGAAGATCCCACGTGCCGCGGAGCGGCTGGGCCCGTGAGCCATGGCCGCTGAGCCTGCGCGTCCGGAGCCTGTGCTCTGCAATGGGAGAGGCCACGACAGTGAGAGACCCGCGTACCGCAAAAAAAAAAAAAAAAAAAAAAAAAAGGACTACACACTTTGATTATGACTATAGAAAAAGATTAATAGGGACACAAAAATTTAAAAGACATGAAAGAATAAAAACAATATGCCAAGATGATAGGGTTATTTTCCTCTTTTTCAGCAATTTTTTCCTTACTGGTAAAGAATATACCTGGTGTCCATAATTGGACACACTTTTTTTTTTTTTTTTTTTTTTTTTTTTGCGGTACGCGGGCCTCTCACTGTTGTGGCCTTTCCCATTGCGGAGCACAGCCTCCGGACGCGCAGGCGCAGCGGCCATGGCTCACAGGCCCAGATGCTCGCTCCGCGGCACATGGGATCCTCCCGGACCGGGGCACGAACCCGTGTCCCCTGCATCGGCAAGCGGACTCTGAACCACTGCGCCACCAGGGAAGCCCTGCACACACTTTTAAATTAAGTGTTACTCTTGCTTAAGGTGTAGAGAAGGAACATTACTTAAAGGTAGCACACAATAGATTTGGGGACTTTGGGGGGGCATTGAAGGAATGGTTCTTAAGTTATCTCTAGAAGAAAAAAAATCCATGTATGATAGGAAGTTAATTTTAGAAGCCAACACTATACAGCTTTCCAGTAAAACCAACTGACTCTCTGATTTACTCATGATCTTTTCTAAACTTGATTCTTCTCCAGTATCGCCTTCCTCAGTGGATAGCATCACCATCTATCCAGTCACACATCATCTATGACATTTTCCTTTTTCCCAGCCATATCCTATCCACCATCAGTTCCTCTCAATTTTACATCTTGAGATCCCCTAAATTCATTCATTCCTCTTTCCAAAAAGGTGCCTTCACCTCTCTGCTGAACTACAACCCATAACCTAACTGATCTAGCCAACAGACTTCCAATCTGTTCTCTACTGCAGCCAGAGTGATTTTTAAAATGCTAACCATATCATGTCATAACACGTTTACAATACCTAGTAAGTATTCCCTTCTGATCTCAAAATAAATCCGGGTCTACAAGGCCCCAAAGAATCCCCACGCCAGGCTCATCTCTCACTTCCTCTTAGTGGTCCAGCCACATGGAGTTTACATCACATTTCTCATTTGTGTCATGCTCCCTCAGAAAGTCTTTGGCGGATGATGTTTCCTCAACTGAATGTGTGCTTCTGTACCTTATTCCAATCTCTGTTTGCTAGCTTAACACCTATTCATTCTTTACATCTCACTCCAAGTATCATTTCTATAAGGAAGCCATTCTTGAGCCTACATAATGTTACGTGCTCTTATTTTCCACTCTTATAGTGTAACGTGAAATTCCTTCTACCATTTAAACACAGAATAATTTTATATTTATTCATGTGATTATTTCATTAATAACTCTCCCAGGAAATTGTAGGCCCCACAAAGGTAAGAATCTTGTTTTTGTTCATGTTATGCATCCAGAACCTAGCACTGGGCCTGACAAATGGCAGATATTCAATAAATACTTCTATCCAATGGTTAAATGACCTGAATAAAGGATAGCACTGATGGTGACCAAGGCAAAGCATACCTTTGTTCTCAACTTCTTTGGGTCCAAACACATAAGGTCAAGGTACATTCTGCATCAAAACTATAATTCAGTGACATTTGCCTTTCCATCCATTTGTTCTCCTTTCTGACCCTTTCTTCTCCACAGCTGTATTTTCTGCCCTCTATATGCCCGGTGCCTTCTTTTATTCCCAACCCCTTACAAGAGTTTTATGTGTTAGTTAACAAATACAACAAATACAGTAAGGCCCTGCTACATTCAAAGCACTGTGCTACATACAGGGTATAAAGAAATGGATAATGGTATCTCTCACTAAGAAATAAAAACGGCATAATAGTTGCCGGTAACTATTGTATACTTATCACATGCCAATCACCATTCTTGATGATATACACATAAGGCTGAGATGTGAAGTACAACACTTACCAGTGAGTAAGCAGGAACTTAGAGGCCAAACCCTCAGCAGCCTGCCTATCTTGACCTTCTCACTTCCCCTATTCCCTATTGATAACTTCATTTGGGGGTTACCCAATGCAGACAAAGAGGCCATAAAACAGGAGTGTGTTAAAAGCCATTTGTAGCCCAGGCCAGACTCCCTGCCCTGCCAGGACATCTGCTGGGAGGGAGACGGCTGGGGAATCAATCAGAAGGCACGTTTCAGGCATTTGTTTAAGGCAGCTCTTTGAATTGTGTTTTTTGAGAACTACAGACTGTCATGCAGCCTGTTAGCCTCCTACCTTGAACCAAAACTGGCGTAAGAATAAAACAAGTATTGGGATAACTCAAAGTTAGAAGGCTCCTGCATCTTGTATCATGAATCCGATGGTCAAGTCAGGCCTTTGTGTGCCTTGAACGTCATGTTAACCTGGGACAGAGAAGCAGCAGCAAAACTAGGGTCACCAGGGAGAAGCGTCTCCTTCTAGGACCACAGATTATCTCCAATTATTATTATAACTCTCAATGGGAGGGGGGTTATATTACATTCATTATAGATGAGGTTACTAAGCCTCACAGGTCATCCAACAAACACGAGACATAATTCTAACTTTTTTTTTCTGTCTTGAAAGCCCAAATTCTTTCCACTGTACTGTACAGTCACATGGTAGGAAGAAATAAGGAACATTTAAAATATGCAGATCCAGGCTGTAGATATTAGGGGACAGGAAAAGTCCTTCTAATAGCGTCCCTGGGGAAGACAGCTTGGAGCGCTGTAAAAAGAGCATTCTTGAGCAAAGATGCCAGTTGCAGAAACAGAAAATTGCAAGGTTAAACTGAACTAATTGCTGTGTGCAGGGGAGAGGTGCTGAAAAGTTACACTGGAGCTGAAATGTAAAAGACTCCAGAAGCTAAAACCAGAGCTATCATTGGGGCCCTATGATTTCTCTCCTTAAATTCAGACAGAACTTAGCCAATTAATCTACTAAAGACTTGTCATTAGAATTTGCCATTACAGTACCCCATTTGTTGGGCTCCTTGTATCCTGAATCTTGAATATTTCAACTTATTTTTGACACTCATTAACTCCCTTTCTGCATGTAGGTCGATCAATTTTTCCATTATACTTTTTAAACTAATTACACGATAACAATAAGTCACGAGCAAAGGTCATAAACTTCAGTCTTCGGTGATGAGGCAGTCAGTGTAAATGTGTGAAAGGTACAGAGACAACTAAAAGAGAATGGTAGAAACTTGGAAAACTAGATAATACATTTCCCACCCAGACTTTGGATAAGCATGGTATTTATAAGTTTGGCTTACAATCTACCTGGATGCAATGTAGGTGTTTATATATATAGTATTTACTAACATTACTAAGGGCATATTATGCCCAGTTCTGACTGCTTTACATCTATTAATTAATTTAAACCTCACAACCACCCCACAAATTGGGAAAATTAGAAGCATTCTCATTTCAGACGAGAAAACTGAATTGCAGAGAGGTTAAATAACTTACCCAAGGTCACTCAGAGATAGAGCCAAAATCTGGCTCTAAGGTATGTTCTTAAGCACCACAGTATATGCCTGGACCTCAGAGAGTGCTATTCATGGTGAATGATTGACTGCTCTTGACCATAAAGAATTTAGGTTCAAATGTTGGTGAAACCTATATCTCAGCCAATTCTACCATAAAAAACTACAATCTACACAACATATTTATTGTGTACCTACTGTGCTCAAAGTACTGGATATCGTCCACACAGGCTTCCTAACCAAAGCCAGAAAAACACGCCCATATGTTTGCAACCTAACCATCCATGGTTGTTTCATGACTGAATCTACTGGATATCACTCAACACTATTCAGCCAAAGCAAAAAGAATCAAGCATCCCACTGAATCAAATTGCCAGTCAACTAAAAAGTAATTCCATTTAAAAGCTATTAGTGTAAGACAGACGTTTGGTCGTTGGTGGGAACTAAGAGAGAGGTCTCAGAGTCATGATTTTTATCATTACATCTATCTATAAAAATTACCACCACCCTGGCTTTTCTTACCCAGTCAAATTAGTCTAGAGCCTAGAGCAGTGTTTCTCAAGGTCCTGTTTCACAATCACTGGGAATAATTATTTAAAACCCAGACTTGTGTACAATCCTGCAACGTCAGAAACTTTTGCGATGGAACTCAGGTACCTGAACGTTTAACAAGCTCACAATACTTTGTATACTCTCAAAAGTTTGAGAACCACCAGTGAGACAAAGGATGAGAATGAGACTAAGCACTTTCAGCAAATGTTGAGGTCTGTAAAAGAGTAATTTGTACTCTGTACAAAGGATAAATTCACGATCTCTATAATTAGAAATTGTAGGTTCATGTGTGCTCGGAACGTAGATCACCATATTTTAAAATGAAAAAAACATCATTGTTATTTGAAAATTTACAACATTGAATAATTTAACTCTCTAGGATTTTGCATTTAAATTCGAATTTCTGGAGAAATGTGTCAGAATTCCCTCCCTCTGCAACTAACAACAATAAAGCTGAAGTGTTTTAGACAAATAATTACTTTTTCTCGTATAACAGTTAAGTCCAAAGACAGGCAGCTGCAGGCAATGGTCCAGAGCCTCAACTTTGCCATAGGGAAACTCCCGGTTTATCTGTTCTTCCATTCTTAACCTACCGCCCTGTTACCTCATGGTCATAAATTGGGAACTTTTTGCTCCAGCAAAGCATTAAAATCAGAAAAAAGAAGGAAAGAGAGAGGGGTAATGCCAGCTGTATAGGTCTCATCACACTCCCAGCAGCTATTGTCTTTCATTTATCTGAGTTTATCACAAAATCACAGCACCAGAGGCTGAAAAATGAGAAACAGAATGGCCATGATTGGTTTAGACCAGGAGTCAGCAAACTACATCCCACTATCATGGGCCAAATGCTGCCTGCTGTCTGTTTTTATAAATAAAGTTTTATTGGAACAACCACACACATTCTTTTTTATATATAGGTGCTTTCATGCTACAATCGCAAAGTTGAGTAGTAATTGCAAGATAAAACACCTGGCCCACAAAGCCTAAAATATTTACTATTTGATCCTTCACAGTAAGTTTCCTGGCCCTAGATTTAGACCAATAATGATCCATTACATGCATCTGAGAACATCACTGCATTAGGGGTTCTGGTGACAGATATAAACATTGGGCAGGCAATACTAGTATTTGCCACACTATGTGTTCTCTGACATTCTTGTTTAATTGCCCCATCTGCAAAAAACAGGTACCCTTTAAAATAAAGTTGTAGCTACCTCAAGTCCTTCATAATATCAACTGTGAAAAAAACATGTGAAATATTTAGAACAGTCCTATCACATAGCTAAGGCTCAATAATGCTAGCTTTTAGTGCTACTATTTACATGACACCTACCGCATTAACCTTTCACTTTCGAACTGTCACCTGAATTGCCTTTGTCTTTAGCAACTACCGAGTCATTTTTATTTAAAAAAATTGTAACTACAGGAGTTGTATTTGTCTAATAGCCTTTCTATTGGTAGATTATGGTAATGTGGACTTGAGAGCACATTCTAGATATGTTTGGATTAATTAAAAGTTCTAGATCCCACAAATTGACTTCGACATATTTATAAGATATTATCCATCATCAAATGTAAAAAATTCTTCACTTGTTTCTTATATACAATACAGTGATCAATGCATTACTAGAAACCATCTCTAAGGAAATTAGTGTTTTTATGGGCCCTCTTCCTGGCATGCTGCGATTTTCCAATAGGGTTCCTATCAGGCCTCAGATAAATATTTCATCAAGTCACACTTAGCCTTTAGAGTTATCCCGACAGCATCCTTTGCAAGAAGGTATTTAGGTACAAGAGGCCAAAACACCTTTGATGCAATTCCTCTGTATTTGCATAGATTCCTCATTCCTCATAGTCAGGGAAGAAATATTATCTTAAATGTTACCTTCCTTATGAAATAAAATAAAAATGTGCTACTAATAGGGCATTAGAAAAAGTTATTTATTAAATATGAAAGCATAATCACAGAAAGCTGATATAGTGCATGATGTTTTTCAATCTACAACACTAAGTTTTGTATTAAAAAGACATGGAGATTTACTTTCACAATATAATTTGAAACACAGAGAAAAAAATGTTACATGCTGAGCAATGAAATTGAATTTTTTTTTGACTCTTGAAGGAGACCTATCCATTTCATTCAAATCTTCCATATTTTTAAGTTAAAAAAACAGAAATCTACAAAACATTTTGGTAAAATCTGTGGAACTCTGCAGGGGTCCAGGGACTGGAGTGACAGCTTTTCCCTGCATTACATGAATAACTCATCGACTGGCCCCATCCTCATTTAGCTCCAATGAAATAATAACAGAGAGACTTGTATAAGAGTAATGCTCTGTCTACTACTATCTCTCGTGCTTGGATTAGAATTATTAATCAAAACCCAGACATACTGAATATAGAAGATTAGAAAGCTTGAGGCTTATAGCTAAGTATTTAGAGATGACTTTCTTTGTGCTGGGGGAAAATAATCTATTACAAAACATGTGGCTGTGAGATGGCAACTTCAGTAAAAAATTGGCCTGAACAGAAATTCTGACCTTAAAAAGAATACCACAATCAACACTTACAAATGTCATCCGAAACACTGTTGTGTGGGACATAATTCACTATACAGTCAAAAGAATTATACTACTGGAATATTTGCCCCATTTGCAATCAACAGAAACCCTTAGGAATTCAACGTAACGTAAAACTTAAAATGTTGTTTTTCATTATGACATCCTGTTTCCTTTTTTCTAAGATTACCCAAAAGCTAGCTTTCTCCACAATACTGCTCTAATAGCCTACATCTCTTTGGGTCTGTGAATCTGACCATCACCAGTAAGCTGCCAGAGTCTACTGTTTCACTGTGAGACTCTGGTATTCTTTTGTAAATACTTATAGATGTAAACACTGTGATTTTAGTACCCAGGGCAAGATTTAAGCTAAATTAGAAAGCAGGGCAAAGCTCAGGAAGGAGAGCAACCTCTTACCACCAGTTTGGAATGGTGGATGATGCACAAGCTGGATGCACCCTCCTCAGGGCTTCCAGTGTCTCTCTGCTTCCCTGGGACCTCCTCTGTGGTACCCAATCTACAGCTTCTCTTCCTGAGAATTTCCCCTGCTCTGGACCTTTATTTCACCCTTTTCATGTTCTACTCCAACCAGCATCCTGCAAAGTTATCCCTTGGACTCTACCCAACTATATTTTTTTCTTTTTAAAAAATTTTTATTGAAATAGAGTTGATTTACAATGTTGTATGAGTTTCAGGTGTACAGTAAAGTGGTTCAGTTATAAATATATACAAATATATATATAGTCTTTTTTTTACATTTTCTTGCATTATAGGTTTTTACAAGATATTGAGTATCATTCCCTGTGCTATACAGTAGGTCCTTGTTGTTTATTTGTTTTCTATAGAGTAATGTGTATATTTTACTCCCAAACTCCTAATTTGTCCTTCCCCCTCTTTCCCCTTTGGTAACCATAAGTTTGTTTTCTTTGTCTGTGAGTCTACTTCTGTTTTGTAAATAAGTTCATTCGTACTCTTTTCTTAGATTCCACATATAAGCTATATCACATGATATTTGTGCCAACACGGATGGACGTAGAGACTATCATACTAAGTGAAGTAAGCCAGACATAGAAAGACAAATATATATTTTCCATTCAGTTGTATATCATTGATTGTACCTTCCACAACAACGTGATTAGCTTTCATGTGTTATCCTTCCCAATGCCATCTCAAGTATGATTAAGTTCATAACCCAAATAATAAGTCTCTAATGGTGAAATGTCAGATATTAATAAAGGTAAGTGAGCAAGATACACTGGGACAAGAAATTCTTCTTGACATCTTGCAAATAATCAACTAGAGCTGTATAATCTAGCTGTATTTAAAACTAGCCTTTTAAAACACCAGCTTTATTGAGGTATTATTTCCATACTATTACATTTACCCATTTTAAGTGAACAATCCAATGATCTTTAGTCAGTTTACAGAGTTGTTACTCATGGCAACATTATTCATTATTGATAGCTCCAAAGTGGGAACAAGTCAAATGCCCATCAACAAGCAAACGGATAAATAAGCAAAGAAACAGAACCTAACCTTTGTAAGGAGATCACTGCAAGTTTCATGAAACCTTAAATCTAATGGATATTATTTATTTATTTATCCTTGGGTTTAGAAAAAGTAGTTTAAATGGTCTGAAATTCTCCTGATTCAGAGTGAAAAGTTTGCACTTTAAGAAAACGACAAGTTCTGTAATGTTCACCATCTACACTTCTATCACTTCCCTTTATGTAATGAATGTGTTATTACATTATGTACATAAGATGGTTTGTTGTTCCAGTGAGAATCAATCCCATTACCCAGAATAATACTCTGAAACATTGATTTCTTCCACAGTCATGTCATAATGGTTCCAAAAATACAGGACCCATCTATGTGGTCATCCAATTATTTCTAGACAGAATACTATTTATGCTTTGAATCTTAAATGATTTACAGCTGGCAAAGAAAGAGATGATGGAAATAAATGTAGCACTGTAAAATAGTTTTGTGTGTCTTATAGGATCAAATTCTAATAAATTACTGTAATTTGAGTGCTACTAGTTCCACTCCGGGAAAATCCTATTCACCAAAATCTGACCAAACTTTGGCTAGGAAGAAAGCTTTTACTGGCTGCAGTCTGGTCCTTTCCATTAGAAAGAAACAAAGGTTACAAAGGCTGCAATTGTTACATGCTTCACTTCTCCCACATCCAAAAATATATATCAGATAGCTTATATTAAAGAAAACAAAACCCACATGAAAACACATGTACCTCAACATAGAGTGGCTTGTGTCTGTGCTATCTCCGGACAGAAAACCAGGTGAATCAAAAACTGAGTTTAATGCTCTTTATAGTCCTTCTTGTTAATTTTAAATCTTCTCAAAACTCTCCTGTTTGTATGTCAGTCAGTATTTTGTTGTGTTTATCAAGATTAACCAAAAGCGGGCTTCCCTGGTGGCGCAGTGGTTGAGAATCCGCCTGCCGATGCAGGAGACACGGGTTCGTGCCCTGGTCCGGGAAGATCCCACATGCCGCGGAGCAACTAAGCCCGTGAGCCATGGCCGCTAGGCCTGCGCGTCCGGAGCCTGTGCTCCGCAACGGGAGAGGCCACAACAGTGAGAGGCCCGCATACCGCAAAAAAAAAAAAAAAAAAAAAAAAGATTAACCAAAAGCAAGTTTACTCTAGTCAGGGAATGACTTTACTCTTAATCACCTTAAATCATGGTAACTGGTTTGCCTTTCTAAGAAATCTATTTGATTAAATATTTTTTGGTGGAGACTCAATCACTACCTGCCAAAATGGTTCTGCCCCTTCCTAATGTCAATTGGTGCTTTTTATTAGAAATTATATTACTAAAGCTGTGGTTTAGAGAGAATTTTATCTCTATCTTGCTAATATATCCAATCTCCATATGAGTATACCCAAAGCAAAACTATTAACATTATGGATATATAAAGATTAAATGTATCACTCCTCTCAAAATTTAACGCCTGGTAGTTAATCCACTTATCTTGTCATTTGTATTAAGACTCCCAACAAATTTTTCACAGTTCACCAATCAATTTTGGAAACTAATCTGGTCAATCTCAGGTCCCAGTCTCTCCCACGTCCATAATTTTATAAAAGTCACAGGGTAAAAAGACCAGTAAGACTCCCAGGAATCACACCATCCTTGCACCATCCATTTGTAGAAAAGGTCGCAGCTGTGTCGAGACTGGAGGCTGCAGACACATACCTCCTTAACTCTCTCCCAGTAGTGACCACAAAGATGTGTTCTCTACTTGACAATCAACACTCATGCCCTCCCCTCCTCTCTGAGGGAGACGCCAGCATATCAATTTTCACTATTAAAAAAAAAAAGGAATCTCTGTGTGGTTTACCAAAGAGCATGAGGAATGACATCAAAAATTGACCTAGACTATGACTAATTTATGTCAAACAAGCAAATTACGATAAAATTATGCCCCCGTTCTTTTGAGAACAGAGAAGGTTTGAGAATGGAGTTAATGATCGATCATGTATTGTGATAAAGCCTTCATAATATCCCAAAAGTATGGGATTCAGAGAGCTTCAAGGTTGGTGAACTCATCCCCACCAGCAGGATAATGCACTCTAATTCCATGGAAGTAGAAGCTCCGACACTCAGGACCCTCCTGGACCTTGTCTATGTATCTCATCATCTGGTTGTTCATCTGTATCTTTTATCGCATCCTTTAATAAGCAGGCAAACACAAGTAAGTGTTTCCCTGAGTTCTGTGAACCACTTTAGACTTTTGAATGATATTGTTACAAGATGCTGCAATATCATCAAAGCCCTATCAAAGTAAAGTTCTCTTGAATTAGCCCAATAATTGATGGGAAAAAGAAAACCTTGATATGAGAAAAAAAGGTGTTGCTGTAAATGTCTGTTGAAGGCTATTTCTGTCTCTATGTTCCTAGCTAATGCTAATGGATCCATTTTAGTTTTGGTAGCAATGTTAGGTAATCTAAGAGGCAGACTCTACCTTATACCATTCCTTTGTGCTTATGCCTTAACTCAGCTTCAAAGTACACCATGTTCTTTCTTTTTTTTTTTTTTTTTTTTTTTTTTTTTTTTTTTGCGGTATGCGGGCCTCTCACTGTTGTGGCCTCTCCCGTTGCGGAGCACAGGCTCCGGACGCGCAGGCCCAGCGGCCATGGCTCACGGGCTCAGTTGCTCCGCGGCATGTGGGATCTTCCCGGACCAGGGCACGAACCCATGTCTCCTGCATTGGCAGGCGGATTCTCAACCACTGCGCCACCAGGGAAGCCCACCATGTTCTTTCTTTAGAGAATAATAACTCAAATTTTTTTTCTAATTAACCACTTAAAAAAATATTTTGGTAAACATCAAAAATTCTCATTAGAAATAGAATGAGAGTCACAGAAAATTGATCATAACATCCTATAATGTGTGAATACTATATATACAGAACCAATGGAATTTTCTAGAGGAGCTTGTTTTACATTTTTTTTTTGATGATTTTTATACCACTTTCCTTCACATTAAAAAGGATTTTCATAAAATGATACTGTCCTTCCTGTGTGAGAAAGTGATCCTGATTCCCTATCATTCAGACCATTCCCTAAATCATATTTCTCATAACAGTGTTAGGTTTTCTGAGTGACCTTGTGCCCAGGGGCAAACATACCTTTTATCTGCTAATTATTCATAAGAATATTTACTGGGCATTGTTTGTACATGAAAAACTGTGCCAGATGTTGGGCAGGACACAAAGATAAACAAAACTTTTTCCCTTCCACTAAGAGGTCTAAAATCTCTTAAAGGAGATGAGACAGTGCCCAGATAAATTCCAAAGTCTTTCGTGAGAGATATGTGAGTGGGATAAACCAGAACTGCAAGAGTTCAGAGGCAAACTATCAGTGTTTCTGGGAGAGAATATTGAGCCTTACATTTATCTCTTTAAATCCCTATAGGGATTTGATTTATGTTGAAAACTAGCACCAATAAAGCAGTGGGAACATAAATGGGAAAAAAATAACTCATGGGTCTCATAAAAAATGCAGATGCCTATTCCATTTTCAGACTTCAAAAATCAGAGGTTTTATAACATCCATTTCTACTTAGTCCTAAGATATAAGCAAAAGTATAACAATGAAGTGTTCAGCACATCTGGTTGATTTCAGTTACTGAAGTGTAAATCTACAATTGGAATTTCTGCAGAAGTGAAAAAAAAAATGGGAAGCATCCTAAAACAGCCTTCTCTTCTGTGGCTAAACTGCCCTTACTCCCAACTTATCTCCAAAGAGCTCATTCTGTATTTATTTAATTACTGTTGTCATCTTCCCTAAACCACTTTCTTAAATCTGTTTATAGCCCTCTTAAAATTCAGTGACTGAACATAACATATTAAAATTCCAATAAGAGCCTCTGTGCCTACCGGAAATATCAGAATCATTATAAAACTGTAATACTTACAATTTTTTAAAACCACATTTGCATTTTAACTCTTGGTAAGTGTATCCTATAGAAATCCTCATAGCTGGACCAAACTGTTTATTTATGGTTTTTTATAATATTAAGTTTTTTCCAATAAGTATGTAGCAATAAGAAGATAATTGGGGCTTCCCTGGTGGCACAGTGGTTGAGAGTTCGCCTGCCGATGCAGGGGACACAGGTTCGTGACCCAGTCCGGGAAGATCCCACATGCCGCAGAGCAGCTGGGCCCGTGAGCCATGGCCGCTGCGCCTGCGCGTCTGGAGCCTGTGCTCTGCAACGCGAGAGGCCACAACAGTGAGAGGCCCGCATACGGCAAAAATAAAAAAAAAAAAAGGAGATAATTGAATTATTGTGCTGTATGCCTGTTAACAGTAATGAAACTATATAGGGTGATGTGCAAAGATCTTCAAGACAGAAAAATGTGCATACTTTATAGAGTTGTATATTTGTGTACATATGCATGAAAAAGGCCTGTGGGACATTTACCAACCTATAGACCTTGCTCTTCTGGGCAGAGAGAAGACTGGATTAAGAGAAAAGGTGAAGAGTAACTTATTTTTACTTTAATATTTCTGTACTTTTGACCATTTTACATTAAGCATAAATTTATTGTGTTATATTTTATGTAAACATACTTAAAAGACTTCATCTGGAAGAAGCCTTTTAATTCACAAATATATGTTGCAGTTTACTGTTTGCAGGCTAAACCCAATACATTCTCAATAGCTTAAAACAGAGTTGGTGAGACCTTCAAGATGGCGGAAGAGTGAGATGTGGAGATCGCCTTCCTCCCCACAGATACATCAGAAATACATCTACACATGGAACAGCTCCTACAGAACACCCACTGAACGCTGGCAGAAGACCTCAGACTTCCCAAAAGGCAAGAAACTCCCCATGTACCTGGGGAGGGCAAAAGAAAAAAGAATAAACAGAGACAAAAGAATAGGGATGGGACCTGCACCACTGGGAGGGAGCCGTGAAGGAGGAAAGGTTTCCACACACTAGGAAGACTCTTCGCGGGCGGAGACTGCAGGTGGCGGAGGGGGAAGATGCGGAGCCATGGAGGAGACCACAGCCACAGGGTACGGAGGGCAAAGCAGAGAGATTCCCGCACAGAGGATCGGTGCCAACCAGCAGTCACCAGCCCGAGAGGCTTGTCTGCTCACCCGCCGGGGTGGGCGGGGGCTAGGAGCTGAGGCTCAGGCTTCGGAGGTTGGATCGCAGGGAGAGGACTGGGGTTGGTGGCGTGCACACAGCCTGAAGCGGGTAGTGCACCACGGCTGGCCGGGAGGGAGTCCGGGAAAAACTCTGGAGCTGCCGACGAGGCAAGAGACCATTGTTTCGGGGTGAGCGGGGAGAGGGGATTCACAGCACCGCATAAAGGAGCTCCAGAGATGGTCCCAAGCCATGGCTATCAGTGCCCAGAGACGGGCATGAGATGCCAAGGCCACTGCTGCAGCCACCAAGAAGCCTGGGTGCGAGCACAGGTCACCCTCCACACCTCCTCTCCCAGGAGCGTGTGCAGCCCACCACTGACAGAGTCCCGTGATCCAGGGACAACTTCCCCGGAAGAACGCACGGCGCGCCTCAGGCTGGTGCAACATCGCGCCGGCCTCTGCCGCCGCGGGCTCACCCTGCATCCGTACCCCTCCCTCCCCACAGCCTGAGTGAGCCAGAGCCCCCGAATAAGCTGCTCCTTTAACCCTGTCCTGTCTGAGCGAAGAACAGATGCCCTCGGGCGACCTACCCGCAGAGGCGGAGCCAAATCCAAAGCTGAACCCCGGGAGCTGTGAGAACAAAGAAGAGAAAGGGAAATCTCTCCCAGCAGCTTCAACAGCAGCTGATTAAAACTCCACAGTCAACTTGATGTACCCTGCATCTGTGGAATGCCTGAATAGTCAAAGAATCATCCCAAAATTGACGTGGTGGACTTTGGGAGCAACAATACTTCTTTTTCTTCCTTTTTTCTTTTTCTGTGTATGTGTATGCTTTTTTGTGTGATTTTGTCTGTATAGCTTTGCTTTTACAATTTGTCCTAGGGATATGTCTGTTTGTTTGTTTTTGTTTCTTTGTTTTAGTAAAGTCTTTAGTGATTGTTATCATTGGTGGATTTCTTTTTTCGTATGGTGGCTCTCTTCTTTCTTTTTTTAAATTACTTTTTAATTTTTAATAATTATTTTTAACTTTTATTTTAATAACTTTATTTTATTTTATATTTTTTTCTTTCTTATTTTCTCTCTTTTCTTCTGAGCCATGTGGCTGACAGGGTCTTGGTGCTCCAGCCGGGTGTTCAGGCCTGTGCCTCTGAGGTGGGAGAGCTCCGTTCAGGAAATTGGTCCACCACAGAGCTCCTAGCTCCGTGTAATATTAAACGGTGATAGCCCTCCCAGAGATCTCCATCTCAACACTGAGACCCAGCTCCACTCAATGACCACCAAGTTACAGGGCTGGAAACCCTATGCCAAACAATTAGCAAGACAGGAACACAATCTCACCCATTAGCAGAGAGGCTAACTAAAATAATAATAATGTCACAGACAGCCCAAAACACATCACCGGATGTGGTCCTCCTCACCAAGATCCAGCCTTATCCTCCAGAACACAGGCACTCGTCCCCTCCACCAGGAAGCTGACACAACCCACTGAACCAACATTAGCCACTGGAGGCAGACACCAAAAACAACGGGAACTACGAACCTGCAGCCTGCATAAAGGAGACCCCCAAAAGAGTAAGATAAGCAAAATGAGAAGACAGAAAAACACACAGCAGATGAAGAAGCAAGGTTAAAACCCACCAGACCTAACAAATGAAAAGGAAATAGGCAGTCTACCTGAAAAAGAATACAGAGTAATGATAATAAAGATGATCCAAAATCTTGGAAATAGAATGAAGAAAATACAAGAAACGTTTAACAAGGATCTAGAAGAACTAAAGAGCAAACAAACAATGACGAACAACACAATAAATGAAGTTAAAAATTCTCTAGAACGGATCAATAGCAGAATAACTGAAGCAGAAGAATGGATAAGTGACCTAGAAGATAAAATATTGGAAATAACTACTGCAGAGCAGAACAAAGAAAAAAGAATGAAAAGAAGTGAGGACAGTCTCAGAGACCATTGGGACAGCACTAAACACACCAACATTCGAATTATAGGGGTCCCAGAAGAAGAAGAGAAAAAGAAAGGGACTAAGAAAATACTTGAAGAGAATATAGTTGAAACCTTCCCTAACATGGGAAAGGAAATAGTCAATCAAGTCCAGGAAGCACAGAGAGTCCCATACAGGATAAACCCAAGGAGAAACACGCCAAGACACATATTAATCAAACTATCAAAAATTAAATACAAAGAAAACATATTAAAAGCAGCAAGGGAAAAGCAACAAATAACACACAAGGGAAACCCCATAAGGTTAACTGCTGATCTTTCAGCAGAAACTCTGCAAGCCAGAAGGGAGTGGCAGGACATATTTAAAGTGATGAAAGAGAAAAACCTACAACCAAGATTACTCTACCCAGCAAGGATCTCTTTCAGATTCGAAAGAGAAATTAAAACATTTACAGACAAGCAAAAGCTAAGAGAATTCAGCACCAGCAACCCAGCTTTACAACAAAAGCTAAAGGAAATTCTCTAGGCAGGAAACACAAGAGAAGGAAAAGACCTGCAATAACAAATACAAAACAATTAAGAAAATGGTAATGGGAACATACATATTGATAATTACCTGACACATAAATGGATTAAATGCTCCAACCAAAAGACATAGACTGGATGAATGGCTACAAAAACAAGACCCATATATATGCTGTCTACAAGAGACCCACTTCAGACATAGGGATACATACAGACTGAAAGTGAGGGGATGGAAAAAGATATTCCATGCAAATGGAAATCAAAAGAAAGCCAGAGTAACAATTCTCATATCAGACAAAATAGACTTTAAAATAAAGACTATTACAAGAGACAAAGAAGGACACTACAAAATGATCAAGGGATCAATCCAAGAAGAAGATATAAGAATCACAAATATTTATGCACCCAACATAAGAGCACCTCAATACATAAGGCAAATGCTAACAGCCATAAAAGGGGAAATTGACTTTAACACAATCATAGTAGGGGACTTTAACACCCCACTTTCACTAATGGACAGATCATCCACAATGAAAATAAATAAGGAAACACAAGCTTTAAATGAGACTTTAAACAACATGGAATTAAATGATATTTATAGGACATTCCATCCCAAAACAACAGAATACAGTTTCTTCTCAAGTGCTCATGGAACATTCTCCGGTATAGATCATATCTTGGGTCACAAATCAAGCCTTGGTAAATTTAAGAAAACTGAAATCATATCAAGTACCTTTTCTGACCACAACACTATGAGACTAGATATCAGTTACAGGAAAAAAATCTTTAAAAAATACAAACACATGGAGGCTAAATAATACACTACTTAATAACCAAGAGATCACTGAAGAAATCAAACAGGAAATCAAGAAATACCTAGAAACAAATGACACTGAAAACACGACAACTCAAAACCTATGGGATGCAGCAAAAGCAGTTCTAAGACGGAAGTTTATAGCAATACAATCCTACCTCAAGAAACAAGAAACATACAACCTAACCTTAAACCTAAAGCAATTAGAAAAAGAAGAACAAAAAAACCCCAAAGTTAGCAGAAGGAAAGAAATCATAAAGATCAGATCAGAGGGTTTCCCTGGTGGCGCAGTGGCTGAGAGTCCGCCTACCGATGCAGGGGACACGGGTTCGTGCCCCGGTCTGGGAAGATCCCACGTGCCACGGAGTGGCTGAGCCCGTGAGCCATGGTTGCTGAGCCTGTGCATCTGGAGCCTGTGCTCCGCAATGGGAGGGTGCTCCACAATGGGAGGGGCCACAACAGTGAGAGGCCCGTGTACCACAAAAAATTAAATAAATAAATGAAAAAGAAATGAAGGAGATGATAGCAAAGATCAATAAAGCAAAAAGCTGGTTCTTTGAGAAGATAAAAAAAATTGATAAACCGTTAGCCAGACTCATCAAAAAAAAGAGGAAGAAAACTCAAGTCTATAGAATCAGAAATGAAAAAGGAGAAGTAACAACTGACACTGCAGAAATACAAAGGATGATTAGAGATTACTACAGGCAACTGTATGCCAATAAAATGGACAACCTGGAAGAAATGGACAAATTCTTAGAAATGCACAACCTTCCGAAACTGAACCAGGAAGAAATAGAAAATATAAACAGACCAATCACATGTACTGAAATTGAGACTGTGATTAAAAATCTTCCAACAAACATAAGTCCAGGACCAGATGGCTTCACAGGCAAATTTTATCAAATATTTGGATAAGAGCTAACACCCATCCATCTCAAACTCTTCCAAAATATAGCAGAGGGAGGAACACTCCCAAACTCATTCTATGAGGCCACCATCACCCTGATACCAAAGCCAGCAAAAGATGTCACAAAGAAAGGTAACAGGCCAATATCACTGATGAATATAGATGCAAAAATCCTGAAGAAAATATTACCAAACAGAATCCAACAGCACATTAAAAGGATCATACACCTTGATCTAGTGGGGTTTATCGCAGGAATGCAAGGATTCTTCAATATATGCAAATCAATCAATGTGATACACCATATTAACAAATTGAAGTATACAAACCATATGATCATCTCAGTAGATGCAGAATAAGCTTTCAACAAAATTCAACACCCATTTATGATAAAAACCCTCCAGAAGGTAGATATAGAGGAAACTTACCTCAACATAATAAAAGCCATATATGACAAACCTACCACCAACATCATTCTCAATGGTGAAAAACTGAAACCATTTCCACTAAAATCAGAAACAAGACAAGGTTGCCCACTCTCACCATTACTATTCAACATAGTTTTGGAAGTTTTAGTCACAGAAATCAGAGAAGAAAGAGAAAAAAAAGGAATCCAAATCAGAAAAGGAGAAGTAAAACTGTCACTGTTTGTAGATGACAGGATACTATACATAGAGAGTCCTAAAGACACTACCAGAAAACTACTAGAGCTAATCAATGAATTTGGTAAAGTAGCAGGATACGAAATTAATTCACAGTAATCTCTTGCATTCCTATACACTAATGATGAAAAATCTGAAAGAGAAATGAAGGATACACTCCCATTTACCATTGCAACAAAGAGAATAAAATACCTAGGAATAAACCTACCTAAGGAGACAAATGTCCTGTATGCAGAAAACTATAAGACACAGAGGAAAGAAATTAAAGATGATACAAACAGATGGAGAGATATACCATGTTCTTGGATTGGAAGAATCAACATTGTGAAAATGACTCTACTACCCAAAACACATATTCAATGAAATCCCTATTAAGCTACCAATTGCATTTTTCACAGAACTAGATTAAAAACTTTCACAATTTGTATGGAAGCACAAAAGACTCCAAATAGTCAAAGCAATCTTGAGAAAGAAAAACGGAGTCAGAGGAATCAGGCTCCTTGACTTCAGACTATACCACAAAGCTACAGTAATCAAGACAGTATGATACTGGCACAAAAACAGAAATATAGATCAATGGAACAGGATAGAAAGCCCAGAGATAAACCCACGCACATACGGTCACCTTATTTTTGATAAAAGAGGCAAGAATATACAATGGAGAAAAGACAGCCTCTTCAATAAGTGGTGCTGGGAAAATTGGACAGCTACATGGAAAATAATGAAATTAGAACACTCCCTAACACCATACACAAAAATAAACTCAAAATGGATTAAAGACCTAAATGTAAGGCCAGACACTATCAAACTCTTAGAGGAAAACATAGGCAGAACCCTCCATGACATAAATCACAGCAAGATCCTTTTTGACCCACCTCTTAGAGAAATGGAAATAAAAACAAAAATAAACACATTGAAGCTAATGAAACTTAAAAGCTTTTGCCCAGCAAAGGAAACCATAAACAAGACAAAAAGAGAAACCTCAGAATGGGAGAAAATATTTGCAAATGAAGCAACTGACAAAGGATTAAACTCCAAAATTTACAAGCAACTCACGCAGCTCAATATCAAAAAAACAAACAACCCAATCCAAAAATGGGCAGAAGACCTAAATAGACATTTCTCCAAAGAAGATATACAAATAGCCAACAAACACATGAAAGGATGCTCCACATCACTAATCATAAGAGAAATGCAATTCAAAACTACAATGAGATATCTTCTCACACAAGTCAGAATGGCCATCATCAAAAAATCTACAAACAATAAATGCTGGAGAGGGTGTGGAGGAAAGGGAACCTTCTTGCACTGTTGGTGGGAATGTAAACTGGTGCAGCGACTATGGAGGACAGTATGTAGGTTCCTTAAAAAACTAAAAATAGAACTACCATACGAACCAGCAATCCCACTACTGGGCATATACCCTGAGAAAACCATAATTCAAAAAGCGCCATGTTCCACAGTGTTCATTGCAGCTCTATTTACAATAGCCAGGACATGGAAGTAACCTAATTGTCCATCAACAGATGAATGGATAAAGAAGATGTGGCACATATATACAATGGAATATTACTCAGCCATAAAAAGAAACGAAACTGAGTTATTTGTAGTGAGGTGGTTGGTCCTTGAGTCTGTCATACAGAGTGAATTAAGTCAGAAAGTCAAAAACAAATCCTGTATGCTAACTTATAAATATGGAGTCTAAAAAAAATGGTTATGAAGAACATAGGGGCAGGGCAGGAATAAAGATGCAGATGTAGAAAATGGACTTGAGAGGGGGCCTTGAGAGAATGGACAGGGAGGGGGAAGGGTAAGCTGGGACGAAGTGAGAGAGTGGCATGGACATATATGCACCACCAAACGTAAAATAGACAGCTAGTGGGAAGCAGCTGTATCACACTGGGAGATCAGCTTGGTGCTGTGTGACCACCTAGAGGGGTGGGATAGGGAGGGTGGGAGGGAGATGCAAGAGGGAGGGGATATGGGGATATACGTATGTACAGCTGATTCACTTTGTTATAAAGCAGAAACTAATCTACCATTGTAAGCAATTATACTCCAATAAAGATGTTTTTTAAAAAACAAAACAGAGTGGGTGAGAAAATATTTAAAATAATTCATTAAAAGCTTGAAAGAATTTCAAAGCAAAAATTTCCTTGTTACTCTTGAATTTTCTAATTTTCTGTTTCCTAAGAAAATTTTTTCAGTATGAATTGACTTTGGGATTGTGGAATAATGAGTGATTAAAGTGGATCAGGTTAGTTGAAAAAAATCTGGATTCGTTTAAAAAAGGTAAGGACAGCGCTTCCCTGGTGGCGCAGTGGTTGAGAGTCTGCCTGCCGATGCAGGGGACACGGGTTCGTGCCCCGGTCCGGGAGGATCCCACGTGCCGCGGAGCGGCTGGGCCCGTGAGCCATGGCCGCTGCGCCTGCGTGTCCGGAGCCTGTGCTCCGCAACGGGAGGGGCCACAACAGTGAGAGGCCCGTGTACCGCAAAAAAAAAAAAAAAAAAAAAAAAAAGGTAAGGACAGGGCTTCCCTGCTGGTGCAGTGGTTTAGAATCTGCTTACCGATGCAGGACACACGTGTTCGAGCCCCGGTCTGGAAAGATCCCACGTGCCGCGGAGCGCCTGGGCCCGTGAGCCACGGCCGCTGCGCCTGCGCGTCCGGAGCCCGTGCTCCGCAACAGAAGACGCCGCGATAGTGAGAGGCCCGCGCGCCGCAATGAAGAGTGGCCCCCGCTCGCCGCAACTAGAGAAAGCCCTCGCACAGAAACGAAGACCCAACACAGCCAAAAATAAATAAATAAGTAAAAATTTAAAAAAATTTTAAAAAGGTAAGGACAAGTTGAAAAGTCACTTCTTTAACCAGTTTACAAATTCTTCTGAATATACAAAGCTTGTCAAAAGCTGGTGCCGTTAAGAAGCCAGGGATCGGGGTTTGGGAGAAGGAGTTGAAGACAGAGGAGAATGAGAAATAGTGCAGAAGGTGTGTCTGATATCTGGGGGGTCTTAACGCTTCTGGTCCGTCAGTTTAGGTGCAATCCTTAGTGGATATGAATTGACCTGAACTGTTGAGTCAGAAGAGTTAGAGAGAAGCAGGTGTCTTTTCTAATTGAGGAAAAAGTCTTGACAGTAGAGATGCTACTGGCATCAGCACTTCTTCTTTGGTGGTTGCAGTTTAGTAGTAGCAGCCTCAGCCCAAGGAGGATCAGTGCTGACTGCCTCACCACACCAAGCGTAGGGCAGAACAGAAGATAGGCAGGTTGCTAATGACATCGTTGAGAGTCAACAAGTCCATTGTTTGGCCCCTGAGTGAAAATCCTGGTGAACCGTATGACATGAACTGGCACTAGCTTTGTGTAAGTTTGCTATCTCTGACGGGGATCAAAAAAAAAAAAAAAAAAATTAATGACGTCTGGGTTTCTTATTTCTTCATATCTTGTATTTTGCTATGACCAACCACTCCTTACTGAGCAGTTATTTAATTAATTATTTTTATTTTTATTAAAAAATATATTACTAAAGAGCACACGTGTCCTTCTGAATCAAGCAGTTTCTGCATCTCATTCTTGTTTGGAGGAGGACTAAATTACAAGGACATAGGACGTAATGTAACACCACCATTACCCAGGGGTCATTCATAGCCTTAACTTCCAGACAAGGCATTTAGAGAAACAACTCTATCTTCAAGACCAGCCAAACTTGAATATGTCTGCTGTATATATGCATGGTCTGAGTGATTTCCAGCAGTAAAGTAGTAAGTAAGCCCAATATCAGTAAGCCTAGCAACCAGCATATACCTTCATTCCATTCATCAGCTTCTGCTGTTAAAACACACACACACACACACACACACACACACACACACACACATGCACGCACACACATAGCCCTGGTGACCATAAGGCTTTGGGGAAGTTAAAATTAGCCTCTCAGATACTGAGAATACCCACACCTGCTTGTCTGCTGATTCAGTCAAAGTTTTTTCAACATTACCGTACATGGTATGAAAGAAAAGGATTGTGCCAAGTTCATGCTATTCTATCATTATTTGAAATGGAAATTATACACAAGATCTATCACAGATACCAAAAATTCACCCAATTCAACCCAATTTTAATCAACTTCCTGGCATGGCATTATGGGGAAAGAGAAGCTTGTGCAAGTCTCCTGCTACTTACCACTATTTCAAATGGAAAGTAATCTCAAGATTTATTACAAATAACCAAAACTCTTCAATAAAAAATAAAGTAAGAGAATTTAAATGTGAATATCTAAAGCTAACTTGTGTTTTCTTTAAGGAAATGGTGGAAGAAAGCAGATATCTACAACAGTCAAACAGCCTGTAAATGAAGAGGTTAAGTACCAATTCTACAGACTGAAACAAATCCCTTTTTAGTACCGGGGAAGAAGAAAGTAATGATAAGGCTGGTACTTCTTTTATGCTAATCTCTAGCACACTAGTGTTTGACTGTGAATCACTATTGGAGTAGAACCTGAAACAAACATGTAAGCTATCATGTCAAAGTGCCCGTTTGGACTATGAATCCACACACTTCTGAAATAATATGCATACAAATTCAAGTCAACAAATGTTTTATAACCATCACACAAGCTTTTGTGTGTTGAATTTTATCTAACTTTGTGAGACACCTTTCATCAAAAATAGTCCTCAGTTTATGTTACAGGCATTGCCTCCAAATAAAGTCTTTTGTGGTTCCAACAATTCTAGTTTGAATCTTTTTTAAGTAAGATATTACAGTATTTCTTAGAGAAGAGTCACTCCAAACATCTCTCTCAATCTCTCCTCAGTGACCTTCAGATTTTAAATCACGGTCATGAACCATGTGAATTTGGAACTCACAAAGGAAGAGTATGAAATAAAAAAAGAATTTGAGGCTACTTCCACTGTAGTTCAGTGAACCTGTCATCTAGCAAAACTTCCAGAGAACACAGCCTCTTTCACAAAAGTAACAGTTCTAAAGATGATTTTAGGAAAACACTTCCCACCGAATAAACAGACTCCAAAGTGCAATAAGAACAGATACTTTGAAGCATAGAATTAGTAGGTAATTATACAGAAAAGCTCCATGACATGTTTCTGCTTCATACAGGAAACCATCCAGACCTCAGAATGAGTACAGTGCTACATGTTTATGTTTTAAAAAAATAAAAAGGAAAATATAACTTTAAACTCATCTGTATCAAAAATATTTTCACCATCTGTTTCTCATTCATTTACACTCAATTAATCAAAAATTTAAGTTCCCTGTCAGCAAAGAGGATGGGAGTCTTTCAAAATAAACATTTAAGACTTCATATTTGCAACCTGGTGGAAGAGGACAAAATGTTTCAACCAGCAATATGACCTGCCTTAATATGGTTTGCTTTCCTTACACTTCAAAACAATATGGTGCATTATTTTTTCACATAAATTTTAAAAGTAATCAACTCACTTTAAAGAAACAGGCAATTGCCCTATTTTAATCTTCATTATTTAAATTGCCAAGTGACATTTTACGTACCCCAATTGGTATGCACTTATATTTCAAATAGAGAAAAACTTCTGTAGGCAATCTGGAACATTTAAAAATAAAAACCTTTAATGAATAATTTAATACTGGATATCCACATAGCATCAAAGGAAAATATTCTGACTTGCCCATAGTATAAAGTAGAAAAATTAATATGACACATGGATAACACACTTTTTGTAAAATATTCTTTCTATCTCTTAGATGCTATGTGATGTTGCAGTTGCTATAGTAACTGTATTTTTGTTCAGCAGGAAAATACTTATGTACAGAATGCTTACATTTACTCACCAAATTCTCAGTGAAAATTATACCCAATGGAAGCGATGCATTAAAATTTGCAGTGGATAAGCAGCTCTTGTCCCTTAAGTTTAAAATTCCCATCAAATAGTTTTATCATGTTTTTTCATACCAATATTGTTCTTCATAAATTTCATCATCTTATAAACACCAATGGCTGAGCTAGAAAGAATTCTTAACTTCTTGTAATTTAGTAGTTTGTGTGGAGTATAATGTGCTAAAAAGATGAAATTACTTTAATCAATTGTGAACCATTAAATAAAAATCGTACAAACATTTTTTAATTTCAGTTTTAAACACCCAAAGGCCTGCTTTCTACCTCCCCTATAATGAGTCTTACAAACCTCCTCATTGGCACATACATTGAATAAATACCTCAACATTCTACATTTGCCAGCTAAGTTCTAAAATCAACTTTGTAAATGTCATGATCCTTAATGCTATTGTGGGAGAAATGAAGAGCGCTCCTTGAGTCCATTTGGCTAGGATGGTGAGCATACTTTGTTTCCCCAAGAGAAGAAAGAAGAGTAGTAAACCATTTTTGCAGAACGTCATTCTCCCACAACAGTTTATGAAAGAAACATCTGTGACAAGAATCTCTAATGCTTTCCTCAAAGCCACAGCTGACAGTAAAAGAGCATTGCTAAAAGTGGCAAATCAATCCCATTCCACCCTTCCCAGAGCATGACACCTAATTTGCTATGTATCACATGTATTTTCCTCACATGTGCTGAGACTGTGACATTGATGTGGTGGCTTTCATCCAAGCCTCAGCTGAATAAACACTTGGCCATACAGTGGGCAAACTGGCATCCTTAAAAAGTCTTCTGTCCCAGGCAAGTTAACTTCACCTCAGGGAAGCATTTTTCTAAGTTTTAGTTTGCAGTTTGGGTACATAAATGGAATCTCTGAACACTGTTTGCAAAACCTTATATCACCTGACACACATAGAGCACATTCTGTCTTTTTCAAACCAGTTTTCTTGGTGCAATGCAATTTTTATGTGACTATGTGAAAACATATGCAAATCTAACAGACAAAAACAGTAACAGTATGTAAAATTTCTAATCAAATTATTTCACTGCAGAACACGTACTTTTTTTAAAAAAAGCATAAGAAGTAACCACATTATGTATATCCGAAACATGCACCATTGCTTTTTTGGGGTTTTGTTTGTTTGTTTAATTTACTTTATTTATTATTTATTTTTGGCCACTCCGGGTCTTAGTTGCAGCACTTGGGATCTTTGTTGCAGCGTGTGGGATCTTTAGTTGCGGCATGTGTACTTCTTAGTTGAGGTATGCGGACTCTTAGTTGAGGTATGCGGACTCTTATTTGCGGCATGCAGACTTCTTAGTTGCGGCATGCAGACTCAGTTGCGGCATGCATGCAGGATCAAGTTCCCCGACCAAGGATCAAACCCGGGCCCCCTGCATTGGCAGTGTGGAGTCTTACCCACTGGACCACCAGGGAAGGCCTACTATTGCTTTTTTTAGTAAACATTTTATTGATGTATAACATATATCCAAAATACCCATAGATCTTAAATGTATAGCTTAATGAATCTTGCAAAGTGAATATAGTTATGATCAAGTACAGAACATTATCAGGACCACGTAACTCCCTAAAGCCCTAACTCTAGTGCTTTTAAATTTGACACTAGAATCTTCCACCAATAAGAAAATTCCATTGAAGTGATATCAAGCAAATAATTAAAGTTCTAATAAACAGTATGGATAACATCAAGGCGCCTGGATATTTCTTTATACATATCTTCTGTCAGGCTGCAAGTGATTCTTTATTATCCTCTAACAATCAGGGAAATCACCAATTACCATTATCCTGAAATTGCCCATTTTTTAAAATTCCACCAAAGGTTTGTAAAAATACAGGGGTCGTAAAAGAATACAGAGGGTTATGTCATATCTTCCATGAAGTGTTTTGATTATTCTATTTCCTCCTTCTAAAGAACTTTACTGTAAATTCCTTTTCTCAATTTAAATTATACTTAAAGGAGTATACATATACTATAATTTTCTCTGTCTCTCAGATTTCTCTTCAATAAAATTCCAAAAGCAAAAAAGAGCATCTGTTCTTTTTTTTTTTTTTTTTTGTGGTATGCGGGCCTCTCACTGTCGCGGCCTCTCCCATTGCGGAGCACAGGCTCCGGACGCGCAGGCCCAGCGGCCATGGCTCACGGGCCCAGCCGCTCCGCGGCATGTGGGATCCTCCCGGACCAGGGCACGAACCCGTGTCTCCCGCATCGGCAGGCGGACTTCCAACCACTGCGCCACCAGGGAAGCCCGAGCATCTGTTCTTTAAAACCTAAAATTAATGTAGAATAAATGCATTCTGTCATGCTCTTTGACCCCCAGATCAAACTTAGATGCTCTCTCTACAACAGAAAGTTACTTGGTGAGGGCCCACGACCATAAGAAGCAGCCCAAACCTCTATTAGCAGCGCCCGCCTAAATCTCAGACTAGAATTTTAGTAGCACAGCCAGTACCTTCAGGTAAGTTTCACACACTCACCTCAAGAGCTCTCTATGCTCAGAACTAAATATCCCCTATACTGATTAACCCAGAAGCCCAAACCTCAAGGTCATCTTTGGCAATATCCTTACATTGCCTTTGTCAACTCTTACATTCAAATGAACAAGTTTTATCAATTCTACCTACAAAATGTCTTTTAAATCTGTCTCCTCCGGTCTTTTCCCATGGCCCTGAAGTCCTTACTATTTTCTGAGCATGCTATCGCCTATGCCATTTCATATCTCTGGAATGACTTTTCCTTCTTTTGTCTTCAGCCTTCAAGGCTCATCTCGAAATGGTTCCTCCTCCAGGTGCCATGACCCAGCCCATACTCTGGCACAGAGCCAGCTCCTCTCTTGCTTCTCTCATACCACGTGTCACCTTGTATAATTACCCAGTCCTATATGTTCTCCATTAGAACAAGAACACGTTGGGCTGGAACAAAGCTTCTTCATCTTTATATTTCCAATGCCTAGTATATCACCTGACATATATGATAACAATGAAAGAATAAAAAATTAAAATAAAATAATACTAGAGATTTAATGCAGTTTACTACATAAACAGATAAAGGAATAAAAACTATGCAATCATCTTAATAGATGTAGATAATGCATTGGTAAAATTTACCATGTGTTAATGATTTTTTTAAAAAAAGCAAAAACAACTTTTAGCTGGCCAAAATAGAAGGGATCTTTGAAATACTGAAAAAGAATATCTACAAAAAACCCATAGCAAGCATCATAATAAGTGATGAAACGTAACAAATTTTCACTTTCAATTGGGGAACAACATAAAGATGTTCTCTATGCAGACTTCTATTAAACATTTTACTTATGTCATAATTGGTGCAATAAGAAGAAACAACTAATGAAAATTTTTTTTAAAAAAATGAATAAGACTGTCATTGTTCTTAAATATCATAATCATTTACATAGAGAATCCAACAGAATAGACACATAAATTACTGTAATTAATGAGATTTAGTAAGTTTGCTGAATAAAAAATTACTACCTAAATTTAATGCGTTTTTATACATCATCTACAAACAAAAAATATAACTTTAAAAAATCCATTGACAATAGCATCAAAAACATGAACTGCTTAGGAATAAGTCTAATGAAACACATATAGGAAAAATTACAAAACATTTTTTAGAAACATTAAAAAAGACTCACAAAAATGGATGTATAACTATGTTTCTATGTTGGAAGACTCTATATTGAATTCTGACCATATTGTTCTACAGATTTAATACAATCTCAATCAAATATCAACAGGATATTTTGTGTAACTTGACAAGCTATTTCAATGTATATGGAAATGTAAGAAAAAGATATATAGCTAAGACACTCTTGAAGAGGAAGAACAAGGTGGAAGCACTTGCTCCATCAGTTCTCAATTAAAAGAGTGTTTAGTTAGCATAAATTAGACAAATAGGCCAATAGAACAGAATGAAACTTTCATGACAAAGGTAGCATGCACAGCAGTGGGAAAGAATCATATTCAATAAATTGTACTATGACATTTGGTATCTCTATGAAAAAAAAAAAAAGGACCCTGACCTTACATTGTACACAAAATAAAAATCAACTAAGATTACAGATATTTTTGCCTCTTATTTAAGAAATTTTTTTATCCCCTGGTCATAAAGAGACTCTCCTTAATTATCTCCTGGAAGCTTTACTGTTCTCCTTTTCAGATTATAGACCTAATAGAGAAGGGCATCTTCTTGACTTTGGGATAGGGACATATTTTTTTTAAACAAAACATACTCTCTTGGAAAAAAACTAACCAAAAATAGAAGTAACAAAAAAGTAAAAAGTGAGAAATTGAACTTCATTAAAATTAACAAATTCTATTTCTCAATAACACTATTAAGAGAGTAAAAAGGTAACCCACAGAAGTGGAGATAATAGTCACAACAAAGGTAAGAGGTAAAATAATAGTTTCCATAATGTATAAAGAACTACAAACCAAACAAAGAAAATGGGAAACTAGATAGAAAAATGAGAAAATGACCTCAGTGTGCACTTCATAAAATAAGATATACGAATGCCTTGTAAACGAAAGAGAAACTACTCAACTTATTTAGAAATAGGAAAATGCTAATTAAAAGTATAATGGAAAACATTAAACACACATCAGATTATTTAAAATATTAAAAGTCCAACAATGTCAAACGTTAGCAAGAATGGGGAGCAATAGAAATGATCACATAGCGCTGGTATGAGTGCAATTGACACAAGCACTTCGGCAAACACTTTGGCAACATACAGTCAAGCACAAAAATTGCTCTCTATATACTGTAAAACAGCAATTCCAGTCTGGTGTCTACAATGAAGAAAACTAAAAACAACTCAAGTCCATCAAGAGTAGTATGAATAAGTAAATTTTGGTATATTCATGAAATGGATCACTGCAGAGCAATGAAAATAAACAACTTAAATTTACTCACAATAACACAGATGAATCTTATAAACATAATGCTGGATCAAAATGGGGCTTCCCTGGTGGCGCAGTGGTTGAGAATCTGCCTGTCAATGCAAGGGACGCAGGTTCGTGCCCCAGTCTGGGAAGATCCCACATGCTGCGGAGCAACCAAGCTCATGAGCCACAATTACTGAGCCTGCACGTCTGGAGCCTGTGCTCCACAACAAGAGAGGCCACGATAGTGAGAGGCCCGCGCACCGCGATGAAGAGTGGCCCCCACTTGCCACAACTAGAGAAAGCCCTTGCGACCCAACACAGCCATAAATAACTAAATAAATAATTTTTTTACAAAAATGCAAAGCACCGAAGAATACGTATAGCATGATTACTTTCACATACAGTTTGAAAACAGGAAAACAAAAGTAGAATATTTTGCCTATGATTCATGTATAAATATTTTTTCCTTTTTATTTTTTAGTGAAGTATAGTTGGCATACAATATTATATTAGTTTCACGTGTACAACATAATAATTCTACATTTATATATATTGCAAATTAATTACCACAATAAATCTAGTAACTTCTGTCACCATACAAAGTTTACAATACTATTGACTATATTCCGTATGCTGTACATTACAACCTTGTGACTTATTTTATAACCAGAAGTTTGTACCTCTTAATCCCCTTCACATATTTTACCCATCCCCCTATGGTCCTCTCTGGAGACCACCAGTTTGTCTCTGTAACTATGAGTGTTTCTGTTTTCTTTTTTTTGTTTGTTTTGATTTTTGGATTCCACATATAAGTGAAATCGTATGCTATTTGTCTTTGTGTGTCTGACTTATTTCTCTTAGTATAATACCCTCTAGCTGCAACCATGTTGTCAAAAAGGGCAAGATTTCATTCTTTTTTATGGCTTAGTAATATTCAACTATATATACATATCACATCTTCTTAATCCATTCATCTATCAATGACATTTAGGTTGCTTTCATATCTGCAATGAACATAGAGGTGCATGTATCTTTTCAAATTGATGTTTGCTGTAGTCCCATTTGTTTGTTTTTGCTTTTGCTGCTCTTGCCTGAGGAGACATATACAAAAAAATATTGCCAAGACATGTCAAAGAGTATATGATTCCTTCTGGGAGTTTTATGGTTTCAGTTCTTACATTTACGTCTAATTCATTTTGAATTTATTTATTTATTTATTTATTTATTTATTTATTTTTTATTTTTTTTTTTTTTTGCGGTATGCGGGCCTCTCACTGTTGTGGCCTCTCCCGTTGCGGAGCACAGGCTCCGGACGCACAGGCTCAGCGGCCATGGCTCACGGGCTTAGTTGCTCCGCGGCATGTGGGATCTTCCCGGACCAGGGCACGAACCCGTGTCCCCTGCATCGGCAGGCGGATTCTCAACCACTGCGCCACCAGGGAAGCCCTGAATTTATTTTTGTATATAGTATAAGAAAGTGTTCCAGTTTCATTTTTTTGCATGTAACTGTCCAGTTTTCCCAATATTTATTGAAAAGATTGTCTTTTCCCCACTACAGATTTTGAAAAATTGTATTTCCATTTTCATTTGTCTCTTTGATTTTGTCATTGACCCATTGACTGTTTAGAAGCTTGTTGTTTAGCCTGTATGTGTTTATGTTTTTTTTAGTTTTCTTCTTGCAGTTGATTTCTAGGTTTACACCACTGTGGTCAGAAAAGATGCTTGATATGATTTCAATCTTCTTCAACTTATTGAAACTTGTTTTGTGGACTAACATGTGATCTATTCTGTGATCTATTCCATGGGCACTTGAAAAGAATGTGTATTCTGCTGCTTTTGGGTGGAGTGCTTGGTATACATTTAATAAGTGTGTCTGATCTGATGTGTCATTTAAGGCTAAAATTTCCTTATTGATTTTCTGTCTGTATGAGCTCTCCATTGATGTAAGTGGGGTATTAAAGTACCCTATTAATATTGTGTTTCCCTTTATGTTTGTTAATATTTGCTTTAAGTATTTAGGTGGTCATATGTTGGGTACATAGATATTTACAATTTTTATATCCTCTTATTGGATTGACCTTTTTTTCACAATCTGATGCCCTTCTTTGTCTCATGTTACAATCTTTGCTTTAAAGTCTATTTTGTCTGATATGAGTATTGTCATATCAGCTTTCTACCCTAGTTTTCTTTTTGTTTCCATGGAATATCTTTTTGCATCCCTTCACTTCCAGTTTGTATGTGTCCTTAAGTCTGAAATGAGTCTATTGTAGGCAGCATATATATGGTCTCCTTTATCCATTTAGCCACATTATGTCTTTTGATTGGAGCATTTATTTTATTTCCATTTAAGATAGTTATTGATAGGTATGTACTTATTGCCATTTTGTTTATTGTTCTCTGGTTGTTTTTGTAGTTCTCTGTTCCTTTCTTCTCTTGTTCCCTTTTCTTGTGATTTTATGGCTTTCTTTAGTATTATGTTTGGATTCCTTTCTCTTCATTTTTTGTTTATATATTATAGGTTTGGGGTTTGTAGTTACCATGAAGTTCATATATAAAAATCTATGTATTTAGCAGTCTATTTTAAGTCTATGGTCACTTAAGTTTGAGTACATTATGCACATTTTTAGTACCCCCCCAAACATTTTATGTTTTTGATGTCATATTTTACATTTTTTAATTTTGCGTGTTGCTTAGCTAATAATTTTAGCTATAGATGGTTTTACCACTTTTGTCTTTTAAGCGTTATACTAGGTTTATAGGTGGTTGATCCACTACCCTTGTTACATGTTTGTTTTACCAGTGAAATTTTTTAAATCATAATTTTCTTGTTTCTAGTTATGGCCTTTTCTTTTCCATTTAAAGAAGTCCCTTTAACATTTCTTGTAAGGCTGGTTTAGTGGTGATGAACTCCTATAGTTTTTGCTTTTCTGAGAAATTATTTCTCTCTCCTTCAATTCTGAATGATAACCTTGCCAGTTATCTAATTTATGCATGGTTGAACCCTGATCCACCCAGCAAATTAATATTACTTTTTTTTTTTTTTTTTGCAGTACGCAGGCCTCTCACTGTTGTGGCCTCTCCCATTGCGGAGCACAGGCTCTGGATGCGCAGGCTCAGTGGCCATGGTTCACTGGCCTAGCCGCTCCGCGGCATGTGGGATCTTCCCAGACCAGGTCATGAACCCGTGTCCCCTGCATCGGCAGGTGGACTCTCAACCACTGCGCCACCAGGGAAGCCCTAATATTGCATTTTTTAGACTTATGAACTGCATATAATGCTTATATATATTAAGTATGTAATCTTCAAAATTCATTTAAAAAAGAAGAAACTCTTGCCATCTGCAACAACATGGATGAACCCTGAAGGCACTGTTCTATGTGAAATAAGCCAGGAAAGAAAAACAAATACTACATGGTATCACTTATATGTGGAAACCAAAAAAAAAGGAAGTCAAGCTTGGTGGCCATAGTTAATAGTTAATAATATTCTCATTTTTTAAAAAGGGTAACTATGTGAGGTGGTATATATTTTAAGTAACTTGATTGTGGTAATCATTTCACAATGTATACATATATCAAATCATCATCATCGTTGGATGATGTCATGTAATATATTACAACTGTATTTGTCAATTATACTTCAATAAATCTGAACAAAACAAAATACATATTTTTCAGATTGAATACAGTCTCTAAATAATGTTAATTAACTTAAGTTAACCTACCTAAAATTTGTCTAAGAATGTTGTCTTTATATTAATTTCAACAATTTGAACAAAATCAGGAAATGGGAGTTTCCATCTTCTTAGAGATATTTTAAGGTGTAAATAAAATATATATATCAGTCTAGCATCTGAAAAGTTCTATAAAGCAAAAGAAAATTAGGTAAGAGTTCAGCTAAAAAAATCGATAAAAGGAAAAGACACCTTTTTTAAGGAACAAGAAAGACCTCAGAATGCATGCCCATTCACATCACATCATCTTATGCAGATCTATATACTGTCTAATATTTACTTAAAATGGGTGATCTCCATAGCAACCAGTGAATCAAATGGTACATGAGCTGACTGTGAAGTGCAGACATTTGTCTTTCTTACAGTAAAATTGACTATATAACAAACACTATTGATTATGGAATCCTAAACTTTTAACCTAATATATATGGGATAATAGATTTTTAAATACGTGTTTTCCAACTTGCAGTTGATGACATCAATACTATTTTTCCATAGATTTCTTCTCCTCTTTTAGTTTCCCTTTTTGCTTTGATGGTTTAAAAATGGGGGTTAACAAAACTAAAACCACTGAGATTTATTTGAGTGTGTTAGGGAGAATAATGGCCCCCAAATATGTCCATGCCCTGGTCCCTGGACCCTGTGAAGATGTTACGTCACATGGCATGAGGGACTTTGCAGATGTAAATACGGGTACAGATATTGAAATGAAGGGATAATGCTGAATTATTTGAGTGAGCTCAGTCTAATCACATGAGTCTTTAAAAACAGAAGAACTTTCACAGCTGAGGTTATAAAAAGATATGATGACAGGAGAAAGCTCAGAGTGATGCTACATTGCTGACTTTGAAGATGAAGGAAGGGAGCATGTGGCAAGCAATTTCAGTGGCCGCCAAACGCTGGAAAAGGTAAGGACATGGAATCTCCACAAAGGAAGGCAGCACACTGACACCTTGATATTAGCCCATTGAGACCAATGTCAGACTTCTGATCCACAGAATAGTAAAATCATAAATTTGTATTGTTTGAGCTACTAAGTTATGACTTTGTGGTAGTTTGATGTAGCAGCAATAGGACACTAATAAACTACATGTGACGGTGGTGTGACTTCATAAAGAAAGGCCGGAACAAGTTAAAGGAAGGGAGAGAGGAAGATGCCCACACTGTCTCATCCATACTGTATGGAATGTAATTCGACATATCTAAGCAAAGCATGTGTCCCTTCAAAACGGTGGTGGCCCAGACGTAGAATTAGCAGGTTACCATCCGTATCCAAAGGCCTCGGGAATATTCCAAGGGACTCATGAAAATTTGTGTCCTCTGCCAGGCTCTGTTTTATGCCACATTGAGCCTCCTTCAACTGCATAAACAACGCTGAATCATAATTAAGAGTGAAAACAGGCCCAAACCTGCATATCTTCCTTCAACAGACTACCAGGTCAGCTAAAAAGAAAATGTGTTTTTCCTAAGACATTTTTGGGTGTGGATGTGTGTACGTATGTTTACATATATTTTTAATTAGAAGAAAGACCTTTCCTCAAAAGATTATCTTTCTTTCTGGAGGGTCTTACCCAGAGCGGCTGTGAGAAGAGGGAGGGAAGGGGAGATTAAACACCTTCACGTTCATTATCTCATTTATATATGAAATGATTTTTAAGTAAAGACACTGTCTTTTCTAAAATGAAGCAGATTTAACAGATTTATAGATGCTATTGGACAGAACTCTCTTCTTTCTCAGAACTCTGCAAGCAAGACTTGCATTCTGGACCCTCATTTTAAACAGAAGCATATAGATGTCAGTATAACAAAATATGCTCTATAAACTGATGCAATTGAGTCTTCAAAACAAATAATAATGTATTTATACAAATTTTGTATTTCCCTCCATCATACAAGGGATCCTGTTTGGATTCTTTTTTTGGTTTTTAACACTTTGTAGCTACCTATTATTTCATCTCAACAGTTCTCAGTGTGGTCCAAGGACCCCCAGTGGGTTCCTAGGGTCTTTCCAAGGGGTCCAAGAAGTCCTCCTTTTTCCAATGACATATCCATGTGAAGCCAGGTGTTCTGGATCTACTTCAACCTAAACAACATATCCCAAAGGCTGAATGCTGCACTAATTTCTAATATGATAAATATTTATAGGTAAGATCCACATAAACAAGTTTTCAGAGTCCTCAATTGTTTTGTAAGACTGTAAGGGATTCCTCTCTTACACTGTTGCTGGGAATGTAAATTGGTGCAGTCACTATGGAAAACAGTATGGAGGTTTCTTTAAAAAAACTAAAAATAAAACTACCATATGATCCAGCAATTCCCATATATTCAGAAAAGAGAAAATGCTAATTCAAAAAGATACATGCTCTCCATGTTCACTGAGACATTATTTACAATAGCCAAGATGTGGAAGCAACCTAAGTTCCCATCAAAAAATGAATGGATAAAGAAAATGTGGCATACACACACACACACACACACACACACACACACAGAGAGGAATATTACTTGGCCATAAAAAAGAATGAAATATTGCCATTTGTAGCAACATGGATGGACATAGAGCTTATCATACAGAGTGAAGTAAGTCAGACAGAGAAAAATATATATATGATATCACTTATATGTGGAATTTTAAAAATAATACAAGGGAACTTATTTACAAGCAGACATAGAAAACAAACTTATTGTTACCAAAGGGGAAAATGGTTGGGGAGGGATAAATTAGGAGTATGAGATTAGCAGATACACTCCACTATATATAAAATAAACAACAAGGATTTACTGTATAGCACAGGGAACTACATTCAATATGCTGTAATAACCTATACTGGAAAAGAACTGAAAAAAAAATATATATATATATATATACCTGAATCACTATATTGTACACCTGAAACTAACATAATATTGTAAATCAACTATACATCAAATTGAAAAAAAAAAAAGAGTGTAAAGGGTTCCTGAGTCCAAAAAGTTGAAAAACTGCTGCTTAACCTCAATAGTCTTCCCAACTCTCTGGGGAGAAAGGGATAGAGGTAAAGGGTGAAGGGAGGTGGCAATGGGGGCTAAATGAGGTTTGTTCTCTGGTATGTAAAGGTGTGAAGATGATCCACTTTGGGGTAAGAAGAAAATAGTGGAATTTTAGTAATGTATATTTTATATCATCCTTTGTTTAACTTCTATATTGGAGTATATTTGCTATTATACACAATAAATTTCACCATAAATTTAGAAATAAATAAGTATAAATAAGTAAGGAGAGTAAAAAATGTTTTAGCCATAGGGTCCATGATTTTAAACACTTGAAGGCTACTGACTTAGGAAAATAGATTCTTTGTCCACAGTGAATAAAGTGCTGGCCATAATTCTAAAAAGCTCTTGAAAGACTTTTTTAGTGTGAGGACTTTGATATAAAAAATAAATATTTTAATGAAGCACAGCAAAATCTTGCACATTCTAGCAGATTCCAAAAAAGGAAGTTTTGTAGAAAATGTTAAATGTGGGCTTCCCTGGTGGTGCAGTGGTTAAGAATCCGCCTGCCAATGCAGGGGACATGGGTTCGAGCCCTGGTCCTGGAGGATCCCACATGCCGCGGAGCAACTAAGCCCGTGTGCCACAACTGCTGAGACTGCGCTCTGGAGCCCGCGAGCCACAACTACTGAGCCCGCGAGCCACAACTACTGAAGCCCGCCTGCCTAGAGCCCGCACTCCGCAAAAGAGAAGCCACCGCGATGAGAAGCCCGTGCACTGAAATGAAGAGTAGCCCCTGCTCGCCACAACTAGAGAATGTCCACGTACAACAATGAAGACCCAACACAACCAAAAATAAAAAATAAGTAAAATAAATACATTTATTTTTAAAAAAGAGAAAATGTCAAATGTGTAAATGTCTGTTGTTTCTTTTGTTCTACATCTTATCTCTTTGAAGGAAACATCCCATGTGGAAGGGTCATTTCTTTGTGTAGACCTTCTGACAACCAGATTTTGCACAGCTAATTTCCTTTATTTACCATTTTCACTTTGGATAGTTCAATATCATAGCCACTTATTCCTCTTGGAGAAAAAATGAAGTTGCTAGTTGTCACTGCACTGACACAAACTTCAAATAAATTGAGAGGTCAATTTTATTTCCTTAATTATCCTTTGTAGAAATTGAGGTAAATGCTTACAACTGTTAATAATGGCATTTTTATTTACTCCTTACTTTTATAATCTAGTCCTAATCTACATTGCTTTTCTTATCTCCCAGTACTTGACCTGCACACACCACCTGATTCCATCCAGTTCTCACTCTTCACAGATTTAACTAATTCCCTTTAACTATTTATAAACTATGGCCCTTGCCCTCAAAGAATTAGGGTTTGGTGGGGGGGGGGAATAAGCATTGTCCCAAATAATTGGCATGAAAAGAAGATAATGATAAATGTCTCAAGAAACATTAAAAGGCTGTGTTTGTGGCAGAGACTGACAGCTGCCCATACAACATCCATGCTCCTCTTCCTCTTAATACCAGACCCTGTTTTTCTTCTAACTCGAAGTGTTCCTAGGCACCCTTCTGGTTAGGTATGGCTTTGTTACTAACTTCACTTGCAACTGATGTGGCCATGGGAAGCTCTGGTTCATGAAATGAAAGCCAAAGTTGAGTGGATTCCTTGGCAAGCTCTTTATTAGGGGCATGTTTCTTTTTTGCTTCTCTTCCTGTTTCCTGCTGTCTGAAACTTAAACAAGATGGTTATGTTACCGGGTTGGCGTGCGTTGTGTCAAATAGCTTCAATCGAGGAGGTCAATGGAAGACCCGGACCAGCAATCTCGGTCCTTGTGATAGTCAACAAAGAATTGAACACTACCACTTCGGGCTTCAGAGCAAGGCAAAGTTTATTAAAGCACAGTTACACTCTCAGAGGGAGAGTGGGCTGTTTCTGCGAAGTGAAACCTGCCCTGTTGTACAGGCTTAAGGATGTTTATAAAGAGCATTCTGCGAGGAGGCGGGGTGCGATCATGGATGAGTGACAGGGGATCATTATTTGATTAACAGTCCCAAGTTATGTAACAAGTTCATTACTGCGCCTGCCCTCACCCTTGATTCGCTAAGAAAAGCCCACGGGGCTGACGCAAAACCACATGCAGATTTTATGATACTGATGGTATAATGAGTTTGGGTTTACTCTAGGTTATCAGCCTGTCTAGTCTGGGCATGCGCAGCCCGGGGACATGCCCTCGTGTTACCGTGCTCTCTATCAGGATAAGTTGCCCACCACCCGACCATAGTTTCGCCCGTTCTGGGTGGGTCAGGGGAGGGTCCCCAGATGGTTGGGGTGTAACTTGACTATTCCCCTATTGTCTTTTCGCTACTGTCACCTCCTTGCTGCTAATGTCTGACTAACTACCTAAGAGATCTCCAGCAGCTACCTTGGATGGTGAGAAAATCCAAAGTGGAAGCGGGAGGAACAGAAAAATAAAATGGAGCCTTTTGATGATTGTGGAGTCATAAAAAAAATAAATACCTCTATTGCTTAAGCTATTAAGAAGGAAGGGGTGGGGTTCTGTTATGTTAAGTTGACCTTGGTCCTACAAGATATGCCCTTGGAAATTCAGAGGGGAAAAAAAAAAGGGATACTTCCACTGGGTATTTTTAGTAACATTTGAGCTAAACCTTGAAGAATGCCCAGAATTTTATCACGTGATCAATGCCAGAGAAATCCATGAAAGAGATGATCTCAGAGAAGACATTGCACCTACAGTAGAACAAATTTAATAGAAAAAAAGCATGGCAGCTCCTTCCTTAGCCTTGGTACACCCCCTCCTCAATTAAAAGGTCACCGCACTTCTCATTTCAATCTTCCCTAAAACCTAGTTCAAAATCGGCTTCCTCATAACGGCCTTCGCACGCCACACTCAATAACTCCTTTGGGACCAAAGACCCATTCATCCACTAGGCAATCCTGCATCATTTGTTATCCAAATAGTTGGGTTTTTTTATGTCTTATCTCACAGTATAGGTAATAGGCTTTCTGATATCAGATAGTGTTCTTTAAATCCCTAATTCTACTCATAGTCTTTGCACATTTTACAAGCTCAATCACAAAAATGCATAACTTTCATGCCTCCTCAAAATGTCTTTAGGTGTGGTCTGGCCTGGCTCGCATGCTGAGCATTTGGGCAGAAAACAGATAAATATATAAATAGCAATTCTATAGTGTCTGATAACTTACAAAGGGTTTCCTCTCCATCTTTTCATATCATTTTACAATACTTTGTGAATTAGGTATCATCCATGCGCTTTTTTTATCCAACAAAATATAATTTGCTTTTGCTGTCGTGCTAGGCTTAAGGCCTATTGGGAAAACAGTAGCAAGCTTGTAAATAATTACAATACAATGGAGAAGCACTGATATAGAAGCCAGGGTGAGGTCCCTGGAGGGTTAATGAACTGAGGATACTTTCTGCTGGGGTGGGTCTAAGAGCTCCAAAGAGGTAGTGATAGGGGAACCTAGTGGTAAAGGAAGAAAGGTAGCTGAAAATCTGAAAAAAACAAAACAAAACAGGGCATTACAGACAGATGGAACATTGAGTGTAACACACAGCATGGTCCATTTGAGGAATAACAAATAATTTGGTGTAGCTGAGGGCAGAGGAAGGAGGAAAATTTTTTTTATGCCTTTTTTTTTTTTTTTTTTCTTTTTTGCGGTACGCGGGCCTCTCACTGTTGTGGCCTCTCCCATTGCGGAGCACAGGCTCCGGACGCGCAGGCTCAGCGGCCACGGCTCACGGGCCCAGCCGCTCCGCGGCACGTGGGATCTTCCCGGACCGGGGCACGAACCCGCGTCCCCTGCATCGGCAGGCGGACTCTCAACCACTGCGCCACCAGGGAAGCCCTATATCTTTTTTTTTAATAGATCTTTATTGGACTACTATTGCTTCACAATACTGTGTTAGTTTCTGTTGTACAACAAAGTGAATCAGCTCTATGTATACATATATCGCCACATCCTCTCCCTCTTGAGCCTCCCTCCCACCCTCCCTATCCCACCCTCTAGGTGGTCACAAAGCACCGAGCTGATCTCCCTGTGCTATGCGGCTGCTTCCCACTAGCTCTCTATTTTACGTTTGGTAGTGTATGTATGTCCCTGCCACTCTCTCACTTCGTCCCAGCTTACTCTTCCCGCTCCCCGTGTCCTCAAGTCCATTCTCTATGTCTATGTCTTTATTCCTGCCCTGACACTAGGTTCATCAGTACAATTTTTTTTTTTTTTTTTGGTTCCTTGGAAGCAACCTAAATGACCATGGACAGATGAATGGATAAAGAAGGAGGAAATTTAAAGTGAGACTGGAGAATGAGCCAGAGGCCAATAATGAAAGACATTGTATACTAGTTGTAACATTTCTGTCTTATAGTGCAGGCAAAGAAAAGTTGCTAAAAGATTTTAAGTACGGAGCTGCACCGGGAGCTCTGTGGTCAGATTTACATTTTGGAAAGTTAATTCTGAATGCAGCGTCACAAATTATCCAGGTAAGCAACAATAAAAAATCCATGAGAAGTTATGACACATAAGCAGAGCAAAGTGGTACTGAGTTTCCAAGCACAGAGGCACAGTAACTCAACAGCTGATTTTGCATGTTAAAAATTATACCAAAGTGCTAGCAATAGAAGACAATGCAGAAACATGAATACGTTTTTTCGGGATTTCAAAACAACTGTATTACTGCCTTTCAGAAAAGAAAGAGAGGGGGAGAGAGAGACTGTGATTCACAAAATGCCAGTATTATCTGTTAACAAATCATATATCTTTCGTGATTTTTCACATTTTTAGGCTGACTTGTTTATTTGTTCTTATAACCCCGCCATTAAAACTGAGAATCAGCTATTTAAAGGCTTCACTTATAAGCTGACAAAAAATCATTTTATTTTTCTTTTTCAGTTACTCTTTTCTTATTCCTTCTTTAAGAAAATATAAAAATGGCATTTGTATCAATTTCAAATGCCATCAGTAATACTTTAAGCAGCAGCAACATTAATCAAATAGAAAAGAGTATCTTACTTTTTTTTAATCCAAAAGTATTCAAAAGTATTTTATGTTCTTTCACCCATAAAAATAGCTTAGTGCAGCATGAGAATTTATTCAAGACTGGATAAAATGAATTAACTGTCTGGAAGTCAGAGAGGCAAGGTAATGCTCAGGTATTTCCTTTGCCAACCACTGTTTCTACACTAACATGCTAATGTACTTTTTGGGAAAATGCCAAAGATGATACTATGAACCTTTTTTTTTTTCTCTGCCCATATTTTCTTGAGTTACCAGAGGATGAATTTCAGGTCGATTTATATTAGCCTCTTATGCCTTAGGCAAGTTACTTGACCTCGTGGAGACTTTCTTTAACAGCAAAATGAGGACAAAATAAGTTAAGGATTAAATAATATATTCTATATTGTGTTTAACGGTACCTAGCATAGAGTAAGTGTTCAATATATACAACTATCCCTATTATTACTATTCCTATTATAGACATGTTTTGCTTGTTTTTCTTCTGACTGCTGGGGAATGAGGCCTTGCCTGGTGGGGAGAAATTCTGCTTACCACAAAACTCCTGTCAATGATCATTTCATTTATCAAAATTATTTTTTAAGGGCGCACTATGTCATAGTGGTTAAGAAATCTACTACCCTACAATGTCATCTGTGGTTTTTGTGCAAATTTGTAACTTTAAGTTCCAAAATCAGTTTAACGTGATCTTAGATTTTTACCCTCCACTGGAGTACGTATAAGCAAATTATCTCACCAAAAAAAAGGTATCTAGACCCTAAGCTTTGGGGAATCTCAAAAATGATTTTTCAAGAGCAATGAGAGTTGAAGATAACCAAACACACATGGAAAAGGAAAATCCAAGACTTTGCATAGTGATGTTATTACAAACAGATTATAATATGACTACACTTACTGTACATAAAATATCTGCAGAGTATAGGAAGCTACAAAAAGTGAAAAAGCAAGTTTGAAAAACAACTAAATACAGTTTAAAGGAATAAAAAGTATTACAAAATACAATACAGTAAAAACATAACATATAAAATAATTATAAAAATTCAATACTATAAAAGTATAAAAAATAAAATTTAAAAATATACTCAGTAGTCATGTTTGGCAGCAGATGAAACAGCAGTAAAATAGTAAAAAGTAGAAAACTGGAAGATCAATCTGGAGAAAATATACAGAAAGCTGCAAATAGAGATAAAAACACAGAAAAATATAAGAGAATATAAAAGACAAGAAGGATTTAGAGAAAAATTCCAGGAGGAAATAATGTTTCCAAATTTGTGTGCATCTAGTCATATAGCCTCAAAAAAAGCAAATATTGATAGTACCAAAATAAGGGACAAATCCATAATTATAGTGGGAGATTATGATATACCTCTCTTAGTTGTTGATAAAATGAACAGAAAAAATAAGTAAGGCTGTAGAGATTTTAAAACGTAATTAACAAAATTGACCTATGGACATTATACCCTGCAATTGACTTATGGACATTATACCCTGCAATTGTAGAATACATATTTTTTTCAAGCACACGTGGAACATTTAGAAAACTGTCTGTATATTGTGCCATAAAGTACACGTCAACAAATATCAAAGGATTAGAAACACAGAGAAAATTGCAAAGGGTCACAAGGTAATTTCTGGGGGTTTGGCATTGTTTTGTAGCTTGCGCTGTGTGGTAATAACATGAACAATCACATTATAATAATTTGTTAAGCTATATAGCTATTTTATGCACATTTTTGTGTGTGATTCATATTTCACAATATTTTTTAAATAGATCTGAACCATACAAAGTATGTTCTCTGACCACAATGCATTTATGTCAGAAATCATTCAGAAACTGGATCTAGAAAATTTCCCATATTTTCAGAAATTAAACAATATATTCTAAAATCACATTGGTCAAAGAAATATCATAAATTAGAAAATATTTTGAACTGTGTAAATAACAAATGCTATATAGCAAAGCTTATGGGGTGAATATAAAGTAAAATGTAAAATAATATAATTAGCAGGAAATGCATGTAACAGAAAAATGTTGAAAATTGATAAACTAAGCATACTAAACATCTATCTAAAGTAGTTAGAAAAATTATCAAAAAATAAAACCAAAGAAATGTGGAGGAAGGAAATGGAGACAAATGCAAAAACTAGTAAAATATTTTAAAAGTATAAAGTAGAGAAGACTAACAAAGCTAAAGGTATATGTTTGAAAAGACAAATCCTGTGATAAGATTAACCAAGAAGGGAGAGAGAGATAGAGGGGGTGAAGGAGGGAAGGAGAAAAGGAGAGAGAGAGAGAATATTAGGAATGAAAAGCAGAAATCACTGCAGATGCTGCAGACATGAAACAGATAAAAAGGAGATACTATGAACAAATTTATAAATTCCTAGAAAAGTGTATCTTGAACAAAATTTGACTCAAGAAGAGATGGAAAACCTAAATAATCCTTTAAAGAAACTGAATCAAGTGTAAAAAAAATTCTTCCCACAGGTCCAGATAACTTTATGAATAAGTTTACCATGCAGTCACTGAAGAAACATTTCCAGATTGTTCTGGACTGAGTCGTGTCCCCTCAAATTTTATATGTTGAAGCCCTAACCCCCAATATGATGGTATCTAGAGGTGAGACCTTTGGGGAGTGATTAGGTTTAGATGAAGTAATGAGGGTGAAACCCTAATGATGGGATTGTACGTTCTGGATTACAATGAGTTTATTCACCAGGGAGCTTGCTCTTGCTTGCTCTCTCTCTCTCCCTGTCTTTCTCTTTTTGATGTGAGGACACAGTGAGAAGGTAGCCATCTGAAAGCCAAGAAAAGAGTCTTCACCCTAGTCCAAATATGCTGCACCCTGATCTCACATGTCCAGCCTCAAGAATGGTGAGAAAATTAATGTCTATTGTTTAAGCCATCCAGTCTATGGTATTTTGTTACGGCAACTCAGGCAGACTAAGACATAGACTTATACAAATTCTTTCAGAGAATAGAAAAACATGTTATATCCCAGTTCATTTATAATCAACTTGATAGCAAATGTAAAGGGCAGCGTGAGAAAGGAAAATTAAAAGTCAGTTTCAAGTCTTGCTTTGAATACAAAAATGTTTTTAAACGTTATTAAACCAAATCTATTAATATACAAAGAGGATAATATATTATGACCAACTGATTTTATTCCACAATGAAATGTTGGCTTAACATTATTTTTTAAAAATCAATTAATGTAATTCACCACTCCATCAACAAATAAAAGGAGATAAACATATTTTAAGCTCAATAGGTGTAGAGAAAGCACTGATAAAATTTAAAGTCCATTGATGATAAGAATTTGTGCCACACTAAGAGCAAAAGTGAGCTTTCTTAACCTGATAAGGGGTATTTACAAAAAACCTATAGTGAACATTGTATTAAACGGTAAATCTTTAAAAACTTTCCCTTTGAGTTGAGGAAAAAGGTTAAAAGATCTGCTGTCAGAATATCAATTCAATATTTTAAAGGAGACCCTAGTCCACAGTCCAGAAAGGAAAGAAAATAGTAAGGTCAGTCTTGAAAAGAAAAATACCAAATAGTCAGTGTTAACAGATCATAAAATTAAGTGTGTAGAAAATCCAAAATATTCTATAGATTAATTATTAGAATTAATTAAAGAGTTTAGCAAGGTTGTTAGACTTAAATCAATATAAGAAATCAATTTCATTTTTATACACAAGAAACAGATATAGAATAAAATATATAAATGATTCCATTTATAACAGAATAAAAATACCAAGTACCTAGGAATAAATTAAACGTAAGTTGCACAAAACCTCTATCAGTAAAATTACAAAAAAATTGTCAAACTTTTTGAGAAACAGTAAAGAGAGATATAAATATGATATAGAGTGATATACCATAAAATGTTCCTGCTAGTAATGATGATGATGATGATCTAACATATATATGAAACATTTTATTAAGAGTTGCTCAGCTACTAGCATTTGCTCAGCCTAAAAACCCTAGAGGATAAACCGTTTATAAATTGTTTATAAGATGTTCAGGGATTGGAAGACTAGGTATCGTAAAAATGACAATTCTTTCCTAATTTATTTATAGCTTAAATGCAATTCCAACTGGAATTCCAACAAAAGTTATTTGCTTTTATTTTTGGTTGACCTTGAGAAATTTATTCTAAAATTTACATGAAAATGCAAGGCACAAGAAATAATCATTACACACTGCAGAACAAATTGTGAGGACTTGCTCTACTAGATATCAGTATTTATAATAAAATGAGAGGATTTAGAATTGTGCTGTATTTATACAGGGATAGACAAATAGAAAAATGGAATAAGACAAAAAGCTCAGAATAGAATCCTACATACATAAATATTTAATTTATGACAGAGGTTACCATCTTATCACTCCTCTACTTACAAAACAGGCAGTGGGGAAAAGTGGTCTTGTTAATAAACAGTGGTAGGAAAATCAGATATCCATTTTAGAAAGAGAAAGTGAAACTGAACCCATGAATCACACCATACACAAAAATAAATTACAAGTGTTTAAAGACTTAAAGTTGAAAAACAAAATTAAAAGATATTAAAAAGATAATGTCAGACAATAACTTCTGACCTCAGAGATTACAAAGCATTAGTAATAAAGGAGAAGTTTAATAAATTTGAGTTCCATAAAATGAATAACTTCTGCTCACCCCAAAATACCATTAAGATAGTGAAAAAGACTTCAGAGTTGGAGGAGATATTTGCAGCACAATTAAGAGACAAAGACCTAGAATCATACATAGCAGTAAGAAAGTAACAAACAATACAATTTTTTAAAATGAGCAGGAGATAACAGGCACTCCTCAAAAGAAAAAAATTCAAATGGAAAATAAAAATACACAAAGGGGTTCAATCAAATTAAAAATTGGAAATGCCAATTAAAACTTCAATGAAATACAACTACCCCACCATATTGGCAAAAGTTTTAAAGTCTTTAATACTAAAAGAATTTGCAATATCTGGGAACACATATAATATGATGGGAGTATAAAGTAGTACAACACATTGGAAAGCTGTTTACTATTATCTACTCCAGTTAAAGATACTATATCTTATGATCCAGAAATTCTATTCCTGGTTATGTGTGTGTGTGTGTGTAACAATAATTTCACAAGAAAAAATGCCAAAGGAGGTTACATGATGGAATATTTACATTTAAAAGGAATATGGGACTTCTGCTTCTGTTAATGGTAATTTGAAATCACTTTCCCACTAAAATTAACTTTAAAACTAGATTTCATATTTTAGAAATCTTTTAAAAGTATTAAAGAGCTAACAATATATTAAGTAATTACCAGCCCAAAGTTCAAAGAGATAATTCTGGCCCTTGGATTGTCTTTACCTGTAAAGTACTTGCCAATCCTGAAAGGCAGGAAATCAGCTGAGCTGCTTTTTGGTGACACTTAGAACTAGAGACAATAGTTAGAGTTCAGGGCTCACAAAGGGTAGACATTTTGATAAACTAACTCTCACTTAGACTGGGACTCAAAGAGCTGCACTTTAGGAATTGCATTGGAAGTAAGCCAGTTCTACAATGGGTTGCTGCCTAGCTTCAAGTCATTTATGCTTTGTAGAATATATCAAACTCTGAATTTGGATTAATGCGGTCATGGAGTGCTAGTGCTCCCACGTGCCAAGAAAAAGCAAAGAAAATCTTCTTCAGAGGAAGATATAAACCAGAAATATTTTCTACAAATGGGTTTTCAAATACAATGACCAACACAAAATTGAAGATAACTAGACACATGTGAAGCCATAAAACTATTGGATAAGCATAACTACTATTTTTGTCATCTCTAAAACTAAAATGGAAACTCAATGGAAAAAAGAGCATAAAGTAGATCATAAGTCTTTCTGGTAGCTTGATTTCTCCACATAAGTTCAATTACTCTTGTCAAGAAAACCACAAAAAATATCCTCCAAGGCCTTCAGACAGAATACCTAGTGGCTTCAAACAGTACAATGTTCTAAGTTTCTCGGTTATATATCAACTTTAAAGAATTTTGAAATATGTCATTATCATCACATCTCTATCATAAAAATCTTCAGTCTTTGTTTTCAAGCAAAATCAAGCTTCAGTTGAGAATATACAGTTTTCCAAATGAAGCAAGAACTTTTCCTTTACATTTCAAAGAAACTAAAACAAAATCAAAAGTTCACACGCACAGTCCATATATGGATGAAATCAATGGCTACTTAATAAACGTTTAACAGAATCCTATTTTCCCCTTTACTTTATAAGATAATAAGATAGATATACATAACATGGAATTTATAAGTGGTTATGATTCTATTATTAATATTATTTCCTACTTTTGCTAAATTGTAATTGCAGTTCATTTTACTTTATGTTAAAAATAAGTTGCATTATCTATGATCTATGGAAATAGCACAGGGCACATGCTTGGTAAGCTATTTTATCAGAAAGAAAAAGGAAGGAAGGAAGGAAGAGAGAGAGAGAGAGGAAGAAAGAAAAAAGAGCCCGGATAGTTTAGTCGCTAAAAGTGACTAGGTAACTAAAAGAAAGCCATTCCGTAGTCAGCCAAGAGACTGACCCAAACAATTTCAACTTCTGTTAATTTAGCTCATTCAAATTACATGTCAATTAATCAACTGAGTTTTTACAAATCATTAAACTTTTTTGCTAGTTAACTAACAAATGCCAGTAAGAAGAACCACTGATTTATAAATTCCTTAAGTCCTTACATTTCTTATATCATGCAACCCATAGGACAATAAACTTCCTTCCAACTCAAAGGTCTTAGTTTATAATGGCCTATTGTTTTAGTCCCATTATCAAAGTTTCTACATTATCTTATTTTCATGCAAAGCTCACAGTCAATCTTTCCACCAAGGATATATCCCAAATAGTGCAATCTCTTTAGAAAGAAGTGCTATGGAATAAAGAGAATAAGGTATATTATCAAGACAGAAATAATTAGCAAAAACCCTAATGGAAAGAACTTGGAGAATAGTATTATCAACAAAGCATGAGAAATTTTTCATAGACTATTTTCACAAATTCATAAGAGAATTGAGAATTCTTTTAAAGAGAATTCACAAATTCATAAAATTTTGAATTCATAATTTAAAAACTTTATAAAATTTTTCATAAGCTATTATTCAATATTTTCATTACCTCATGGGCAACTACCTCATGTTGACTCATTTTCATTTTGGAGTAGAATTTCTCTTCAGTAAAGTTGACAGTAAAATAAAAAATATGAAAAGAGATCTAAAGTGTTTATTAAGTATTTCTTTGTTTCTTTTTTTCCTAACAAATTAAAGAGTAGTTATTTGCCTAGCACAGCTAAATTCAGAATTTGTCTACTCATGAAAATTTTATAATTTACAGCTTAGAAGTAAATTTCATTCATGTGGAATGATAGCTACTGTCATGCTGCATTGTAGGTTTTATCCACTCACATTATGAAATTGTTTAAGGAAAGAATTTGAGAATTATGATGCCACTTACTGCTATTTCTAGGCATTTCTATTTTTTTAACAAGATAATGAGTATTTAATTTTGAACCTTGTAGAGATGTAACTGTTGAAAGATCCTGAGCTCAAAATCAGGGAAATTCACCACAACTTTCATTTTGCTACAAGCTGTACACAGATTCTTGGAATTTATTACTATCATCTCTGTTTCAAAACAAACTCTTATTAGGAGCATTTAGTCAGAAACAGCCCCTATTTTTAACTTTATTCAGCCCATAAGTATCCTTCAAAAACTAAATTCAATACTTCAATAACTTGAAATATTTATCCTTTTGTTTATCAAAAATAAATTCTCAAGATAAAAGAATGAGTAAACAAATTCAAAAATATAGTACTTTTTTTTCAGTATGAATAGATCTTTACTGGGGATGCTGTAGTAATGAAAACATGATTGTTATCTATGTTACTTTAGGAAATGAGACAAAAAAAAAACCAAACTTCATAGAAACTAAAGCTAAAAAAAAAAAAATCTGGTTGTAGTCTATTAGTTTTCCATAAAACACTACCTGTGTTTAAATCATTACCTAAACAAATGCCATACAAGTAGCAATCTTTGCAATTTAATTTACCTTTTGTATCATTTGGGGAATGGAAGTAATTTTTTAAATCCCATAGAAATTTTATAAGTAGAACATTATATAATATATATATAATATATATAATATATATATATAATATATATATATAATAAACATTTCCATGGAAACACTGAGAGCTGGGGATTGAAGGGGGGACAGATACAGTGAGAGCAAATGAAAAAGTGTCTTAATTTTGTTGAACTTTACTTTTATTAATGTAGAAAGTAAAGTATATATATATATAGCATTTAAGAAGGATTTTTTTTTTTTTTTTTTCCCGGTACGCGGGCCTCTCACCGCCGCGGCCTCTCCCCCCGCGGAGCGCAGGCTCTGGACGCGCAGGCTCAGCGGCCACGGATCACGGGCCCAGCCGCTCCGCGGCACGTGGGATCTTCCCGGACCGGGGCACGAACCCGCGTCCCCTGCGTCGGCAGGCGGACCCCCAACCACTGCGCCACCAGGGAAGCCAAGAAGGATTTATTTTACAAAATTAAAATAGGTTTAGGTTTTCTAGATTTTAAAATATATGCCATTATACAGTTCAAACAGAAAAGTATGACAAAGGATGTTGAACATTACCTGTAATCCCATTACTAAGGAAGATTCACTCAACATTTTGGGGAACATGATCCTCAACATCCCTCAATACATACAAATGTAATTTTAATGGGCTTAATCTAAATGCTGCATTTTAATATCCATAGTTCTCCCCAAAATATTTTATAGAGAGCTTTTCTCATCAATAAATATAAATATACAATATCATTTTTAGTAATCAGAGTTTTCTGTTGTATGAATACACCACGATGTATTTGACCATTTAATGAATATTTGCTACTTGCCACCAACTACAGTGTTGCTATTCCAATATTTAAATCATCTTTGGATACTTGTCCAATCGTTTCCTGAGAATGAATTTCAACCAGTAAATTTGCTGGATCAAATTGTGTACAAAAGTTAAATTTTGATCTAGTTTGTCAAAAAAGCTGCAATAATTTATGCACGCTGAAGCTCTAGAGAGTAAACATTTTTTTTAATTGGACTATAGTTGATTTACAATGTTATGTTAGTTTAGGTGTACAGCAAAATGAATCAGTTATCCATATACATATATCCACTCTATTTTTTTAGATTCTTTTCCCATATAGGCCACTACAGAGTATTGACTAGAGTTCCCTGTGCTATACAGCAGGTTCTAATCAGTTACCATTTTATATATAGTAATGTGTATAGAGTACACATTGGGCTATATCTTTGCCAATACCAGATTTTTAAAATATCTATCTAAATATTTTTCTAAAACTAAGCATTAAATTTTTTATTAATTTGATTTTTTTTCTTTTGTAGAAAAGTTGAACATCTCTTCATATGTATGCAGCCCATCTACATTTCTTCTCATGAAGTCCTAAAATGATTTTTGTTGATGCACATTATGCCTAGGCAATTCTGAAATTTAATTTTAAAAAATCCTACAGAAATGGTACACAAATCTGCCCTTATTGGAATGACACAACTGTATTGCCAGTGAAACATATGGCTAGACCATAGTTGCACCTGATTGCCCTATAAACTGTTTTGAATCAGTTACTTACAAATTAGCTTATTTCATTCACACTTCTTCACCACTAACTTGACAGGCAATTTTTAAAGAGAAGAAATGTGTGACTCTATTTTCAACTTTTTAAAAAAGTATTTCACAGTTGAAGCATCTCTCTCAGTATTTCCATAGAGGATTTTAACTACATTTTCGTTTACAATGCCATAGAGCTATCTCCTGTGTTTGCTTCTCCCTTCATGAGTACTGTTATAGCCAAATTGACACTTACAGAGTCCCCGAAGCCAGACTGACATCTTTTCATCTATCTCAAGCTGGAGTTAGAGACACCAAGAAGAGATATATTATTTCCATTCCATCTGGGCGATCTTCAGCACTGCTCACCGTCAGTTAGCTATGTGCACCTCTAGGGACTTCTAATGAACTTATTTCCTCCATAGTACAGATGTTCTCTTGCTTCAAGACCTGAAATAATGCTGCTGTACCAGTCATGCTCCAGATCAGATCCTGATAGTTCCTGGATGTCTTCTACTTAACCAATACCTAGAATTTTTATCTCTGTTCAAGGGTAGCAACTATTTATAGTTAGGGTTTTTTAACTACTAACGTCATCTGTTTTCGTTTCAAAGATTTAAAAATAATTCTGCCTCATCGGAGGAGAAGTGAACAAACGAAAGCATCCCCATGGAGGCAGAGCCCTGCACAGCATTCGTCTCCCTCTTCCGACGTCAGACAGAAGGAGAAGCAAGAGTCTCAGCCTCTTCTCCACTTCTGGAAAGCCCTGAGAAAATCAGAATTCACAGAGGAAAATCCCATTCGCCTGCCATTGTTGCTTGTGTCAGTACCTTAAGGCTCTAACCCTGGGCTCAATTGCCTCCTGGGGATCCTTTGTTACAAGGGGAAAAACATGTAGAATAGTCTTCTCCCTTTCCAAAATCCCATTTTAACTAGAACATGCCTGTTTTAGAAGACATCTCTTTCTGAAACAAAGTAAAGACTATTCTAAAGTTTGCCTCCTGTTCACCTCCCTTATGAAAAAGGAAAAAAAGATTCACTTATAGTATATTTTCTGTTAAAATTTAGGGTTTAAAATACAGTTTCTATTATTCACACCGTTTTTGTTTGGGCCTTTTCTCTACTTACTTATCCAACCTAACTTGATTGGAATTACTTTACTTTCAACTTGGAAAGTGAAAGTACAATTGAGGAATGGACATTTAAAAAGTGTATTCTACTTTTTTTTTTTCTTTGCCGGGGAATAGACATATTACATGGAAAAAAAAAAGTTGGATAATAAAATTGTAAATAATTAATTTCCCTCAAGACAGAAGTAAACTTTAAAAATTTGATTACATAACTAAAATTAACTTAAATATAAAAATCAATTAACTTGGGCTTTTCATGAATCATCTGGCTGCTTCATGAGAAATAATGCCCTAGAGAAGGGGGAAAAGCAAAGTTTTTTTTAACAGTATGAAGAAAAGCCTGATTTCTGAGTTCTTACTCTAAAGAACTGAATGTTCACTTTGACTTCATAGAATGCCATACTGTGTCTGTTTATTCACGTGGCTTGGTTTAATTGCTAATTCAGTGTTATTTCTGAGGTACTTAAAATTCAGTAATGAAGACTCACATAATGAAGTATTATGTAGACTTATTAATGAATATATAATGTCACATAACGCCACATAAAGTTACTGCAAATGCCAACTGTTATCATCATACGTGTCAGACTTAATTCTGCTTCTGAATCCACTGAGCTGGGTCCCTCTTTATGCCTGGTTCTATCTTCATGCCTTCATTTGATATGGCAACAGCCCACAGTTCTTCCCTAGTTCTGCATTTAGGAACCTTCTATTTAGCAGAAAATCAGAGAGACAAACTGGATTTTGAAGAAGGAAAATCATATATTTAATTTCAATGATGGTTCCACCATCTACAAACTCTCTGATTCTATCTAACCCATTTGAAATTCAGTGTCATGAGTTTTTAAATGAGAATCATAATATTCTCCTACTTGACACTTATCGGTGGAATGTATGTCACATTCCAACTCCTGCTCTAGGCACTGGGCCCACAGCAGTGAACACAGCACAGTCCTTATTTCAAGGAATCAACTGGGAAGTAGATTGATTTGGACAGATAAGCAGAATATTTGCATCCATATGGGTTTGTTCCATTAAATCTGAGGAGTAAGGAGTGTTACTTAAGTACAATTCAGTCTCAAAGACTTGGAAGTATTTTCTTTCCTGATCTCTACCTCCCTTACCAAGCCTGACCAATAAATGACTTCTGACATATCTAAAAATTGAATCCACCCTCCAAGTACACAACAGTATCATGAGTCATTCAGATATGTATCAGAGGCTCTGAAAGGAATTTCAAAGAAGAATCTTAAAACTGTCTGGAGCCAATTGGTAGTATCTACTATGTGTGATTTTTTTCATCTGGTCAATATGTTACTTTAACTAAAAGTCTTAAAGTTAAGAAAATTTAACATGTTTCTGCTGTATTGATGTGGAAATACAAAATGGTACAACTGCTCTGGAAAACATTTTGGCATTTTTTTATAAAGCTAAGTGTACACTTACTTCGTGACCTAGCAATGCCACTCCTAACTATTTACCCAAATGAAATGAAAACCTATGTTTACTTAAAAGCCTGAACATGAATGTTTATACAGCTTTATTCACAGTCACCAAAAACTGGAAACAACCCAAATATCCTTCAGTTGCTGGGTGGATAAACAAACTATGCTATATATCTACGATGGAATACCACTGAGGAATAAAAAGGAACAAACTTGTTTCTCAAGTGTAATATCAAATTAGTACTTTTTCCAAACTAAATCTCACCAATAAACCAAATTTGAGCATATATTTTTAAAATTATAAGTAAAATCATACACATTAAATTTTCACCTGTACCTGACATATATTGGAAATCATAATTATTTATGTGTCTCTGTGTGTTTAAACTTGTACTAGGCACCATACAGTGGAATAATTACAGAATCACTGGTAATCCCTTCAAGAGGCTCACTTCCTGGAAAAGAAAACATTTTAGGCAAAGGTAAGAATGCTGGCCAAGCAACTTTCTCAACCGAGTTGATTGATGTCAAGGAAGAACAAACTTCCTCTTAACCTGGAAGGTTGATAAGGCAAGTTTCTTTCCCCGTCCAAACAAGCAAAGACCGTAAGAGAAGGAAAATGGGTTCCAGGTGAGAATACTCTTAGGGAGTTTTATATGACACAAAGGAAAGCAGAACACATTCATTTTCGTTCCTCCCAGCTGTTCTAATGGCATAAAGTGCTGCTGTCCTACCCATATACATCTGCTCGCAGAATGGCATGTGCAGATGATTGCCTCCAGGTGTGTGCCTGAAGGAAAATCCTGAAAGTCAATGCAAACTGGAAACTTGGCCTCCAGGAGCAGATGCTGGTCTGCAGAAACCTGCAGACCTCTGCAGATATATTCTGAGAAATAAAGTTGAGATCAAGTTCCGAAAACCAGAGACGGCATAAATTAAGAGCTTGGGAAATTATTTTTAGGACATCTTATATTTACATATTTAAAACATTTTTTGTATAAAGCTTCTGTGTGGTTTGTGAATAAAAACCTTGGGTTCTATTTCTTCTCAAAGGTGAAACAGTCTGCCATTTATGTCAAACAGTTTCTATTTGCTGTGATACCTGGTCTAGATGCAAAGAACTTAGAGACTCCAACGGGGCAAAATCCATGTAAGATGAAGCAACGATGGAAAACTCAAAGACTGAATGATGATAGGGATCACTACAATGTATTTTCCAATACACCACTCTTCTAATTAAAAAAAAACTTGTCGAAAAACAGGAAGAAATATCAAAATTTCATATTTACAAACACCTGAGTCAGTTTACTTCTTGAAAAATATTTCTCCAAAGAGCACTCTTGAAATGGCCCAGAATAAGCTGGAGAGAATAAAATGGAATAGATGATTAAGTTTTCTGTTAAATAGCGAAGAATAACATTTATTTGTGCATCCTGGTTGTCCCCATGAGGGTCCTCTTGTACTATCTTTCTATTCTAGAGGAGTTAATTAATCAAAAACCACAGTGGTAGTCAAATTCTTATTTTGTTGCAGAATATGTATATGTATGTATACTCATGGCCATGCACTTTTTTTAAAAAAAGAATGATAGCAAGCTACCAGAAAAGAATAAGGATATGCTTCTGGTTCTGTGCTTCTTCCCTTATAGGCTTTAGGCACTTTTCAGTTCCAGACATTATTTATTCTTTCAATTACTTACTAATTGTTGAGTGTGAATGTTGCTAGTAGTAGCAGAAAAAGAAACTCAAAACAAAACAGATGCTGAGCCAGACCTCAAAAATCTTAGGATTGGAGTAGCGATGATAAAACATGTAGAAAAGCCACAATGTAACTTAAAGTATAAATAAGAGAGGTTCTGGTGAAGCATTAAAGAGTAGGGGACTGGAGATGTTATTTCCAGCTAGAAGAAGCCGTAGGAATCATGGAGAAAGTAGCGTTTAGACTAGGTCTCGAATATGGGTAGGATTTAGGAAGATGAATATGATAGAGGAATAACATTATAGACAGAAGGTAAAGTTTGATATATAGTTCCATGTTTTGTTTGTTTTCTTTGCAAATATCTAAAATAAGCAGAAAGAGTAGATTACCACACTTATATGGTAATTAATCGTTGGCACAAAAGGCAACTCACATAAATATTCTCTGAAAGTCTAATTTGTTTAATTGAAGTAGTGATGCGTTAATATGCAGCATTATATTAGAGGTCCTAGCTAACATAATAAGAGAAGAAAAAATAAGGGGTGTGAGAATTTTAAAAGAGAAATAAAACAGTCATTATTCACATCTGATATAATTTTCTTTTTGTTTTTTTTTTAACACCTTTATGGGAGTATAATTGTTTTACAATGTTGTGTTAGTTTCTGCTTTATAACAAAGTGAATCAGCTATACATATAAAAATGTCCCGATATCTCCTCCTTCTTGCATCTCCCTCCCACACTCCCTATCCCAACCCTCTAGGTGTTCACAAAGCACTGAGCTGATCTCCCTGTGCTACGCGGCTGCTTCCCACTAGCTATCTATTTTACATTTGGTAGTATATATAAGTCCATGTCACTCTCTCACTTCATCCCAGCTTACCCTTCCCCCTCCCGTGTCCTCAAGTCCATTCTCTATGTCTGCATCTTTATTCCTGTTCTGCCCCTAGGTTCTTCAGAACCACTTTTATTTTAGATTCCATATATATGTGTTAGCATACAGTATTTATTTTTCTCTTTCTGACTTACTTCACTCTGTATGATAGACTCTAGGTCCATCCACCTCATTACAAATAACTCCATTTCGTTTCATTTTATGGCTGAGTAATATTCCATTGTATATATGTGCCACACCTTCTTTTATCCATTCATCTGTTGATGGACACTTAGGTTGCTTCCATGTCCTGGCTATTGTAAATAGAGCTGCAATGAACACCGTGGTACATGACTCATTTTGAATTATGGTGTTTTCAGGGTATATGCCAAGTAGTGGGATTGCTGGGTCATATGTTAGTTCTATTTTTAGTTTTTTAAGGAACCTCCATACTGTCCTCCATATTGGCTATACCAATTCACATTCCCACCAACAGTGCAAGAGGGTTCCCTTTTCTCCACACCCTCTCCAGCATTTATTACTTGTAGATTTTTTCATCATGGCCATTCTGACTGGTGTGAGGTAATACCTCATTGTAGTTTTGATTTGCATTTCTCTAATGATTAGTGATGTTGAGAATTCTTTCATGTGTTTGTTGGCTATCTGTATACCTTCCTTGGAGAAATATCTATTTAGGTCTTCTGCCTATTTTTGGATTGGGTTGTTTGTTTTTTTGATATTGAACTGTGTGAACTGCTTGTAAATTTGTAGATTAATCTTTTGTCAGTTGCTTCATCTGCAAATATTTTCTCCCATTCTGAGGTTTCTCTTTTTGTCTTGTGTATGGTTTCCTTTGCTGTGCGAAAGCTTTTAAGTTTCATTAGGTCCCATTTGTTTATTTTTGGTTTTATTTCCATTTCTCTAGGAGGTGGATCAAAAAGGATCTTGCTGTGATTTTGTCCAAGAGTGTTCTGCCTATGTTTCCGTCTAAGAGTTTGATAGTGTCTGGCCTTACATTTAGGTCTTATGTCTGGGCTTTCTATCCTGTTCCACTGATCTATATTTCTGTTTTTGTGCCAGTACCATACTGTCTTGATTACTGTAGCTTTGTAGTATAGTCTGAAGTCAGGGAGCCTGATTCCTCCAGCTCCAATTTTCTTCCTCAAGATTGCTTTGGCTACTCGGGGTCTTTTGTGTTTCCATACAAATTGTGAGATTTTTTTGTTCTAGTTCTATGAAAAATGCCATTGGTAGTTTGATAGGGATTGCATTGAATCTGTAGATTACTTTGGGTAATAGAGTCATTTTCACAATGTTGATTCTTCCAATCCAAGAACATGGTATATCTCTCCATCTGTTTGTATCATCTTTAATTTCTTTCCTCAGTGTCTTATAGTTTTCCACATACAGGTCTTTTGTCTCCTTAGATCAGTTTATTCCTAGGTATTTTAATCTTTTTGTTGCAATGGTAAATGGGAGTGTATCCTTAATTTCTCTTTCATGTTTTTCATCATTAGTGTATAGGAATGCAAGAGATTTCTGTGCATTAATTTTGTATCCTGCCACTCTACCAAATTCACTGATTGGCTCTAGTAGTTTTCTGGTAGCGTCTTTAGGATTCTCTATGTACTGTATCATGTCATCTGCAAACAGTGACAGCTTTACTTTTTCTTTTCTGATTTGGATTCCTTTTATCTCTTTTTCTTCTTTGATTGCTGTTGCTAAAACTTCCAAAAGTATGTTGAATAATAGCAGTGAGAGTGGGCACCCTTGTCTTGTTCCTTATCTTAGTGGAAATGGTTTCAGTTTTTCACCATTGAGAACGATGTTGGCTGTGGGTTTGTCATATATGGCCTTTATTATGTTGAGGAAATTTCCTTCTGTGCCTACTTTCTGGAGGGTTTTTATCATGTATTGGTATTGAATTTTGTCAATAGCTTTTTATGCATCTATTGAGATGATCATATGGTTTTTATCCATAATTCATTAATATGGCATATCACATTGATTGATTTGCATACATTGAAGAATCCTTGCATCCCTGGATAAACCCCACTTGATCATGGTGTATGATCCTTTTAATGTGCTGTTGGATTCTGTTTGCTACTATTTTTGTTGAGGTTTTTTGCATCTATGTTCATCAATGATATTGGCCTGTTGTATTCTTTCTTTGTGACATCTTTGTCTGATATAATTTTCTATCCTAAAAATGCAAGAGTAACTACAGAACAACATACAAAAATTAATAATGTCCTTTATGACAGCAAAAGCTAAGGAGTAAGAGTAATAAAATTTGGAGTAGTTCTAATAACTCAAATATATTAAGCACTATGCTCTAGGCTTATATTATTTCAGTTACTCTTCACAACAACCCTATTAAGTGCTATTATCATTCCCACATTGGTGCTAAATAGATGGAGACACATGTAGTAAGTGGTAGAGACAGGACTTGAACTCAGGCATTGGGATCAGGAACCCAGACTTCTTAACCGCTATCTACTCTACACTAAGGGAAAATTTCACTAACAATACTGGTATAATCAATAATGTTGCCAAGCCCAAATCTAACAAAACAAGAATGGGGCCTGTAGAGAGAAAATTATCTAATTTTAAGGAAGGACATTAAAAAGCCTTTAAAAACTGGAGAGATATTCAATGTTCAGAGTTGAAAGGACTCAATAGAATGAAGATGCAATTCTCCATAATTGATTTAGGGATTCAGTGCAAATCCAATCAAAATACCAAGTTTTAATTTCCTAGGTTTATCCTAAAATTCATATGAAATGCAAATAGCCAAGAATGGCCAATACAAAAACGTAGAACTCACTCTAGTACATACTGAGACATAATATAACAATACATTAATTAAAATGATATGGCATGTGTGCACACAAAAACCAATAGATCAATTAAATTAGGCTGAGAGGCCAGAAACAAATCCACACATATCTGGGAATTTGGCATATGCCATTACAATTCAATGAATAAAGGATGTTCTGCTTAAGGAAAAAGGCCAGAAAAATTGGTTATCCATATGGGATAAAATAAAATAAGAAATCTAACACACTCTATACTCCAAAATAAGTTCCAGATGGACAAGACTTAAATGGACCTCTTGCATTAGAAAAGAAGAAAATATAGTGAAAAGTTTTATGACCTCATGATATGTTTTAAAGTTTAAATAAAATATCCCTTATCAGAAAAGATTGATAAATGTGTCTGCTTTAAAATTAAAATACCTTTAGTGGGAAGGATGGATTGGGAGTTTGAGATTGGCAGATGAAACTATTATATATATATATATGTATATATATATATATATATGTATATACATATATATATATATATGTATATACATATATATATATAGCTAGGAAGAGAGAGAGAATGGATAAACAACAAGGTCCTACTCTATAGCACAAGGAACTATATTCAATATCCTGTAACAAACCATAGTGGACAAGAATATGAAAATGAATATATATATATAAAACTGAATCAGTTTGCTGTATACCAGAAATTAACACATTGTAAATCAACTATATTTCAATACAAAGGAAAAAAAGACAAAAATTAAAATACCTGTGCAAAAGGCACTATGAACATTTATAGACAAATGAAATAGGAAGAGAATATTGGCAATACATATAACTGGAGCTTTTTGGTAGAAAAATGGGCAAAGGGTATGAATAGACAGTTCACAGAAGAGAAACCTCACAAACAAGTAAGCCTATATTACTTTGCTCAATCTCACTGGAAACCAGAGATATGCAAATGTAAATTAAAATAACAATGAGATAGGATTTTATACACTCTAAATTCACCAGATGTAGAAGGACACATAGAGTACCATACCATTTATGTAAATTTTAAGCATGAAAAACGATACACTATTTTGTTTACAGGTTATATTTTTTTAACATCTTTATTGGAGTATAATTTCTTTATAATGTTGTGTTAGTTTCTTAAATGTATTAAAAATATGAAAAGGGAGTAAACACACCAATGTCAGACAAGTGATTGCCTATGAGGAGGAAGCGAAGTGAAGGAGATTGAAGAAGGTAGAAAAGGAATTTTAGCTACTTCTAAAAATGATTTGAAGCAAATACAGCAAGCTGTCAACATCTGTTACATCAGTATGTTGGTTACATGCATGTTTGTTATATTATTTCCATACTGTTCTGTAGCTTTGAAAATTTTTTAAATATTTTTTAAAGTTCAATGATGAGTTTTCAAAACCACTATATTTCCACCATTTTTTTCATGTATTCTGATTATTCCAGTGAACATACTTGCTACTTCAGTTCATATAGTCTAGGGAACATAAAGAATGAAATTCAATCCCTGCCCTCAGGAGTTCATTGTGTGGTTGGAGAGTTGTACATGTAAAGAAAGAAAAGATAATGAGGCAGCAGGAAGTTCCTGCAGGTAATAAAAACAAAAAAGAAAATTAACTTCAGAATTAGCTTAATATACATTACCTATATCTTTTCTCTACTTATTTGTCTTTAAATTTCTTAAAGGAACCATATTTACCTATTATCTCTCCCTTCACTCTAACCCCATAATTTTAAATACTGTCTACCTCTTTCTGCATCTATAGCCTAAACATTGACTCCTTTCGAAAGTCTAGTACCACTGGGTATTCAGGATGTCCACATTATTTTTTCTGCAGTCACATTTTTGTTTGACTAGGCCAAACCAGACCCATTAAAAGTAAGACTGATGATTTGCAAAATAGTGAGTCATTTCCATGTGTATGAGCAATAAGGGATTACTTTTTATAATTTAACAGTAGTCTCATTCTCCAACTAGAATGATAAATGATAGCCACCACACTTCAAAGCACCACTGCAGTTATTCATTGGTCATTCCCTTTTAGAATAAGCTCAAAATAGAGACAAATATTTTAAAAGACAACTTAATGTGCATTTGTAGGATACATAGAATCATAACTGGAGAAGGGGAAAAAGAAGGTATTTGAAAGAATTGTGCAAAAATATTTTATTTTTCCAAGTATGAGTGGGGGTTTGTAAGAATAAAGAATTTGAGAAAAGAAAGAAGAAAGAAAGTAAAAGAAAGAAAGAAAGAAAGAAAGAAAGAAAGAAAGAAAGAAAGAAAGAAAGAAAGAAAGAAAGAAAGAAAGAAGGAAGGAAGGAAGGAAGGAAGGAAGGAAGGAAGGAAGGAAAGAAAGAAAGAAAGAAAGAGAGAGAGAAAAAGGAACTTTACCAGAAAGGGAAAATTGATGATAGCTAATCTAAGAATACTGAACAGGATTTTAGAAATGGATGTGGCGTCCATTCTCTACGTCTGTGTATTTATTCCTCTCCTGCCCCTAGAAACATTTTTTTAACATCTTTATTGGAGTATAATTGCTTTACAATGGTGTGTTAGTTTCTGCTTTATAACAAAGTGAATCAGCTATACATATACATATATCCCCATATCTCCTCCCTCTGGCATCTCCCTCCCACCCTCCCTATTCCATCATATATGTATGTTAGCATACGGTATTTGGTTTTCTCTTTCTGACTTACTTCACTCTGTATGACAGATTCTAGGTCCATCCACCTCACTACAAATAACTCAATTTCATTTCTTTTTATGGCTGAGTAATATTCCATTGTGTACATGTACCACATCTTCTTTATCCATTCATCTTGAGGACATGGCGAGGGGGAAGGGAAAGCTGGGACGAAGTGAGAGAGTGGCATGGACATATATACACTACCTAACGTAAAACAGATAGCTAGCGGGAGGCAGCCGCATAGCACAGGGAGATCAGCTCGGTGCGACCACCTAGAGGGGTGGGATAGGGAGGGTGGGAGGGAGACGCAAGAGAGAGGGGGTATGGGGATATATGTATACGTATAGCTGACTCACTTCATTATACAGCAGAAACTCACACACCATTTTAAAGCAATTGTACTCCAGTAAAGATGTTAAAAAAATATATATATAATATCATTTATAATCACTTAATAAAATAAGTAGTTCAGTGTAATTCTATCAAAACTTGCACAAAACTTCCATGATGAAAACTACTACAAAATGTTAATGAAAGAAATCAAGATGACCTACTCAGATATACTCAACTTTCTTTTGACAAAGGTGCAAAAGCAATTCAATGAAGCAGGGATAGCTTTGCCAAAAGAAAGAGAAATAGTTGGGGATATTTGTTATAAAAATTTGATGTCTAAATAAATGCATCTCTTGCATGGTGGCTCTTGAGATTGCTTCTCAGAGAAACTGAAAGTTATTTTTGAAATCATGGTATTGTGGAACAGGATACATAAAGTATTTTTGTTGACAGTATCTTAAACATGACCTGCTTCAATATAGAGTAAGTCTATTATTTTGAAATATAATACAGTTGGCCCTCATATCCATGGGTTCCCCTTCCACAGATTCAACAAATGGAGGATCAAAATATATATTTTTTTAAATTTCAGGGAATTCCAAACTACAAAACTTGAATTTGCCACATGCCTGCAACTATTTACATAGCATTTACATTGTATTAGGTATTTAAATTAATCTAGAGTTTAAAGTATACAAGAGGATGTGCAGTGGGCTACATGCAATCACTACACTATTTTATATAAGAGACTGGAGCATCCAAGAATTTTGGTTTCCGCAGGGGTAATGGAACCAATCCCCAGCAGATACCAAGGGGTGACTATGTTTCTAACAGAGTTTGGTCTTCAACAAAGTAATATTGATGCTCTAGAGTGCAAAATAGACCTAGGAATTTAATACCACCGTATAATGCAAATTACATAGTTGGCTAAACCACAGCTTTCACAATTTACTCCTAAGAAAAAAATTCTGAGAATGTTTTTAAGTATGCTAACACTGGCATAGAATTTGTACCTGGCTGTTGGTAAGAAATTGCTATTACTTAAAATTTCTTTATAACTACATTTATGGAGGTATAAAAGATAGTCCCAAAACGAAGATAGAAAGCTGTTTAAAAGATAAACTTAGAAGCTAATTCCTGATATTTCTACTTCACAAATTAGAAGAAACCTTCAAATATGAAAAAGAAAATACATAATACACCAATATTCACAAAGAGGTGAATACTGTTATGGCCTCTTCCTTCCCCCACCTTATGTTGTTTTGTGTCAAGAACCTAAGAAAGGCTGGAGAGACAAAGACCATCATGACGGTTCTCTCCCCAGGGCTCTGGCACAGACTCAAGGTATAAGAAAGAAGGGAAGGGATGACTGGGCCTGAGAACAAAATGAGTAAAAACCTTATGCCGGATTCAGTTCTACATTTTGCAATCTCAACTCTCCACTGTCATTAGACGGAAGTAACACTCCCTTCCCATAAGATGTTTTAATTCCCTCAGGAAAAAAGTCCCAGTGGACCTGTCTTTCTGAAATTTACAGCCAACCCAAGCACAATTGAATTTAATGGAATCTTTGCTACCTAGTTGTAAAAGTGGTAAGATAGGAATAAAGATAGATACAGAGTTTAATCTGAGGGAAGGGAAAGCAGGTAAAATATTTCAACATAAAATATTGAAATCAGTCAAGTTCCCAAAATAAGCAAAATTGAGAAATTGCCTTAATTTTTATTTTCTTTCTAGCCGGTAAAACACATATGATTTCTATGACTTTTCTATTGGCTTTTTTCCCCTAGGTCTCTGCTTTCAAACCAGAAAGGAACCTACTTGGAAAAATGGTAAAATCTATATAATACAATGTATGCTCTTTAAATAAATATTCAGGAGAAAGAGTCATATAATTTACATAATAAAATGTAAAAATTTACATAATAAAAATTACCAAAAAAATAAAAAAATTTACATAAAAAAATAATAAAATATAATTTACATAATATTTCACATTCTATGCAAAATTTAGTAAAATTCTGGACAAAGGAAAAATTATATATCTTTAGATTTCCCCAGCAAAGATTCTTTTTGAAATTTTGCTGCTTAACTGTGTGACCATGGAATTTGATGTAATGCGGAAGGTTTCTCATCTTTGGCACTGTTGAAACTTTGGGCTATATAACATTTTGCTGTCTTAGGGTCTACTCTTTTTTGCCAAATGACCTAAAATCCTGGAAGGAAAAAATGGATGGCAAAGACAGTACCTAGTAAGCAAGAGTATGTCAGGGAGGCAAGTGGGTCATCCCATGCACCATAGGATGTTAGGCTGCATCCCTGGCCTCTCCCCCTCGGTGCTAATAGCAACCCACATTCCTCCACACACATACCAGACCCCCACTGTAGGGAGAGAATATGTCCCCAAACTGTCCAAACATTTCAAATGTCTACTGAGAGGCAAAACCATCCCTGGTTGAGAATTACTGATTTAATGCTTTGTCAAGTATAGAGAAGCAACACATATTTACTGTGTGCCTATCATATTCAAAGCTGTGAATTATGAGTCATCATATTGGGAAATACAGTGTTTGCTTTTAAGAAAGTTACTATGCACTTGGTGACTAAATTTACCTGTGTGACTATCTAAAGAGTAGAAGATCATAAATACAAAGTCAAAACTACAGGTATATGTATATCATGTCACATATTGATAGATAGATAGAGAGAGAGAGAGAGAGTTGTCCAAAGAATTATTGTGGCAATCCCACGCTACAGAGATATTTTTAATTTTCAGATATACTAAAGCAGACTTTGTTCTATCTGAAATGATTAAGTAACTCAAAACTACAATGTTTTAAAAAGCAACAAAAAAAGACAGACTAGTAATTTAGAATCTTCATCTGTTTTAAAGAATCAATGTGGAAAAACCTAAACAATAGCAGTTTTGAGTTTATATCTTATATAGTTCGATTAACATAAATGATGTATTATAGACCACAAACAATGTCAGTATTCTTACTATTTACTCAGTCTCTCAATTTTAATATGGACAAAACAACTGCAAAAGGGGGGCAAATTATGTCTGTCCTTGTTAAATGCAAAACATCTACTAAAAAGAGTTGGCAGTAAGCAATAATTTTGATCAATTTACATAATAAATTCAGGGGGAGATTGGAACATGCCGACAAGAATTATCCCAATCTTATAAATTTGGATTTATGGTTATATGTTTATTTGGTATTCCAGAATATTCCTCCTCAAAAGAAAGAAAGGGGATAGTTAAATAACCTCAGAAGGTCCCGTTCATATGTAACTTCATGTATTGGTTACATGAAAGGCTTGATAAGGAATTTACTCAAAGAGAAAACGAATATTTTATTATATGCTGCATAATGAAGGAAGGAATTGTACCCATCACCATACATTTTTCGATTAGTAAAGAATTTACCATTTTTTTTACTAATTCTCAATATTTCATTATTGGCAATGAACATTTTTACTTCTAAGTTGAAATTGTGTAACTACCGAGTACTAATTATTTATTAAGAAAATGCAAAAGCAATTTTGCTATCATCTAGTTGGTTTTTAATGAACAAAACAAACATCACTCCAAGATTAAGAAAGTTTTGGGTATTTGTTACTAAACTCATGGATCCTCCATTATTATTTTCTAATTATAACTAGAAAGTACCAATGATTGTTCTGGACATACAAAATGTTTCATGTAAAATGCTGTCTTGCTGTTGCATCTTTATTCAACATCAACTTCCAGATGGAAACTATTTTTCATGGTTCATAAAGCCAAATCCAGCTGCTACATTTGGACCTACATAAGAAATCCACATTTTATTGCCTTCTCAGTGCTTATAAAACTATTGCTCTTGTTTCTTTAGCTGTGGTGCAACCCATTCTTCTCAGTGCAAATGAGATATCCAAAAAGAACCTGTAATGTCTTTATAGTTGATTACTTAGCAGTGCTATGCGTAATAGGATCCTGGTTTTACACTATTTTCTAGATATCTAAGCTAGCTTAAACAAAAACAATCTTCAACGGTAACCGTAGATTGAGCAAATTACCAAAAGTGTTCATACAATTTCCTATAAAAACCCACAATGGTTATTAAATACTTCTGTAATCTTAGCTTTATTAAGAGACAGGAAGTGCACAGCTTCCTTTCCCTTCTCACTCCGCTAATCTGGCTCTTTGATGGTCATGCCTTTGGAATAACCATGGGGTTTCCACCACAGCATCGTCTTCCCACAGCTAAATGGAATTAACCCTGTCAAGCCTCAAGAAAAAAAAGAAAAGAGAGAGAGAGAGAAAGAGAGAAGAAAAGAAAAAGGAAAAAAAAAAGAATACATCTCATTATTAGAATAGAAATACATTTGGAACTTTGAGTGAGTAGCAGCTATGTTAAAATACAGCCCATTTGTGCTTAGGACATTTTGGTAGGACCACCAATTAAAAAAAAAAAAAAATCAATTTCAGAAAATGGGAGTTAGCTTGCAAACGACCCACGGTTATGCTTTATTACTACCTGTAGATGTCAAACATTTGATATCTTCTCAATCATGTTCATTAAATATTTTTTTAGATTCTGCATTAACGTCTGCTACTGTTTTTAGCCAAAAGACCCACAATCCCAGAAGGAACAAAAAATAGATGGAAACGTCAGCACCTAGTGAGTTAATGTAAGAGTATGACAGGGAGGCAAGTTTTCTATGAATTGGGAAGCACAGACTATAGTAAACCACTAGATAATCCCTGTCCCGCTGAGTGGTTGCCCTAGAGGTCTGATACAGTGCCAAAGCCTCTTATGCATACTGAGACAAAGCTTATTTCAAGCCAAATTCAGTTCCTAAAGCCACCATACTGCTCCCTGACAACCTCCAGTCGCACTGCCTCTGTATTTGTGTTTCCTGCTGTTTATATTTACTTGCTCCCAAAGCCACAATAGCTACAAAAACAAATACTTGTTATGCAATGCTTTGTATTGATGCAGGTAAAGTGCTTGGCTCCCTTTTTTGCTTGTACGTAGCTTGTGCAGATAGGTTTGTAATATATACTGAGATTAATTTGGTAATTATAGACCAGTTTAGAAACATGCATTAAACAACAGGTCATATAGCCACCATTTCTGTTCCAGAATAATTCTGTCTTGACCCTTGAGCAAAGATGAGCAAATGTGTATTCAAAAAGAAATTTATTTGAACTGTCCATTTCCTTTGCCTTGTCAGGTCCCAACTGATAGTCTGCTTGGATTTTTATTGCAATTTTTTTGACCTTTGGCAAAGGATTGTTCTGAGTTATCTGATTTGAATGTTTGCAACATGCTTTCAAGATATTTTTTTAATTGGACTAAATAGAATATAGGTGATTTCAGAAAGGTATTTTTAATTTTTAAGTCAGTTCTATTCATTCTTCATAAAAATAGGATTATGCCCATTGTGGCTGCATAAATACATAGCTTGCAGAAGTGTTTGTAGTTTCTCTAGTACAAGAATGTCACTGAAATCCTCTAATGTAATCTGACAGAGGTAACAGAGTAACTTTTTATAAAAGGAAAACAAATAAAGAAGATTAAATTAAATGTAATCACATGTACAGCTCAAAAATGAAAAAATACGCTTTAAGCTTTTTATTATTTAAGGCTAATATAAGCACTAAGAATAAGTGGTTGGTGAATGTATTTTGTATCATTTTAAAACTGTACTCAAATAAAAACTTTGGGAAGCAAAAAGAAAATAATATTCCTGCTATTAAGATATAGATGTCTTTAGAGCTCATCCTTTTACCTATACTATAATTAGATACACTATTTAAAACTGGAAAATATATAATTGAGTATTAATTAAACAGAACATACGTCAAAATGTTAAATTTTTCCATGGATACATCACAGAAGCAAGCTTTGAGAATCTGTATAGTTATAAGAACATACAGCCTTTTTTTTTCAGTTATTATTTTTTTTTCTTCTTTATTTAGGGAGTTACTCAAATTCAACGTAAGTTAGTTAAATTTTAAAATTCATCATGTTCCTTTCCAGAAGTGAATGTTCAATCCTAGACACTCAAGACAAATATAAACATAAATAATAATTAAAATAATAATCTCACAATGTAATTTTTAGTCGTGATTGTGCCAGAAAACCACAATCTTATTTTCAGACACTCTTTTCTAACCCATCATGGACAGGTTCATTTCTAGTCTTATAATGGAGTCCCAAACACCTGTATGAAAAGTGGAAACTATTGAGACAGAAAAATGGGTGTAAGTGTAAGGCCACAAATAATGTCAGTATATAGACAGGCAAGGCACTGTATGCCATCCCATTTCACTGGGTTCATAGATTTAACCAACATATCTGGCAACTTATTTCATTTAAATGACTAATGTTCGATAGTTCCCCAAACGCTATACCAACCAGGGGACAGCTTAAGCCACCGTTTAGTAATTTCCTTCTTCAGTGAAGAGCAAACAGTTTGCTAGTATTCTTTTAAGTGGAAATGGTAATCAGAGCAGAAGTACAAAAAATAAGGCAGCTAATAGGAGATTAGCAAGTGATCCCATACTTCCAGACTGAGACTTAGACAAATGACAGAAAACCTTTTACAGATTTGTTACTCATCTTGAACTTATTTGCAGTTTTACTGTATTATTCACATGAACATATACAGCATGAGGCCCTTCGATGGTCTATATCCATTGTTTAGTACCAAAGGGGTGGAAACTGTGGGAAAGGAGCAGACCAATGGTTGTCAACTGGTAGTGACTTTGTCCCCCAGGAGACGTTCAGCAGCGACTGCAGATACTTTTGATTGTCACAGGTAGGCAATGAGGTGCTGCTAGCATCTGGTGGGTAGAGGCCAGGGATGCTGTTAAACAGCTTACAGTGCACAAGACAGTCCCACACAGGAAAGAGTGACCTAGCCCCAAATGCCAACAGGCAAAGCTGGAAGACTAAAACCGAACGAACAAAAACAACGAAACAAAAGAAAAGGATGCTCAACTGAGATTTTCTTTTTTTCTCTTGTCCCCTCCTTCCTGGAGAAAGAGAGATAAAACCCATGATAAAACAACTGTCATCACTATCACCTTTGTGATTTTATTGATGGCTCTAAATTTCTAATTTAAAATGATATTTTAAAGTTCCCAGGCTGTTCTTGTGAATATCAACTTTTCTTTGGAGTGTTGTCTCTTTCTCCTGGTACTTTAAATCGCAGATGCTACTTTTTTTCTCATCCTCGGGATCAGACACTCTCAGAAGCAAAGCCAGCATTTTTCTGGACCTAGCCTATGAAATCATTTGCACTTTTAAAATGGGAGAAGGAAGGAAGGGATAAACCAGGAGCTACAGTCCCTTATCCTAGGCATTGTCTAATAAGCTAACTTTACAAGGATGCCCCCAATGGAAATGACCAAACAAGGTGGGAATGTGGTAGAAAATTCTAAACTCATACGCCGTCCTGGCCTTCGGATGCACATTGTTTACCCTCATTTAAAAATGAAGGGCTTCCCTGGTGGCGCAGTGGTTGAGAGTCCGCCTGCCGATGCAGGGGACACAGGTTCGTGCCCCGGTCCGGGAAGATCCCACGTGCCGCGGAGCAGCTGGGCCCGTGAGCCATGGCCGCTGAGCCTGTGCGTCCGGAGCCTGTGCTCCGCAACGGGAGAGGCCACAGCGGTGAGAGGCCCGCGTACCGCAAAAAAAAATAAAAATAAAAATGAAGACAAGAAACACAACAATCAGTTAATATTTCTGTAATTGGAACCATCTGATCTCTGTCCAACATGTAGAACTTAAATACTGCATATTCATAAATAATATGTAGTTATTCTCCTTTTTGATTTCAATTTTTAAAATTAATCTTATTTCCCTATCACTCTTGCAATCTACATTAAGTATGTGGACCAATGATAACGAAAGGATGAAAATGTATCAAGAATTGCCCCAACTGCTTTATATGTAATAGCTCCCTTCCCACAACTCTGACCAGTAAGACTATTATTCCCATCTGAGAACCGAGAATCAAACTGATGGCACATTTTGACCAATGTGATAGATTTAAATGGAATAAGCATTTTACACTTAGCAAATATTTTATAAACATTATTTCCTTTGTTTCTCATTTTTAAAAAATTTTTTGTAAGGTAGGTATTCATCCTCTTGTTTTGTGTGTGAAGAAATGGAGGGAGGTCAGTAACTCTCCCAAGATCACAAAGCTGAAAGATGAATCCAAAGTGAACTTTACCCAAGGCCATTTCTGCTTTATCCAAGATGCTGCTGCTGCGTGCTTTCAGGCCTTCTGGGAAACTCTTCAGGCTTGCTCCCAGCTCTTATATGGGACAGCAGAGAAGCACTCACTAAGCTCTGAGCTGCTTGTCCTTTGTGGCTTAGCTTGGCTAAGACACAAGAAGAGACAGTTGAGAATAACAATTATTTGGATGCCTGGAAATACTCAGCAGGTAAAAATGACCTTTGCTAATAGTGTATTTATTAAGTAAAAAATGGTCTTCCCTCTTTTCTAGTTGGAGTTTTCTTGCATAAATTAACTTTGTTTAACCTGCAATGTTCACTGGTATTTATAGTATGTCATTTCTATGCCACTACACTGATAATAACAGTATTAAAAATATTAATGAGAAACAAAGGAAGATGAGGAAACAGATACCATAAAGATAATGTTTAATATTTTCTACTGCTTTTATATTAAAACAGCATAATAACATTTACCCATTTATTTTCTGCAAGATGCGCTTTTAATAATTAGCTTCCCAGACTTGGTACAGAATTTACCAAAGTATGTGCAGTAAATAAATAAATAAAACAGGACTTTTTTTGGTTTTAGCATTTTGTATAATGAGTATTACAAAATGATGAAAGAACCCTTAACAGGAGATTTTATTTTTCTTATCTTAATCTAATTTCTCACAGAAATGTTATACTAGAAAAATATAACACATATTGATTTTCTTAAGCTGCTGCCTCCAGTAAGCAATATTTTGGTGACCTTAAAAATTATATCTAATTAGAAAACCAGGAAAATGAGATGTTTGTGCAGAAAACTGAACTAACAAAGTAAGTTTGTGCATAAAACTGAACTAACAAAGTAACCTGACTCAAAACACAAAGTTTTCCTTCCTCTACATAAACTAGTCCTGAATATTTTAAATTTCAGCACCCAATTGCAATTTTTTTTTCGGTACACGGGCCTCTCACTGTTGTGGCCTCTTCTGTTGCAGAGCACAGGCTCCGGACGCGCAGGCTCAGCGGCCATGGCTCACGGGCCCAGCCGCTCCGCGGCACGTGGGATCCTCCCGGACCGGGGCACGAACCTGCATCCCCTGCATTGGCAGGCGGACTCTCAACCACTGCGCCACCAGGGAAGCCCCCAAATGCATTTCTGAACTCTACTTACCAATGTGCTTAGCTCTCTACGTACATTTTATTACAGCTGTTGTATAAATTATTCTCATAATTGATAAAAGGACAAAATCCCTAGCAGTCTCTCAACTATGGCCAAATTATCTTCTGAGGCTTAGGATGACAATAATAGCAATTACAACAATACTAATAGATAACTTTTAGTTTTTACTTTGTGCTAGGCTCTGTGTTAATTGAGTTTAATCCTCAGAGCAATTCCATCGGAAGAGTATTATTATGACTATAAAATAATAATCAATATGAAACTGAGGCTTTGGTCTTACAGCCAGCAGGGGTGAAACCAGAAATTGTAGTCAAGCATCTTAACCTGAGAGCTAAAGCTCTTCACCACTATGTTATATTACACCCAGGAAGCACCAAAGAAAACCTTGACCTTGATATTAGCCTTCTTTACGTTTCCCTCTTTGTGCTGTCCGAGCAGACTGGGTTGCCAGGGAAGTTTTAGAACTCACCAGACTTTCTGGAAGAACTTCAGACTAAGAATGCCTTGAGATTATGCCATATCAAACCTATCTCCAGAGTCATTCCAGTTTAAAATCACATTCTAGAACTTCCCAGGAACTGTCTTATGGAGGGAGGAAACCATCAGTCAGTCTACCTGAACATCTGTAACGGTGAACAGCTATTTCAAGAAGCAGCACTTTTCCCAGTGCATTTTAAGCCCTCTCTTGGGAACAGAAGCTTACCACGCTGGTTTATAAAGTTGAAAACAAGCTCTTAGTCCAGTGATGGATGTGGCATCGTTGCACAAGATGTTTCCTGAATAGTATCATCCTATTCTTGGATAGCTTAAAGAGAAATGAAAGAAAAGAAACAAATTCTGGGACTCTGGGCTAGTAAGCAATCTGTATGTTGACTGTATTCATGACGAACAGAAAAAGCTGAGAATAAACTGAAAATACCCTAAAGCCATAAACTGGAAACTTCCTGCAATTAACCGTATTCTTTAAGTGATGTAAGGAAAAGAGGAAGCCTAAAGAAGAATGAGAAGTGGGAAGGAAGGAGGAAAATGAGGAAGGAGTAGAAAAAGAGAGAGGAAGGAAATAGTCAATTAAAAAATTTATAACATTCAAGTGCCCTAATCCCATTAAAGAGTCAACTTGTATTTTTCCTATGTCTCACATGAGCTGAAAATTTTGTCTAGTCCTGACGTATTCCTGGGGGGCATGATATGTAAATGTAACCCATGTGATGAGGTAAACTATCCGATAATATATGTGACTTGTTTTTTTAAGATGACATTTTAGTGATTTATGTGAATCTGTTTTAATGCATTTACGGAAGTTCTGTAAATCTAATTTAGATATGTGCACTGAATTTTGAGTTCTATATGATACCACCGTTAGGAAAATACTTTTTTCTTAGAAATGAATAAAATGTGCGCGTGGGTGTAGATGTGTGTGTTTTCTACACAGAGTTTCTATCTCTTTTAATGTTATACTCTCCGTATGTTTGTGTGTTGGCTTCACATTCAACATACCTGAAGGTGTATATCTGAAATATATGTGATCAAACGTTTGCATATTACATTTATATTTGTAAATGAAATCGGAGAGGTTATTATTTAATGAAATTCAATTTTCATATTTTTATAAAGTGAAAAATAGCCCCCTTGAGGATCCTGCTACATAATAGTATCAAAATCACTTGTTTAATTAATTAATTAATATTGCATACATTCACCTTTTCTCATATGATGTTTAACTGACAGAAAGTACCTGGCCACTAAGTAAGCTGAATATGATCTCAGACATTTAAAATTATTGCCTCTTCTCTTCCCTTTCCATGAACAAAGAGAATCAGGATGCTCATGATGATGCAGCAGAGTATTTATAGATGGGTTTTTTTATTTTTATGAGAAAATATAGGTATTATGCAAAAGAATTATTAACACATAATTTTATACTTTAAATCCTCATTAGTAAAAATTAAATGTCATTTTTAAAGGCTAATGATTTATTTGTTTTAAAAGTTAAACATCAAATCAAATGTCTAAGAAAATACCCTAAATAGTCTAGAACTATATGAGGCAGGGAGAGAAATGAGGTGAAAGGCAGGCATGGGCGAGTTCACAAAGGGCCTTACAGGCCTGAGTCCGGCGTATGCATTTTTTTTTTTTTTTTTTTTTTTTTGTGGTACACGGGCCTCTCACTGTTGTGGCCTCTCCCGTTGCGGAGCACAGGCTCCGGATGCACAGGCTCAGCGGCCACGGCTCACGGGCCCAGCTGCTCCACAGTATGTGGGATCTTCCCGGACCGGGGCACGAACCCGCGTCCCCTGCATCGGCAGGCGGATTCTCAACCACTGCGCCACCAGGGAAGCCCCCAGGCGTATGCATTTTTATTCTAAGTACAGGAGGAGGCCGTAGAATGATTTTATTTTTCATAAGTCACATTCACATTTTGGTCTAAATATTAATTTAAGAAAAATATTAGAACTGTAAGAGTCTTGCTTATACTGGGATGTCTAAGGCAGCATGTCATTCTGTGAGACATTATTCCCAAGGTGGTTCCAATTCCAGAGAATGAACTAAAGGGAGTTAATTCTCCCTTTAATTCTGAGAATTGGGCACTTGCACTGCACAGTCTATAAAGAGCTTCTACCCAAAATCTCCCACTTCTAACAAATAGACGCTGTGGACTGGATTATTTTTACTGTGCACTACATAATTTGGGAAGTTGAACTCATTGAGAATCATATTTTGGTGTTTCTAGTGTCTGAAATGTATAATTGCATAAAAGTAAGATTGTTTAACAAGATTGCCTACATTTATATCCAGACCAGGTCTTCACTTTGAGTTGCATAGAATAGAGTGTGTGTGCTTAAATTCTTAGAAAGCATTTTGGGTGAGTTCTACTTTCTCTGTACTTAGAGGCATATAAACATAAATTACCAGCACTGAGGAACTGACTTCACCTCCATCATCCCATAGAAAGACAAACATATCCTTTTACTTAATTTTTAACCAACGCTATTTTTATATTTCTGTAAAGACTTATTTGTAAAGATTCGTACTTCTGATTTTTAGGTTACTGATTTTTTTTTTTTTTGTCTGCAGGTCTCTTCTGCCTTTGTTTATATTAACAAAAAAATCCATAACTTGAAAAGCATGTGATATTTGGTGAACCTATATAGTTAGCTTTATAGTGTGGCAGCCTTACTTTGGGTTACAGAGTATATATGTGTGAATGATGTATTAGAACACACACATATATTAGTCAATATTATGACATGCTGAGTGACTATATATAAATGTGTGAATATCAATGACCATTAGCATCAGGTTTATAAAATACCTCATTTAGCTGCTTATTTTGTTGATTACATGCCAGTTTTAGACTTTAATAGGGAAAACTATTGCTAGATTTTTCCACATATGTGTGATTTTCTCAAGTTTTGCATTTCCATACCATATTGCCTAACTCAGAACTATAATATTGAAATAGATTAATTCTTATAATAAAAAAAGCTCCACTGAGCTTTTAAATTTTAAAAAACCAACAGATATTCATGTGTTGTTTTCCCATGTTGTTGACATTGGTTTTTAAAGCTAATGGGAGTAAAAATCTTAAATGCTCCTATTCCATGAATTGCCTTAGTGATAACATTGTTTTAAGTTTTCACTTTTGAAACAAGCATTTAGTAGGTGCCTACACTGTACTGCACCTACGTTGGGGGTACAGGGATAGCCGAGAAACGGCCCTGTCCTCCAAAGTTGACATTGCACCATAATGAGTAAAAGTCAGTTCAAAACTAATAGTATCAAACTATGCAAATATCTATGCATATGACGAGCATATATATACACACACACTCACACACATACACTCACACATATATTTACCACCCCAAACTTTACCAAAGTACGTATCCCTGCCACTCACCAAGCATTGGAAAGATCATCCCTGCCACATAACATAAACATATAAATATATATAACACAAACATATAAATATATATATGGCAGCCATTTTATAATTTTTTAATTTGAAATGTTATACTATTTTTATTATACATCATACATTTCATAAATATAATTTGGAATACACATTATTATAATCTATGACAAGCTTGGTGACTTCAGCCAGTCTTTCATTCTCTCTGAGTTTCAACTACTTATCTGCAAAGTGGGGCAGTAACACCTGCTTCACAGGCTCATCGTCAGGATTTTAGAGGACGATGTACATAGTGGCCGAGAGCCGACATTAGAAAGAGGTGAATAAATAGTAGCTATTTCCATTAGCAGCAGGAGCGTTGTCGCTGCTTATCAAACTCGGCTGCAATGTTTATTGCCAACAGTAAGCACAAGTCGGCTAGCTGGGTTGCTAGACTTTGGAATTCAGCTCGGTCACTTACGTACAATATTTTACTCTCGGAACATCAATAAATCAGTGAAACTTGTCTATGTAATCAGCTCTGAGCATGTTAATTGAAATACAGTAGAATCTCCTTATTACACATTTATATTAAAACACATTGTATTTGCTTCTAGACTTGGTGTAAAGCCCTGGAAATATAAAGATATATAAAGGAAAGCTGTATCAAGGAGTAAAATCTTGAAAGGAAAAGACATTGATGTACAACTAAAGGCAATGCAAGGTGGGGTGTGCTACAAAAGAAATACGTACAAGCTTATTAGGATGGGAAGAAGTGACAACATTTGAAGAAAAAATGGTTAGGAAAGGCTCTGTAGGGCTTTACATTCAAACCTTTGTAATAAATCATATATAATATTGATCTATTCTGTTCTGTATGTTATACTTGGGATACATGGCTACACATGTACACAGACTTTTCTAAATGCTAGGTGCCTTCCATCTCAAATCAAGTAGGGCATTTTTCTCCCATCTTATGCTAGACATTGTGTAAAACACTGGAAGGCATATTAAGAAATAAATGTGTATATTAATGAGCTATCATATGTGCTTACTGATACATAGAGCAACACAGAAACTTTCTCATAGAGGTCTTCTTAACCAATCTAATTGTACCCTTTTACTACTCTGTAATTAACCCACATTTGTTCTTCATAGAACTTAACAACACTAACTGAAATTAAATTCTTGTTTTGTCCTTCCTTCCTTCCTTCCTTCCTTCCTCCTTCCCTCCCTCCCTCCCTCTCTCTCTCCCTTTCTTCTTTCCCCCCTCCCTCCCTTCCTCCCTCCCTGCCTTCCTTCCTTTCCTTCTTTCCTTCCTTCTTTCTTTTTTTTTTTTTTGTCTGTCTTGCAAACTAGAACATAAACTTCAGGAAGGCAGGAACTTCTCATGCTTCCCTGCTCTGTCCTCAGTGCTGAGAATCCTGCCTGACCCCTAAATGGTGCCCGTGAAATTTGTAATAAGTGGATAAGTAATGAATGCACGCAGAAATACATGCATGTATTAGCTTCCACAAGAACTAACTAATTCCACAAGAACTAACCCCATTCTTACCAGCCATTAAAGTTTTGAATTTATTGGATTTCTAGAAAACTTGTGAAATTGGTTGCCAAGTATAAATGACTCGAAAATGCATAACCAAATGAGTTCCATGAATTCTACTGACAAACATAAATGAATCTTGTCTCCTGTTCACCATGATTCTCACATGCATCTTTTCTATCTATAAAAAGAGTTGTCATTAAAGTACAGCAAATATGACAATGGTTTATGAAACTTGCATATGGATATAAGACTATTTCTTAAACTCTACATCACAACCAAATACATGAATTTATGTTTTGTTTAGTAGGGGAAAAAATCCAGCTGAACTGAAATTATAATCACATATTTACCAATATCTTAATTATACTGCCATGATATCAAAGCCTATAACATGAGTAGAATTTTTATCATGTCTCTGGTTTAGCTACATTTTTTTTTCTCACTTAGCCCCCAGGAAAATATTCATGAGGTAAAACTGGCAATACAAAAATAATTATTTGAAAAAGATTATATGAGCTGAGTTGTTGCTTCTCTACTGGATGCCAGTTTAAAATCGAGCTAATTTGTTTTACCAGTAGCTTAAGAAAACCCCAGCACAGCGGCACAACAATTATATCCAGGTGCAAGGACTTAATTCAACAAATTCTAGGTGGATGCTTCCAGTCTGCACGGTGGGCCCCATTCTCAGCTGTGGCTAAGAACAGATGCCTTGTAAAGCCTCTGTAAACACAATCTACTCAGTCCTTAAATAGAGATGTTGAAATGCTTCCAAAAAAGAATAATGAATGTGATATTACTATGACCATAATTCCAATACACACATCATTGAAGGAAATGACATGGTAGGAAATATTTTAAATATGAACAAAATAAGGAAAGTAATTTATTCCTTTGCATTATTCTTCTTTAACATACAAGGTATACATACATATTTGCATTGAAAAATTATAAATGTTCATATAAATTTTAAGGGAATTTGTAATGCTATATAGCATATATACACAAACTAAATGTAAACTAATATAATGTATATAAAATAAAAACTCCAATATAATACCATAAACACCAATATACACATAGCAAGTGGTTTCTGAAAAGACTTTAGTGCTGCTTCAGACAAGTTTGGAATGTCAGATAAGGAAAATGAGCCTCTGAATGATAAATACTCTTGCCCAAGTTCATGAAGCAGCTTAGCTAGAGAGACAAAATCATAGTACAAGAGCCTGCAACCTCCCTTTTTTTAAGTCTTGATTTTTAAAATCAAACAAATTTCAGGTTCTTGCCTTATTTACTTTTTAAATAACTTTCTTTAAATGATATTGAGCAAAATAAAAAAAGCATATCATGACTTCAGGGCTGGAAACATATAGCCACACAATGAGTATTTTATTTTTCCAGTCTACCTTTAAATAACAATCTTCTCAGAAACTGTTGTTTTTCACTCACTGTTAAGTTAGAACTGGAAAAAATTCGAACTTAATATTGTAGCAAACTGACTTTAAAAAAAAAATTGCTATAATACTTACAGATGCGCATGCATACAATGGATTTGGACATAATTAAAATTTACTGGTAATTACTAGTATAGCAAGACTAGCTAACCATTCTCTGTATACATCTCTATAATCTTCAGTTTGCCAATGTTGCTAAGTCTAAATGTATGAATAGATGACTGTCAAGATTATTTTTAATTGGGGATTATATCATAAGAAATATATCATAAGACATAGTTACTTTGGCTCTCTGTCATTCCTCATCTCATCCCAACCAAGAGTTTTCTATCAAAGTTAGTTTTTATAAACAAATTTTTCTGTAAAACTTATGACAATTTCCACTTTACATTTATTTAAAATTTTTTCTATCATTCTTTGTTTTTAAATTCAGCCAGAAAGCTTTATTTTATTAAGAATACTCTGTAAACATTAACAATACTAATTAGAGGTATGTCAGACAATTTGAATTCAACCTTTGGGTAGCGCTTATTCAGATGTAATGTGAATAGTCTGGACATTGTGAAAAACGTCCAAATGGGACACAAATAAAAAAACTGTCAAAATTCTAAACCCAGTTCAACCAGGTGTACAAGACTAGCTCCCATGACCTGAAAGGAAAAATTAAAAGCAGTAAGAGGTCCTGAAATATCTTAAAGCTGGATAACAACTTTTCTCATCTTTTGCTAGTGGATCTGAAAGAAGACATTAATAAGCTTTAATAGACTACAAATTCTGGGGCAGAGATTTTAGATAATAATAATCTAGCAATTCCCATCCTCATTATGCCCAATTTCCTCATATGTAAAAAAAGTAATTTGGATGTGATATCCAATGCATAACAGCAAGATCATAATTCCATTGTGGTGTCCATACCCAAACAGGAAACCTTAACTCAAAGAATCAAGCCTTAATTGCTTCATTGTAGAACATTGAAGTAGTATATGTAGAACATACAGAAAGTCAACTTCCCATTTGAGAGAGAGAAGAGAGTTTACCCTGAAAACAGTTTAAAACAACATAGCAACATACAGGATGTCCAAAAACAAAGGTATGTTGACAATCATGTTTTTTTTTCTTTCGACGAATATTTCTTGAACACAAATATGTGCTAACAGGTATGAAAATACATCAAAACTTAATTCTGATCCTGCAGGAACTCAAATTCTCATTAGAAACAAAACACTATAAATAAAAATAATACTTAGAAGGATATAATTTTTAGTTGAAATATTTAATAAAATGTAGAGATTTTATTATAGTGTTTGAAATTTGAAAATGTATACATTTAAGCTAGTTATCCAGATTTAGAAGCTAGTTTCATTTTTCCTACTCAGGTGAACAAAAATGTATTATTCTGTTCAACATCCAAGTATTTGATAAGGACCGAGAATGAAACGTTAAAAAATCTGACTTGTAAACTGAACTCCAAATAATGAAAAAAATCCAAACGTCTTAATAAGATGTTTTCACACAACAATTTAACCAGAGATAGAAGAGAGAGTTCCCAGTCTCCTGTGATCCTTATCACAAAGCCTACCATAGCCCGTTAGCGCCTACGAGTGACCTTGGAGATGATCTAATACAAAGCTCCCATTTCTCAGGTCAGAAAGCCAAGGCCCAGAGACAATGAGTGACTTGGCAGCTAATTAGTGACACATAGATCCCAGGTCTCCTCTATTTCAGTCTGGAGAAAGCAAATACTGTACTATGTTAATCCTTAGCTAAAATTTATTATTTTTTCCACATGTAAAAAGTAGATGCTGAAGTTGTTGGCAGTTTAAAGAAAGAGGAGTTTCAAATCACTCAACTTTACAAAATCAAATTGTATCATATGAAAACTGTGTGAACATCTATCACCACCCTCTATCCCAAGTTATAGTGGCAGCATTACAGGAAAATTACTGTTTACTTTGATAAACCCATGAGATAAATGAAGTTTGAGCATTAAAGAGTATTGATCTTGCTAACAGTGCTAAGTGATCCAGAATTTCTTAAGCATAGATAAGTAGAAAGAAGCCACTGGGGAGAAAAAATATCTGCTCTTGAGAAGGAAGAAGGAAATTTTGCCTCCTGCTATAGAAAATTACTTTAACTTCTTGAAATCACTGAAAATTATGCCACCCATGTTAAGATAAATGTTCCACCAATACCCAAAAGTCATACCTAAAAGTAAACATATCCTATTCTTTATGCTCTGAAACATAGCAAAAAAATGTGTCTTGTAAGTTATGTGAAAGTGGTGGGGATAATGATAAAGTCACGAAATACCATTTCTCTGCCGAGTTGTTAATTTGATTTTTAGGACAGTTTCACAATATAGTTTACATTTAGCTTCAAAGAACATTGTTTTTAATTTCAATTTTTTTATGCTTATACTTCACAATACATAATTACAAGTGTAATCATTATTGGTCATTGGCCATTAATTTGTTTCAGCGTATGTACCTCAGTGGGCAGTAATTACTGCACAGCCTTCAATAAGATATCATTAACAAAATGAGAAGACCAGAGAAAATATGTTAATTACTGTAAGTGCTCCATTGGTTCCTCCCTGGAATAAACAAGTCTAACAATTAAGATCACACTTACTTTTTGCCAGACTATATTATGCATTGAAAAAAAGAAGAGGAAAAAAAAAAAAGGCAACGCTACATAATTTGAAGAGAAGATATTTGGGAGGATTAATATTATTTTCCCTTTAAATTCAAGTCAGCAAATCTAATGACCCAAAGATAGAAGGCAGTTCTTGCACCAAGCAGCAATTTCATAAAAACTCATTGTTAACAATGGAGGAAAAAAATTAATCGACTACTGTACCCTGTTACAATCATGATGAAAAATATCTCAAAATTATGGAAATGTTTTAATATTTTTAAACTGTTGTAGAGCGAGTTAAATTGATTTCCTATTAGTCCATGTAAAAATAGACTGGGGCATGTTTTAAAGGCTCCAATTAAGAACTTGTAATATATCAAACTCACTTAGAACATAACTGGTTTTGGTGACCAGTGTAGACTTCCAAGTATTTCTTAGCATGGTATTTACAGTACATTGCTAACATGAAAGCATAATCAAAATTCAGTTCTCTCTGGCTTTTAATCCTCATTGCTCCAGTGCATTGCTCAGAACTTTCTAAGCATGTTAGTTTTTCCTAAGCATTTGTTTTTGTTTTTCCTAAGCATTTGTTTTCTGTGTCTTCAGATCTATATATACATAAATATACATTTCCCATCACTATTCGTTTAAGCCGTCTGCAAACTGAGTTTGCCGTGCATCTCAGATCCAAACCCTGCAGCTGTTCCTGCCTTTCCTTTATTGTCCTGAGCAAGTCACATCTCATTTCACCCTCATTCTTCTGCAGTTTCAGGCCTTTCCAATCTCTCTTCCAACTGCTCCAGCTGTACCTTTTACAACCCAGCTGTTGGGAGACTTTTACAGAGACCCTCCCTCTTCCTGACCTCAGGCCACTCTGACCCTAAGTTGCAGATTCTCTGAGCCTTTTCTTTTTTTAACTTTTATTTTATATTGGAGTATAGTTGATTAACAATGTGGTGTTCATTTCAGGTGTACAGTTATACATATACATGTATCTATTCTTTTTCAAATTTTTTCCCTTTTAGGTTGTTACATAATATTGAGCAGAGTTCCCTGTGCTATACAGTTGGTTACCCATTTTAAATAAATACAGCAGTGTGTACATGTCAATTCTCTGGTCCTTTTTGATGTTCTCTCAGTCCAATTCAAGTCCTTCAAATCCCCCTTGACCTAAGCCATTTCAAGTCTATTTGGACTTCACTGTGATCACTTGTAAAATTACAGGATTGAGGATAAACAATTAAAACTCACACATCATCACAATTATTAATATTTAAGCAGTATATATTTTTCCTAAGTTTAGGATGTGTACACTTTAATAAGATTTGCAAATAGCATTGTCTGGAATAGTAACATCAATAATAATTGAAGTCTAAAAACGACAAGCTACACAGACCACTATGGTTCACTACAGACTGCCTTGCCAGTACTTTTTAGAGTCCTTTTTCATAAACTTGAACAGCTAGATGTGTTCCTCTCTGAATGGTCAGAAGAGTCTTTAGCAACGGTGATAACTCAGAAGTTTTCAAATTAACAAATTAGCAAATGCTTCAAAATACAACTAGTCAATTTAAATATAAAACAATATCTGTCTCTGACCTCCTCCTTCAGGAAACCTTTTTTGGTATTCTAGATTCGGTCTCTTTCTTATGTTCCCAGAGAACCCAGGACTTCCCTCTATGAGAGCACTTATCATCACTTTGAATTGTGGTTCTCTGTTTGTCTCCTCCAGCAGACTATGAAGACGTAAGAAAAATGGACTATGTATGTCACACACAATGTGTGCTTGATGAATTAATTGAGTCAATGGCCTTAGGTTTAAAAAAAAGTCTTTGAAGTTAACAAGTAGTTGAGAGGCAAGTTTAGACATTGAGAAATTTCCATTTAGGTATTTAAAAATACCTAAATGGGAATTCCTTTTTTGTGTGATTTATTTGTCTGCTGTTTATAGAGTCAGCCCTCTGTATCCACAGGTTCCACATCTCGGATTCAACCAACTGAGGATAGAAAATATTCTGGAAAATAATTCCAGAAAGTTCCAAAAAGCAAAACTTGAGTTTGTCATATGCCAGCAGCTATTTACACAGCATTCGCATTGTATTAGGTATTATAAGTAACCTAGAGATGATTTAAAGAATATGGGAGGATGTGTGCAGATGACATGCAAATACTATGCTGCTCTACATAAGTGACTTAAGCATCTGTGAATGTTAGTATCTGTTGGGGGTTGGTTCCTGGAACCAGTCCCCCACAGATACGGAGGCACAGCTGTAATTATTATCTCAACTCCAAGTACCTATGCCTATTAGATTTGAAAACTACTCTATTATTCTTTTAACTTTCTCAGGGCCATTCTGAGTATTTAAAGACTACAGTATCTATCTGAAAAGTTTCTGATTTCTATACAACGTGCATCAATTTATCTGCTCATAGAAATGTTTATATATCATAGAGGTACATATATACATACCTATAACTCATCTATCTAATAACAAAGACCGTATTTCCATTTTGTGGAAATAGCATTTCTATAGACACTACATCTCAGGAAGACACAGGGTCTTACTTTCACTAAAAATTTATATAGCTTACAATAGGAACGCAAACAAGAATCTAATTAATGAATTTCCTAATAAATTATTTCCATTTAATATACACATAAACATAGCAACAAATCTAAACCTGAAAAGTCCATAACTTTAAAATAAAAATTAAATCCAATATAATTTTAAATAATGAAAGAAAATATATAATTATCATTGACATACAGTCAATCTATGTGGTCTCAGGGTATATCCAAACATTATGTTTTAAAATCAGCACATAATGATCATTAGCTACTTAGAAAATGGTCATCAAAGTAATGAGAAAAAGTTAGAAAGCTCACGAGACGCCTCCAACTTTACACCTCTTTAAAAGTATCCTTAATGTTTAAAGCTAAACTTAAAAATTAAGCTTATCTTTGGCTACTACTGGCCATGGGAATTCATAACTTAATTATCAATACAACGGTAATGTAATTACATATCCTATTTTTTTTTCAAGAAATACATGAAGCCAAAGCTGAGGCATGATTCTGAGGTCCTCTCTAGACATTCCTTGGATTAGTGTTGTCTTTACCTAATTTTATGACTTGCGGCAACCTGTAGCCAGAAATCATTTTGAACTCATTATCACAATAGGGATAAACTTAAGTACCTTATTTTTTCATTTGAATTTGTTATAGCATAGGTGTCTCATCCTTCATAATTTTAAGAAAAACCTTAGTCTCCCTACTCCCTTCTATAGCCACAGTAAAAACCAAAGCATCAGTCACTGAGTTGGGGAGAGGCAGGAAACTGAAACTCCCTTTTTGTGTTAAGTATATAGAATAGGGTACTGTTTCCCAATAAAAACAACCTTACTTTTCTTGAGTTCCCTATAGCACAGGCCAGTCACTTAGTATAATAGATGCTCAAGTATGTGATAATTGATTCTTTAATTCACACAAAAATAAAAAGGACACTGTAAGTGCAATTTTCAGCTTCCACCTAAGTCCCCATAACTCAAAAGGAAAATGTCATCCACTGGTACACTCACTGATGGTAGGAAAATAAATTTCTGGAGGAAATTTGGCAAAGTGTCAGAAGTCTTTTTTGTAAATTACATACCATTTGACCCAGCAGTTCTACTTCTGGGAATTTTTTAAGAAAGCAACTTGGCTAGTAAGCAAAAGTACAAAAATGTTATTCGAGTACTGCACACAGTCATGAAAACTGGTAATAACCAAGATGTTTAACACGAAATTAACAGGGAAAATAAATTGCAGTACAATCAAACAATGATACAAATGACGAAAAGAAGTTGAGATACATTGAGTAAACAAACAATGTTTTACATATAGAATGTATAGTAGCGTGTGAGCCTGTTTACACACTTATTTGCTATGGCACAGAGACAATACGCACATCAACTTGCTTCCCCTCCAGACTGGGCATATTGCTAGACTGCGTTTCCTAGTGTAAGCAGAAACGTATTGACAGTTCACCATTTTGCAGTCTAAAACGTATAAACACCTCTCCTACCATCCTCTCCCTCTCCCCGCTGGCTGGAGGTCAAAGGGCAGGAAACTCCAGGAGCAGGCGTTCATGCGCCGTTACCCCCACTGCTGACAATCCCCTCTAAGTAAGAAAGAAACCCTTGCGTTAAGCCCCCAAAATTGTAGAGGATATCTGTTCAGCACCTGAGGTATCCTGACTAATATTATTCATATAAAAGAGTGAAAATACTATATATATCAAAATATTAACAGTATTAATAGTCGCTTTTTTATATTTTACATTGCTCTTGCTTAAATACCTATTTTGTAATAAAAACCTCACAAGTGTTGTTTTTCGACCCCTAAAGGTATGATTTCCAAATACAGAAAAATGAACGCCTGTCTTTCATTACCACAATACGTGTACGAAATATAAGGGAAGTATAGAATTTCACTAATGCTTCCTAAATTATGCCATGTTCTGGTTTGACCATATTCTTCAGAAAATAACTTAAGCACAATTAGTTGCCTTAGAAGGGCATTTTTGCCTTGGTTAATGTCCTTAACAAAAGCCATAAACGATCCTCTTAACAGTTGCTACTATGGAGCAAAAGCTCTACTACAAGTTCATTTGCACCCCTCAAATCCTAAACAAATTAAACACCATCTCTCCGACATCTCCACACTTGAATGGATCATCTTGACTAAACACGTCAGACCTGACAAATTCTTTAGCTCTTAGAGTGACTTTAACTCAGTTTTGAGCCCTCTGACATACCAGTCAAAACTCTGTTAATGTGATTTACAGTTAAATTAAACATAAAAACATCATTGAAATAACGATAAGAGATTAAGGCCTCGAGCTACTAATGTGGAGAAGAGAAGGCCAGGCTGTGCTCCTGAGCTCAGTGAGCCTGGCTCAGCCAGCACTGCCTTGGCTGGGGCCTTCAGAGGGTCTTCTGTCAGGGGCACCTCAGCCAGAGCCAACAACACCCAAAGCATTTTATAGTCTCTGCATAAAAGTATGCTAAAAATGTCTTGATTTGTTTTTAAAAAAACAGCATTATTGTCTGATTCTTATTTTGCCTTTGCATAAAGATTTTAACATCACCCTTTCTCTATACCCACTTTACAGGTGATGAAACTGAGGCTAAGTTCAGGACAGTATCACAAGTTTATAGGGAACAAAGGTGTAACCCTTCCACCTCTATCACCATAATTTATCTCAAGCAGGCTTTTTCACTGTTTTCCTTCTCTTTCTTCCATGGAAATCCTTCCCAGGAAAATAAATCACACAAGTCTGAGCTCTTGCCCACCTTGATGGCTCCTGAGAACTTCTGGCTTGCCATCTCCCATCCTGCTTTAGTCTGCAGATTTGATTTAAGTCATCTGTTTCTATTTGAAGATTTTTCTACATGTACTAGGCTAAATTCTCATCACTCAAAACCTTTCATCCCCATAGGATGGTCTGCTAGCCATAGTATTACCTCTGACCAGACTGTGAACTCTCACAGACAAAACATGTGTCGTATCCAGCCTTGTTTCCCCAGATCCTAACATAGGGCTTGGCTCATTAGAATTTCTCAAAAATAAATATGTGAATGAATGACAGAAGCTACTTTATTTTTAAAGAGATATTTGATGAAATGAAATTCACAGTTTCCGAATGACTCATTGCAGTATGTACCAGTGTTTCTAGTTCTGTCAGAATAGTCACTTCAATATCTTCCTACCTACCAAGAGTATCTTTCTAACTCTGGCTTTGCCTAGCCAGCAGTTAAAGGCTTTTAATTGAAGCCCACAAGTATTGCAAATCTGGGACTCAGAACATTTCCCTTTATAAAATTATCTAAGTCGATTTTTCCTAATGGTAGGTTTACAAGTTACTAAAGACACTTCAGTCATTCATTCTTTCCAAAATTATTTACTGAACAGCCACTAAGTTCTGGAAACATGGAATTTAATGATGCATTCAATCCAGTTTCTGCAGTCAAACAAGTGACAGAAAGGATAAGAAGAAAGACATAGAAAAATGCAATTACAGTGCAATGGAGAAATGCAGTAGGTATTAAGGGTGCACACATATGTGGAGGTGAGGACATCAGGAAGGCTTTCTAGATGAGGCACCTCTTGATCTAAGCCTCAATATAAGGCTTGCGTTAGATACACAAAAAAGGAACTGGAGTTCTAAGTGCAGAAGAGATTATATGCAAAGCCACAGAGATGAGGAAAAAAGCGGGTGTGTGTGGCGAATAATAGTACCATTCACTGCTAATGAAACATAAAAACGTGAGAGCAGGAAGTTTTAAAGGAGGAGACTCATAAGGGAAGAAAAGAGGCAGCAGGTTAGAGATCACTGTGTACCATGTTGGAATTTAGTCTTTGACTTCAAAGAATTATTTTGTACACAAAAATCTATTTTTGAGATAAATATTTATCATTAAAAATTTATATACTGCCTAGTTTACCAGGGTTTGATTATTTTATACTAGTAGTAAAATACTTTTCTTAAATAATCTCGAAGGGGACTATGAATCCTGTCATTTATATATTTTCTTAAGTTCTTGGTTTTCTTTCTAGGAAGGAATCGGGTACTTAGTCCTTTCTGAAGGTAACTACTGTATCGAAGGAATTGTTTCCTCAATGCTGTAGGTCCCCTTGGTATTCTCTCACTCGCTGGCTTGCTTTCTCTTTCATCCTCGCTATGGCTGTTTCTCTTTTTTCTTTATCAACCATTTTACCTTTGATACCCTTTTCACAAAGAGGCTTAGTAACCATCTTTGTTTCTCCTGAAATGCTTTCCTAAGCCAACAATATGGCACGCTGCTCTCTGCTGACCATCTTTATGCATCCGGCCCGATCTTTTTCAATGGTCATGTTGGCACGCATAAAACACATCTGGGACCTCAGGCTACGCTGAATCTTGCAAGAGGAGGGCATCAACCAAATTTTGGAATCCTCCGTTGATAATAATCCATTCAATATAGCACCTGGAGTGTTTTTTGTATTAGAGGTTGTAAGTGCTGTGCTAAGCCACAGTGATGCAGTTTGATGGAGCTGCCCCTGGAATGTAACAAAGAGCAGGGGACACGCTCCTCAGAGTGTGCTCTTGAATTAAAAGCCAATGGTTTAAGAGTTCACTGGAGAACCCAGACAGGGAGAGGTACTCACTCCACGGCTCTTGGCGACACTGAGCACATCATTAGTCTATTCTAGTTAGCTATTTACTCCCAGGTGCAACTCAAAGCGTAGTGCAAAAAAAAAAAAAAGCAAAATTTTATATTATGTTTGATCCTGGCTACCTTAAAAACACATTCATCCAACAGTGAAAATGGTTTTACTGCTACTTGGTTCAAAATATAATACCCATGCAACTGGAAGCTGTGTGCTCTCCTTAGTCTACACTTTGGAGATACAGTACAAAATCCTGTATTTTCTATTTTAAAACATGTGATATGATTGGGGAGGGAGATCTGAAATTTTGCTTTTTGCTTTATTTGCAATTACTATTAAAAACAAGGATCTAAATAAAGATTCTTATCCTTTTCATATGAAATTAACAGCTCTACTACTTACTTTTTACAGAGTGAAAAAAATCCAAGAGTTTTTTAATCTAAACACTCCGGAGAAATTGATGAAAATTCCAAATCCTAGGTTCAGATGATTTAATTCAATCATGCTTTATTTGCAAATAAGAAGTATTTCAACAGTCACTTCTTCAATATTCCCTTTAGTGACTTAAGGCTGAAACTTCAATTTGAAAAAAAAAAGATTTTGTTATTTCTTTCACCTTTGTGCAAGAGTATACTTTGCAAAAATGACTATAAATAACTTCATTATTCTGGGTATCTCTGAATAATTCAAATGACTTTTTTTCTGCCAAGAATAAGGCATGTACATTAAATCACTCATCACATAAACGGAATTCTTTCACAAGCATATTGACTATTTTCTATCATAGTCAGGATCCTATTTTGAAAATATCTTGTTACATGTACTCCTGCTGACCTTTCTTCATTGAAGAGCATCAAAATAACTGTGAAATAAGCTTTTAAATAATAGCAAAATCATCAACTATTGGTATAACTATATTGATGATAAAAAGAAACCTAAAGAACATAAGTTTGCAAACATAAAAAATGAGCAGATGTTTTCTTAAGAACTTGAACCTCAATTCATAATTTTTTAAAGAATTAAATGCTTTAGATACCTCTGGAGCACCTAGACAACATAGCTCAGTTTCTCCCAATGCAGTCTGACATGGCTCAACTCCTAAAACCAAATCCACACAAAACCCTATTTTAATTGATCAAAATAAATTGATATTTTCGAGAGGAAAAGGTACAAAATATCTTCTTTATAGCTTCTAATCTTATTTCCACTTAAAGATGATAAATGATACAGCAAAATGATATATCTGTCTGCACTATTTGGGAACTTCCATGATTTGTAGAAGTTTTGTTTTTAATTAAAGTGTATTACACAATTTCAGAATTTTTCTTCTTTATTATGCCAAGGAAGCATATGGAAATTTGAACTCTGAAATATTACTGATTTGTTCTGATAGTAGAGCATTTTGCTCCTATGTAAACATTTCCTGTGACTTGAATATGATAACTTTGTGCCCTAAAAAGTACATTATTATAAGTAGCATATGGTTTGGGCTCCTGAACCACGAGTAATATGCAAAAACTCAGTTTGCCAAACGAGTGATTGTAAACATTTGGTGCACCCTTAAGCTAAAGACAGAGATAATTACTGAATCTAGTTTTCCTTTTTTTTTTTTAAGCAGCCAGCTCAATTGTAGTCTCTTTCTGATTTTGCATTTATTTTTTCAGCAGCTGACTTGAAGTCTCCCTTCATGGTTCATAGATACAGACCAAATATTCAGGTCCTGCAACCCCCCAACTCTGAACACACAGAGGTCAACATCAAGACAAACAACAAACAAGTTAATGATATGCTTCACACCAATGATTGTGTTAAGAGTATATACTCTCTTATAATCATAATCATAATCATAAAAATATCCACTTTCACAAATGACATGGACTACCTCTTTTAATTTATATATTTTTAAAAACCTAAAAGTGAGTAAAAATGATTGAATTTTTATGACTTTTCAAAGGGCTTTAGACCTTTCTGAATTATAAAATACTAAATATGGAACTCAAAATACTAAATTTAGAGTTAACTCTAAATACATATTAAAAAATTTAAAAGAATGTATTAATTTTAATATTTTATGTACTATTTTTCTTCTAAAAGAAGAAAAATTTATACGTACATTAACTAATTGATTTCAGTGTTTCCCAAACATCCTTGACCCATAAGAATGACTAAGAAACCACAAGTTCACTCTTTTTTGATTAAAATTACATATATGTAGTTATAAACATAAACACTGGCATAGGCATGGATACTGTAACATGAATACTATAAAATACTGGACACTTTTTTATGACAGATAGATAAATAGATATAGATATCATAACACAGAAACTTTTATCACATTGCATAGTTATAAACTGAAATTCACTATTATTTTTCAACAGACATGTATCTAAAAAATTTAATCAACTCATGGAGAGAACAAATGCAAACCAGCCACTGAAGTTATTCTCTACACATACAGTCATCCTTTGGTATCTGGTGGGGAAGGGGAGGGATTGGTTCCAGGAGCCCCCACCAATACCAAAATTCAAGGATGCTCAAGTCCCTTATATAAAATGGTGTAGTACAATAAATACAGTTAGCCCTCCATATCCATGGGTTTCACATCCATGGATTTTGATCCATGGTTGGCTAAATACAAAGCCAGCGAATACAGAGGGAAAACTGTATTACTTTAATCATGTACATACTCAATGGTCCTTTTGTCTACAGACTTATAAGAAGACTGCATGTGTGAATTTATATAGGTTTTTAGCTGCTACATGTTTAAAGTTAATTACAAGGCCATTTTGGATTTAACAAAATTAAACATTTTTGAAAGCACAATTTGAAAACTTTGACCTACTTCGTTCATAAAATTCTGGAAAGATATAATTAGAGAACCAATAAATCTAAAGGTTAAATTAGAGTCACTATTCCATATTTCTAAAATTATCTTACTCCTAAAGCCAGTCAGCATTAGCCTGCAGAATGGTTTGAATGAATGTGTCTCAAATTTTAATGTGTATACAATCACCTGAAAATCTTGTTAAACTGAAAACTGATTTAGTAGTTGGATGGTAGAGTCAAAGAATATTCATTTCTAACCAGTTAGACTCCACAAAGAAACTGTTAGAACTAATAAATGAATTCAGTAAAGTTTCAGGGTACAAAATCAGTATACAAAAATCAGTTGCTTTTCTATACATGAACAAGGAACTATTCAAAAGAGAAATTAAGAAAACAACCCCACTTACAATAGCATCAAAAGAATAAAACACTTAGGAATAAATTTAACCAAAAGGTAAAAGATCTGTACACTGAAAACTATAAAACACTGCTGAAAGAAATTTAAGAAGACACAAATAAATGGGAAGTTATCCCATGTTCTTGGATTGCAAAAATTAATATTGTGAAAATGTCCACTATTAAAGGCTATCTACAGATTCAAAGCAACCCTTATCAAAATTCCAAAGGCATTTTCGCATTTTTTTACTGAAGTAGAGACAACAATTCTAAAATTCATATGGAACAAGAAAAGACTCTGAATAGCCAAAGCAATTTTGAGAAAAAACAAAGCTAGAGACAGCACAGTTCTTGATTGCAAATGATATTACAAAGCTATAGTAATCAAAACAATATGGTACTGGCATAAAAACAAACACATAGACCAATGGAACAGAATAGAGAGTCCAGAAATAAACCCACACATATAGGGTCAACTAATCTATGACAAAAGTGCCAAGAATACACAATGAAGAAAGAATAGACTCTTCAGGAAATGATCTCAGGAAAAGTGAACATCCACATGCCAAAGAAAGGAATTGAACTCTTACACCATATACAAATATTGACTCAAAATGGATTAAAGACTTAAATGTAAGACCCCAAACTGTGAAACTCCCAGAGGAAAACATAGGGGAAAAGCTCCTTGACATTGATCTTGGCAATGATTTTTTTTTTGATATGACATCAAAAGCAATAGGCAACAAAAGCAAAAATGAACAAGTGGGACTACATCAAGCTAAAAAGTTTTTGCACAGCAAAGGAAACAGTCAACAAAATGAAATGGCAACTTACAAAATGGGAGAAAATATTTACAAACCATATATTCTATAAGGGGTCAATATCCAGAATAAATAAGGACCTCATACAACTCAATAGCAAAACAAAAACAAAACAAACATAACCCAATTTAAAAATGGACAAAAAACCTGAATAAATATTTTTCCAGAGAAGACATACATACAGCTAACAGATATATGAAAAGGTGATCAACATCACTAATCATCAGAGAAATGCAAATAAAAACTCTAAAACCTCACCTTATGTATGGTTAGGATGGCTCCTATCAAAAAGACAAGAGATAAGAAGTGTTGGTGAAGCTGTGGAAAAAAAGGGAGCACTTGACACTGTTGTGGGAATGTTAACTGGTAAAGCCACTGTGGAAAATGGTATAGTCGTTCCTCAAAAATTAAAAATAGTTTTAACTCCATTTTTATGATCCAGCATTGCCACTACTAGAGATATATACATATAGATATACATATATATATATATATATATATATATATATATACATCTCTCCAAAGAAAATGAAATCAGTATCTTTCATTGCAGAGTTTATCATAATAGCCAAGATATGAAAACAACTTGTGTCCATCAACAGATGAACAAAGAAAATGTGGTATATATAGACTTACACACACACAATGAATATTATTTAGCCATTAAAATGAAGGAAAGCCTACCATTTGTGACAAGATGGATGAACCCGTGGAACATTATGCCAAGTCAAATTAACCAGAGTAAGACAAATACCGTATGGTATCACTTATACATGGAATATAAAAAAAAATCAAACTCATAGAACTAGAGAGTGTAATGGTGGTCACCAAAGGCTAGGAGGTGGGGAAAATGGGGAGATATTGATCAGAAGGTACAAAATTTCAGTTATAAAATGAATAAGTTCTGGGGATCTAATATACAGCATGGTGACTGTAATTAATAATACTGTATTGGGCTTCCCTGGTGGCGCAGTGTTTGAGAGTCCGCCTGCCAATGCAGGAGACACGGGTTCGTGCCCTGGTCCGGGAGGATCCCACGTGCCGCGGAGCAACTAAGCCCGTGAGCCGTGGCCGCTGGGCCTGCGTGTCCGGAGCCTGTGCTCCGCAGCGGGAGAGGCCACGACAGTGAGAGGCCCGCATACCGCAAAAAATAAAAAATAAAAAAATAAAAATAAAAAAAAAATAATAATAATAATACTGTATTGTATTTGGGATTAACATACACACACCACTATATATATTTAAAAAAATACTCTATTGTATACTTGAAATTTCCTAAGAGAGTAGATCTTAAGTGCTTTTACCACACACAGAGACACACACACACACACACACACACACACACACACACACACACACCAAATAGTAACTGTGAAGTGATGGATTTGTTAATTGGCTTCATTGTGGTAATCATTTCACAATGTATACTTTTATCAAACCATCATATTGTAAATTTCAAAATATACAATTTTTCTCAACTATACCTTATTAAAACTGGGAAAATGGTAAACAATGATACACCAATGGAAAGTTGTTAAGTAAATTATGGTATAGCCACTAAGTAAGATTTCATGCAACCATTTAAAAGTATAGTCATAAATATGACTGGCCTTATAGAGATAGCTTTTCTGTTATAATGTTAAAAGACAAAACAAGTCATAAAATTGTAACACTACTATAATTACAACTATATTACAATAATAAACAAATAGAAAAAAAGTGTAAGAAAAATACATCTATGTGTTATCAGGGGTTGCATTAAGGCTGTGGTAGTATCTTTTTTGTTCTTTTTTCTGTGACTTGATATTTATAAATTTATAAAAATATTTTAAAATACGTAAGCTATTTAAAGTTTTCTTTTTTTCTCTTTAATATTTCTTCACAGGGATGTCACAGTCAAACTCAAAAAGTATAATAGATCTTATTACTGGTCTTCCCCTTCCTTGTCTTGCAGGAGGATTAATCTTCCCTGTCCCTTGAATTTTGTCATAACCATACGGCTTGATTCAGCAAATGAAATATAAGGAGAAGTAATATGTCATTTCTAGATGGAGCCATTTAAAAGCCGATGATGATCTTCCATGATTATCATGGCAAAACCTGAAGCCTCATGTTGAGATGGAGACAGCATAAGATGATGGAGAATCTGTCAGCCTAGGTCCCTGAGTGATTATGTATGGATTCCCTCCCCACCACCTGCAATAATGATATGTAAAGATACAGATCTTTGTTGTTTTAAAATGTTGAGATTCAGAGGTCATCTGTTACTATAGCATACCCTACCCCAACTAATACAATAGGTCCTTCTTGTATTGTATCATTATGGTAAAAGTTTCCCATAAGCCCATCCAAAATCATACACCTGCCTGCCTTAGTTAAATATGTATAATTAGAAAATGTTATATTTTGGTCTAAAATTATATATTATTCTATAACTAAGAAATTTCAGAAATATCAGGAATCCTGAGGAATACAAGAAGGTTAAAGGTCTTGTCAGGGGCTTCCCTGGTGGCGCAGTGGTTGAGAATCCTCCTGCCGATGCAGGGGACGCGGGTTCGTGCCCCGGTCCGGGAAGATCCCACATGCCACGGAGCGGCTGGGCCCGTGAGCCGTGGCCGCTGAGCCTGCGCGTCCGGAGCCTGTGCTCCGCAACGGGAGAGGCCACGGCAGTGAGAGGCCACGGCAGTGAGAGGCCCACGAACCACAAAAAAAAAAAAAAAAGGTCTTGTCAAACTCTCAAAGTAATACATTTAAGTATAACAATCCTGATTTCCTTACTATCAGTAAAAAGTGAAACAAGACCTGGAATCCAATGAATTGATTGTGCAGGCAATCAATGTGGCTAATTTAGACTGAAAGCTCACAAGTCCACAGATACTAGTAGATCCTTGTCTTCCATTTGTTACCAACACAGAGCTAAGGCATTGAGTTGCCTAGCAACAAAAACAAGACACAAGGAATGGTTTAAAGGAATTAAAACAATTAAATTTAGAGAAGCAAAGACTCCATAAGAGCCATAGCGATCAAGTACTTGTCAAGAATTTGAAACTGGAACAAAATTAAAACCTATTCATTTTGACCCTGTTTTGGTGTGGCATAGCCATTTTCTTTACACACTGTAGTTACAATTAGGTTGTAGTTTGTAAATAATGCACTTTTCATATAAATGAGAGCAGATTCAAATATCAAATATTTAATATCCTTAAAATAATATCACTATCGGGGTTTCCCTGGTGGCTCAGTGGTTGAGAGTCCGCCTCCCAATGCAGGGGACGCGGGTTCGTGCCCCGGTCCGGGAAGATCCCACGTGCCGCGGAGCGGCTGGGCCCGTGAGCCATGGCCGCTGGGCCTGCGCGTCCGGAGCCTGTGCTCCGCAACGGGAGGGGCCACAACAGTGACAGGCCTGCGTACCGCAAAAAAAACCCCACAAAACAAACAAACAACATCTGCTTTCTTGAATGGAAAAGGTTGGGCTGATAAGCCAAAAAAAAGATACGTAATTCACAGGCTACAATGTCCATGCAATTGCCTGTGCATAGTGTATTGTTCATGGAACAACACTCTGATGTATTGCAGTGGATAAAAAGCTCAGTATAAGGAACATTAGAACACAAGGTTAATCACGCATTAGAATATGTTGCTGAGATATTCTTATTTAGTTTCAAGAATAAAAGTTTTAAGTTACTATCATGGATAGTTTCAAGTTTTAAAATGTCACTATCATAATATATTCTAGAGATTTTTAATTTTCTCTAAGTCATTTTAATTTTTTATAAAATTAAATATATACTGTGCCAATATTTTTTGCATTCTAGTTTGTGAACTGGAAAAGTCAAGGGCTACATTTTCATTTACATTAATGCTTATAGTATCCCACAGTGCCTAACACGTAGTCTGTACTCAAAAAGCAGTAGATAAGTTTAACTGCATTCTTTATCTTCAACATGGTCTTTATCTTCAACATTCTCCCTAGATTATTTACCTAGAATTCAGATCCTCTTCTATAAAAGGATACATTATACAGCATATAATTTCTCTTAAAGACAGCATAAGAAGGATAAAAGGTAGAAGGATTAAGTTCGAATAGAACTTAATATCTTTATAAAGATATTCACTCTTACTTGTTGACATGAATTGAGATGGTTGAAGTGAATAACATGCAAAGTACACTTAATAAGTTAGAAAAACAGAACCAAGAAGAAGAGAAAAACTAAGTATTTTAGCCAAAAACATTATTTAGTTCATATGAAAAAATATCCAATTTAACTCTGACCCTTGTAACAGTCAGTGTTAAAAAAGAAACTTGTAAAGGTGTGTAATTTTTATTAATCAAAAGTAGAAAGCATATTAATCCCTCACAGAAGAAAATTATAACACTTAGTTTCTAAATTCTAACAGAAATTCTCCTGTGCAATTTAATCTGGGAACTCAGAGAAAGAGAGACTAATGTTGCTGCTTTTTGTGATCTCTTTCAATAAAAGTTAGAGGCAGGGAGAGTAATTCTACCAGGTCTTATTTAATGTAGATGAATATTATTGCCATTCTGGCTTCAAATTGGATCCAATGATAAAACATATGAGTATCCACAGAAATTGATGGAGGACAGGCCCTTGGACTAATATCTCTAAAAAATCACACCTTACAGTCAGACTTGGAGATGAATGGTAGCACATGGAAAGGATCACAGGTTTTGGAATCAAGGAAATCCAGATGTGACAGTCCTTCTCATCTTGGACAACTCATTTCACTTCCCTGAGCCTCAGTTTTCTTAGTGGAAATATACAATTGAGAAATAGAGGCAGGACATAAAAATCATCAGACACATGCCCTGGAGAAGACATTACTTGCTACAGAAAAATGATAAGGGACTTTGGATTCCAGATGAGTGGGTAAAACTGTTACAATTTTTATGATGCTTGAAAAGTCTATCCAAATCAGCTTGGTGCTTTGTGACCACCTAGAAGGGTGGGATAGGGAGGGTGATGCAAGAGGGAGGAGATATGGGAATATCTCCTATCTTCCCCTATCACTACCTCACTGATTCACTTTGCTATAAAGCAGAAACTAACACACCATTGTAAAGCAATTATACTCCAATAAAAATGTTAAAAAAAAAAGCCTATCCAAGATTCTCATTCTATGGAAGAACCTCAAGGAGAGGAGGCAAAGCCAGAACCCCCCACCCCCAGGAACAACTGGGGTTCACCTTCAGTAATTAGACAAGGATTAGACAAGGATTCAGATTTCTACACCATAGAATTAGTCTAATATCAACCTGGGAACTGTACAAAGCAGACTCTTCCAGTTGCCCACATTGGCCACAGAAAAACCTCAGTAAAACTTCCAAGGCTTAGATGATTCTGAGCCACTTAGCTTTCCCATGAGCATGCCAGAGTTAGTTAGCTGCAAATATATGCCCAGATCATTGAACACAGGGACCTGATATATACAGACATTTAGTGTTCACTGTTCTAATTTTAGGAGTATGTCTTTGTCAGATAATGAGTTTCACTTTCCCTAGTAAATGTTGAGTCAATCTTCCTGGCAGTAAATTCTACAGTCATTTGCGTCATGGAGCCATCAAAACCAGGTCATCAGACTATGGAAGTCTACCTTTTCCACTGTGGATTAAAAAAAAATGCCTAAATACCAACACATACATGAAACAAAAGTAGAAAAAGGTAAACCCTGTTTTCCACCACTTAAGACTATTATCTGACCACTAAGTCATGAAATTTACATTCCTTCCAGACATGAGAAGTGTGAATCACAACAAATCAGGTAATAACATTGATTTCATATGAAACTATTTTCATAAAATACTGTTTCTTATAATCAAATCAAATCAAATCAAATCAAATTTTATCACTTCTCTATTGAATACAGAGAGGTCTCCCAGAAGACCTCACAATCTTTCTTCTAAGTTCAACTGAACTCAGTGTGTTTGATAATACTTGTTTCAGAATAAACCCAGTATCACAAGAGATGCAAGCAAGGGGCAAACAAGTCCATATTTTTCACAGGTTAGTTTTAATTTCCTATTTATATCTTTATATTAGTCTTCCTGTTTGTCACTTTGTGCTTGTTTTAATCTAAAATTAATTTCACTTCTAACTCTCTCCCTCTACCACCACCACTAACCACCTCACCGCTCCCCCAAAAAAAAACTCGAGTAAATGGCCCATATATTCTAAGAGAAATCTTTTCCACTTCAATCCACGTAGAGAAAAAAAAAAAAATATATATATATATATATATATATCATCTGCTGATGGCTCAGCAGCCTGTGAACTATGTGTTGGTAAACTTAGTCTTGCTAGTGGCAGAAATAATCATGCTTTGTATTTATGTAATACCTTCTGTGGAGCTTGCAAGATATTATGTGTCTTGCATCACTTATCTTCATAACATCCCCATATTTATGGGATCGTTTATGAAGTAAGGATCCCATTTAAACCTGAAAGATCATGAAGTGGATAAAACTGATAAAGAAAGATGCTAAACACAGCTGATCTTGTTAAGGGTGTATGGAAATGTCATGGGGCCAGACTCTCATTCCCCGTCACACTATATGCACCATTTTCCATAAGCGAATCTTTCTTTCAGTCTAGAGAGAGAGCCATGACTGAAAGCTGAAAAGAAGAAAGATTCAGTGACTAAGCAGCAGAGTGGAACCTCAGGGCCTCTGAGTTTTCTTTTAAATTCTGTTCCTAATTTGTGATGTGACCCCAAGAAACCTTTTGCCCCCTTTAAGCCTCAATTGTTTTACTTACAAAATAGTATTGTGAAAGCATGTTGCCCTGCATCCTGGGTCTGGCTTCCAACACTCTATCTTTTGTACTGTCCTTTAATTAATTTGTTCATCTATTCAACAAATATATATTGAGCATCTTCCATGTTTAAGGCACTGGGGCAGCTGCTTTGGGACTCTAAAGGAAATTAAGACATTATCTAGAGCTTAAAAAATAGACGTGGGAGCTCTTACATGTATAAAAATAACGACACAATAAACCACTGTAAGTTAAGATATTGAATGATGCAAACGATATACTAAACAAATTCTAAGGATTTGCTTCTGGCAGTCTGGGTTAGCAGAAAGAGCACTGAACAAGAAGTAAAACCTCATCTATAAATCCATTTCTGCCACCTGTAAAATGGACGCAATAATAGCAGAACTCACAAGGTTGCTATGATCATAAAATAAAATACTGTAGGAGAAACCACCTTCTCAATGTAAAGGTTTTCTGTCACAACCGAAGATAACAGAGAATGCTTCAGGCAAATGGCATTCAGAATGATCTTTGGATGCTGAAGAGTATTTCAATAGGTGGATAGTATTCTGGACAGAAAGAATGGTATAAGCTAATGCATAGAGCAGGAAACATCAAGACAACTAAGAAATCAAAGAATCAAAAGTCATAAGGAGGGGGATGAACTCTTTAAGAGGGTATAGGATGGTAGTAGAAGTGAAGGAGTGAAAGATATGAAATCAATGAAATTATGATGAGGGGATTTGTTACTCTAATATATTCAGACGTTCAAAATGTTGGCATGATCTAAGACAGGATCGTGGTTGATACATGGCTGAAGTGAACTGAGGATTTAATTCAGCAAAATTGAAGTGATTCAGGAAATATGAATCCATAGTTTTATGAATCAAACAAAGAGATAGAGATGAGAATGCAGAATAGAGAAGAAAATGGAGAACTCTGTGCTGACATCATCAAAGTAGTGAGAGATGGCAATGGAAGCCAATTAATGGTAGAAATAGGGTAGATGAAAGACTGAGAAAACTCAGGTTACAAAAAATTGGAAGAAATAATAGAAAAGGTTGAAGATATACAAAATTCCATAGTTTGCTTATAGAGATGCTTTGTTTGAGATTCTCCTAAAATAACATTCTTCAGCAACTAGCTCCAATCTACCTATTAATCTATAACCCTTAAGAGTCAACATCCGGGCTTCCTTGGTGGCGCAGTGGTTGAGAGTCCGCCTGCCGATGCAGGGGACACGGGTTCGTGCCCCGGTCCGGGAAGATCCCACGTGCCGCGGAGCGGCTGGGCCCGTGAGCCATGGCTGCTGAGCCTGCATGTCCGGAGCCTGTGCTCCGCAATGGGAGAGGCCACAACAGTGAGAGGCCCGCGTACCGAAAAAAAAAAAAAAAAAAAAGAGTCAACATCCAACCCATGATGACACACCATTCTCCATAGCTCAGACTCAAGACAACGCAGCTGGCAGACATACCCTTCTCTGTGATCAATGATTTCCCTGTGAGGACACCTTCCCAATACTCCTTTCTCCTCTTCTCCTCCCACAACACACTTCTATGTATCCACTTTGAATAAGCCAGAAGTAGCTCAAACTCAGGAAAAACTTAGGATTTCTTGTCCTCAAAGTTGGAACTCTGTGCTACTTGCTTGAACCGTATCTACCATGGCATTAGATTTGTGGACATAATTTTAAAGTTAGTGTTCAGTTACTTCATCCATGTTACAGGAACATATAATAGCAATTGGAAAATACCCTAATTTATAAATTCTGGGTAGATTCAGAGTGGCAAAATTACCTCTCTTCCACTATTGAAAAATATGCCTTCCATTTGTCACATTTAAAAATCATTGTCTGATATACAGATCACCATAGATTCTGTTCACGTATCTAAACTGGTGAAAACTAGTATAATCCAGGGTATCTTACAATGACTAAAACGTTTAAATATGTTTTTTTTAAAAAACTCATGATTAACTAGTGATCTAGGACTGAAAGGTACTTTCTTTTAGTTTATTCCCCATTTGTTTTTCACCTTTTGACCCAGTTTTTCTTCTTTTGATAACTGGTTTGCCTTTGATCAGCAAGAGTGAATGTTCATTGATCAGAATGCAAGTCTTACTTCAAAGATCAGAACAATTTCTTGATGACCCGTTTTATGAGTCATTCAGTATTAACTGGTACATTTAGCTAGAGTATGTGGCTATACATAATTCTCATATAAATTTTTCTGTATAAAAAAGGAAAACTACTTTAAAATTTGTCATCTACCAATGAGTAGAACTCCTACAGACTACCAAAATATAACTGTAATGATGATTATTGTGTTCAAATTATGTCATTTAGAGTGACCATACTTCATATTGCAGGTTTTTCTATGATCTAATTTCTAAACAAAGACAATGCCTTACTCTCAAAAGCATCCCCACATATGATACCTTTATTAGTTTGGTTTGCTTTTTCTCAGATCTTTACCTTTTTGCTGAAACGCCAAACTGTTACGATTTTCTCATTATTTATACTAATTTGTCATGCTAACTTTTCTTCTAGTTGGCTCTGAACCAATCGCTGAGTAAAAAGAGAAGTTCTTAACAAGCTAATGACTATTTATAAAGTTACTTAAGGATAAAATAGCTCCCTTGAAACAACTCCTAAGAAACAGATGCAATAGCTCCTCCATAAAGGGCATATAATTTAATCTCTGCATGTCAGTTTACAGCTTAAAAATTGCTTTCACATATTTTATTTCACTTGTTCTTCACATCATCCCAGTAAATTGTTCGCAAATATTTTTATTATCCCTATTCTCAGATGAGGAAACTGAGACTCAGTTAAACAAATTACTTGCTTGAGTTTACACAGATAATAAATTGCACAGACTAGAATTCATGTCTTCAAAGGGCACCATACCATTTGCCTGTTTGGTCCAAAATGAACACTAGGAATAGAACCTTAATAATCTGTCGGTTTGAAAAAGCATTTAATTTCAGTGCTATACAATATTAAAAGAAAATAAGAGGTATACAATTGGAAAAGATGAAAAAATGTCATTTCAAACAAAATGATTGCCTACATATAGAAAATATAAATGAATCTATAGATAAACCGACTGTTAAAAAGTTTATCAAAGAGGTTGAATAAAACTAAGACATTGTTCCTATGAACAATCAAAATATTTTTAAAATATAGAAAATATATATAAAATATTATTTTTAAAATGATATTCACAGTAACAAAAAACTTTCAAAATAACTAAAACTAGAGTAACAAAAATATACATGACTTACCTATGAAAGTTATAAAACTTTGGGAAAGCCAGAAACAAAACCCATAAATAACATTTTCTCTAACCTAGGACTTATTAAATGGAAAACCCTGAAATAAAAATGTTCATAACATCATCAAATATTTTAAAAATGGACAATATTATATAATGTGATCAAAGAAGGCTTTATCCTTTTGACATTTTTAGCCTAATATTATCCTAGTTTGAAAATGTACACCACCAAAAAAAAATGATTGTTTAACTTGTTAATATCATTTTAAAATGGTAGATAGATCAGAATGGCTCAAATTAAAAGACTGACCGGGCTTCGCTGGTGGCGCAGTGGTTGAGAGTCCACCTGCCGATGCAGGGGACGCGGGTTCGTGCCCCGGTCCGGGAAGATCCCACGTGCCGCGGAGCGGCTGGGCCCGTGAGCCATGGCCGCTGCGCCTGCGCGTCCGGAGCCTGTGCTCCGCAACGGGAGAGGCCACAACAGTGAGAGGCCCGCATAATGCAAAAAAAAAAAAAAAAAAAAAAAGATTAAAACACTGACCTTTCCATGGGTAGAGGAGAATATAAGGAACTGGGACTCTCATGCACTACTCGTGGAAATGTAAAATGGTACAACTTTGTTAAACAGTTTGGTAATTTCTCAAATAGTTAAATGTACACTACAATATGATCCAGCCATTCCACTCCTAGGTATTTTCCTGAGAGAAAAGAAAGCGTATGTCCACACAGCAAATTGTACATGAATGTTCATAGCAGCTTTATTTGTAATAGCCAAACATTAAAAGCTACCTAAATATCTATCAACGGAGAATGAATAAACAAATTGTGGTAAATACATACCATGGAATACTACTCAACAATAAAAAGAAATGGATTTTTGATACACACAACAAAGGATGAAATTTAAATAATTATGATAAAGAATCCAGACCAAAAAAATATACACTATATAATTCCATTTATATAAAACTCTGGAAACTACAAAATCATCTAATCTATAGTGACAGAAAATAAATCAGTGGTTGCCTAGTGGGCAGGAGGAAGAGGGGAAAGGATGAGAGGGGGCTTCACATAAAAACATGAAGGCAGGGCTTCCCTAGTAGCGCAGTGGTTGAGAGTCCGCCTGCCGACGCAGGGGACACGTGTTCGTGCCCGGGTCCGGGAGGATCCCACATGCTGCGGAGCGGCTGGGCCCGTGAGCCATGGCCGCTGCGCCTGCGCGTCCGGAGCCTGTGCTCCGCCACGGGAGAGGCCGCGGCGGTGAGAGGCCTGTATACCAAAAAAAAAAAAAAAAAAAAAAAAAAAATGAAGGCAGTGGGGTGATGGACATGTGGTGATGGCTTCACATGCATATGCATATGTCAAACTTACCAAATTGTACACTGTTAAAATATGCAGTTTATTGTGTTTCAAGTATACCTCAAAACTGTTTTTTTAAAGTGATAGGTAGACCAGAATAGTTTAGTAGAGGGTAAATTTCCAACGTACAACATTCAGAACACTACACCTTTATTTTATTGATAATTTTAAAGGAAGAATTTTCTTTCCATAAAAGATATTTATGCCATGTATTTATAGAAGAATAAATTTATAGAATTTATTATAATAGGTCACTGAGTTTGGCTAGTAGGAGACTACTAATAAACCTCATTTATTAGTCTTTTAGTAGCATCTAATCTTTGGTGAAACTATAGATATTCAGAAACTGAAGTTTGTTATTACCCCCTTGCCCTGATTAAAAATGGAAGGACTTTGGAATTAAATATAAATTGGTTCAAATTCAGCAATTTACTAGCTGTGTGAACCTGTGCAAATAACTTCAATTCTCTAAGCTTCATCTGCAAAACTGAGATAATTGTGTACCTCTTTCTTGGTTGTTGGTGTAAAGAGAATTTACATATGTATGGTATTATGTACAACAGTAGGTACATAATAAACGGTCATTATTATTACATAGTATTATGAGATAAAGAAATCCCATTGAAGACTTTGGTGTTTATTTCTGGTCTCTTCCTAGCCAATTGAGCCAATTATGGGTGTTCACACATATAAATATAAGTAATAGGGCTTCCCTGGTGGCGCAGTGGTTGAGAGTCCGCCTGCCGATGCAGGGGACGCGGGTTCGTGCCCCGGTCCGGGAAGATCCCACGTGCTGCAGAGCGGCTGGGCCCGTGAGCCGTGGCCGCTGAGCCTGCGCGTCCGGAGCCTGTGCTCCGCAACGGGAGAGGCCACAACAGTGAGAGGCCCGTGTACCGCAAAAAAAAAAAAAAATATATATATATATATATGTATGTAATATAAATAATATAAAGCATTATCTACCTACATATATACATGTTCATTTATTCAACAAATATTTATTATATCTCTATAGAACTGCATGGCAAACCCTGAATTTCTGTCATATTTTGTATGTTCAGCTTCAGAGTAGTAGCCAGTCCTTTAGAATTCTAACCATTAAATTCCTATCTTCACAATAATTATTATAATTACTTTTAAAAAATTTCAAACATAAAGATTGATAAAATTAGAATATAATACATATAATAAAAATTGTATATGTGTGTTCAAAGAAAGAAATTCAGTAAAATGATTTTTTTTGGATAATTGGACAATTATTTTTTAATTGTTCTTTCTTGCTTTACTATAATGACAATTTTTTGCAAAGTACGTATCCTCTTTAAAATGAAAGATACATCTGAAGTAATGAATAAAATATTTACTGCCTCAATTTGCCCACGTCCACAATGGCTACATTTAGAAACGTCCCTTGGACTCTTGTTCCTGCTCATTCCCCGTCACACTATATGCACCAACTTTCATAAGTAAATCTGTCGTTCAATCTAAAGGGAGAACCATGACTGAAGGCTGAATAGAGGAAAGATTCGGTGACTAAGCAACAGACTGGAACCTCAGTGCTTGTGAATTTCATTCTTAGTCTGTCCCTAATTTGTGATGTACCCTAAGGAATTTCTCAGCTAGTTTCTGCCTCTCTTACTTCGTTTGTAAAATGGTGGCATTCACGGTTACTCTTGACCCTGACCCTGCCTGATTTCTGAGCAAGCATTGTGTATGCAACTCAGCCCCACATGGGTTGTGCACAATGATGCCTAGTAGAGATCATATTCTCCCATTCAGAGCTGGGCATGCAAACATGTAAATAACTATCAAACAGTCACCCTTTCAGACTAACCAACAACCTGATCAGTATCACACCGTTATTCGCTTTTCACTGGGAAAGAGTTCAATATTAGTTGACTCATCTTCATATCCATCTCTATATCCCACAGGGATCTGGTAGTGGTCATAAGCTCCAAGAGCATTTCCATCGACACTTAGTACTAGCTGACCATATCTCCTGGTCCCCTAAGCATGTTGAGTTGAGGAAAATGAAAAGTAGCTCTTCCTCCAAGAAAATGAGATCCTGTCTTGGAGGTGAGGAGCTTTTTGTTCCACATGTTCAATCACCACCTATACCGCAACACATTTTAACAAAATTCTACTTCAAGATTATACAGATTAATGTAGCCCAAACTAAGGGATCTTAAATTAAAATTTTAATATGATTCAACACGCTAGATCATCTCTTCCATCCTCATGCCAAGTTGAAATTCATAAATGCATTTTATCATAGCAGTAAGACATTTCTCCCAAACTTCAAACACTGATACTGAGAAAGAAACATTTAAAGTTCCAATAAAGTCATACAGAGCAACTATAGCTGCTTTCTGCCTCAAAATAAATAATGACAATGGTTAGAAATCAAGGGCCATCCTGTGGTATTAGGTATGTCATCCAGTGCTGGTTGGGGGCAGGATAGATTGCGACCATGGCAGACACCAGGAATGGCAGAGGAATAGTTCTTTAATGCCTTGACCAAACTTGATTTAAGGTAGGGAACCATATCCTGTGCTGTAGCCATAAAGCCACTGATGGAAAGATAATCAATTTCAAAGATATTTGTTCAGAAAACCTACCTTTAACTACAGATGTTACTGGCTTTCCATTAGGAGAGTGAGATATACTGGTCCATAATTAGCAGAGACCCTTTAGGAACTTTTGGTAGAATGGTGTCTTGTTAACAGTTAACCAGACTCAGTATGAAGAATATTTACCATTTTTCACTTATATTCTGGCCCATGGTTTCACACTTTAATTCCTGAGAGGCTCCAGTTACCTCATTGATCATTATCTGGTGATAACACCACATTTTGTTTGTAAAAAAGATTTGGAAGACTGTGAATTTACTATTCTTTCAGGTAGTACCCAGCTATCAATTTGAAAACAGAATTCAGGAATCTTCAATTTAGAATGACATCTAGAAAAGAGTCACCCATTCAAGTTTTCCTACTTCCTACTAAAATATACAGGAAAAAAACCACCAAATCCCACACCACAGCTGAAAATTGAGACTGAATAAAAAACACCTAATATCAAAATTAGGGTGAAAAAACTATGAAAGGAATATAACTGTCCTGATTTTTTTTTAACAATCTAGATTTCATCTCAGTAAATACAGACTACTTTTTAAAAGGGGGGTATATTGATTATTCTCTAATTTAGACATTCACAATTTGTAGCAGTCTGGATACCATGTGTTAATTTCCTTATTATACAAGTTTAAGGTGTTTCATTTTTAGTTAGCTAGAAAAATATTTTATACATGCATACACACAGAAACTCGTCCCCATCACTACCCCCCACATTTGCACACCACATCCGCTTACAGACCATCTAAAAGGATGGGTAGTGGCAAGTAGCATCTTGGGATGCGTGCAAGCTAAAGCCAAGTAGCAGTGCATGCTGGAATTTGTAGTTTTTAAGTACATTCCATTAGTACAGGGTGTTAAGATCAAATGGAAGAGGGATAAGAAGGCACTCTAATGAGGGCAGAATCGTATAGGGAAATTTTCTGCTAGAAATTGGAATAGAATGCCAACTTACCTTCTGACTTCAGCTCTGAAAAAAACATTCAACTACTATTCACATAGACAAGAGGAGGTCCAGGCCTATCTGTGTTTAAAATCTTAAGTGTAGCTAGATCTTTTCATATTGATAAACAAATACATGTACAAGTTCAACCTGACGTCTCTGAGAAACATAATGAATAAGGGAAAGATAGAGATAATTCTAAAACCATTTATTTACTCATGTGTTCAACAAATATTTTTTGAACCTGTTCTACATAATAAGCACTGTGTGAGGCACTGGATATAGAATGGAAAATAAATTAGACATGGGCCTTCTGCATTAAGTTTAAAGTTAAATAGGAAAGACCAGTATTAGTAAAAAATTATACACATATATTTAAAAACAGCTCTGAATATAAAAAGGGATACAGAGGGAAATAGAAAGCTGTATTTTAGTACTCAAGACAAAATTTTATAAAATTGCTTGACATTCTCATGTATGTCAATGTATGTAAACACACGTTGGTTTTTTGTACTTGTAATGTAAATGTAAAATGAAATGTGAAAAGATGTGGCCTTTATGGAAAAGAGACAGAAGATCATAATAAGAGAACAAGCCAAGAAAAAAGACAATATGGACAATATGGATTGAATACAAGGAAATTAAAGTGCAATGACAAAATAAAAATTCATACTGGAGAAAGAACAGAACTGAACCAATAATTAAAAAAATGGGATCAGTAATGTGTAGAACAAAATTAAGAAAGCTCCCCTAGCATAAAGAGGATATGGACACAGAGACGAAAATGATAGAAATGAATATGATAGTTTGGGAAAGGACAGAACAGAGAACTAACATGTGACTAGCTTGAGTTTTTAAAAAGCAATAATAGAAAATTTTAAAAAATAAAAAAATTTTAAAAATACTCAAAAAGTGGCAGCAGGGGTAAAAGTGGATGGAATATTCTAAACTGCAAAAAATTTGTGTAGCTAACATCACACTCAATGGTGAAAGATGGAAAGTGTTTCCTTGAGATCAAGGACAGGACAAGGATGGCTGCTTTCACCATTTCTATTCAACATAGTCCTGGAAATTCTAGCAGAGCAATTAGGCAAGAAAAAGAAATAAAAGACATGCAAACTGGAAAGGAAGAAATAAAAGTATCCATATTCACAGATAGCACACACTTGGTTAGCAGACATTTGGTCCTATCCAAAACATCCGTTAAGACATTTGGTCCATGCCAAAAGGTCCTTGATATTTGGTCCTGTTCAAAATGTCCATAAGAATTTTGGTCCAAGCCCAAAGGTCCTTGCTATTTGCAGGACATTTTGGTCCTGTCCAAAACACCCATGGAGACATTTGGTTCATGGCAAAAGGTCCTTGATATTTGGTCCTGTTCAAAACCATTTGGCATGAATCAAATATGCTCATAAATGAGATTGGACATAGAAGTAGACATTCAGCAATCTTGGGTTTACTGCCCCATTCACCCATTTATTTATATATTTTTTAATTTATTTATACCAAATGAACTAGTGAGTATCAGTTGAACATAACCTCTGAGAAATGTAAGAGTAATACCTTGCTATTTAAATTTATTTTTTAAATGTATATGGACAACTGCAATATATTTAGAAATTTTCCAATTATAGGAAAATGAGAGATACACAAGGCAAGGCCTTAGAATCACATTAGAGAGTTGGGAGATGCATAAACAGTTGATAAAACCCCCATCTGGGGAATCCCTTATTGTGTGTAGTCTTTAAGGTAGGGACCCCTCCCACCATGGAAGCCCATGGAAGCAGAACAGTCCCCCCCTCCCTGCCCCTGTCCTGCCAGCAACTGTATGCTTGACTTGGGCTCTCCAATCAAAAACACAGCCTCACACATGGGACTTCAAATCCTGAACAAGGGACTTAACAATACAGAGATTCCTGGAGTTCAAACTTCCCTGAAGCACAGGGAGAACATGGGAAGGACTGTTCCTCCACTTTGATATTTTCTGTGGCGTAAGTTGCCTAACCCTTGTTTTTCATTCACTTTCTAGCCTAGTCTTCAGCCTTTCTGTGATTCTATGAATGCCTGATTTTTATCCAGACAGCCAGAGTCAAATGACCAAGAAGTCTATCGTGCCAATACAGAAAGCAGGATAACTTGTGGCATATAGAGAGCTGGTGCTATTACAAGGACAGTTAAGAAAGTATCGTTGTTATACGACAATATGAATGTATCTAATAAGACTGAATTGTACACACAAAAGGGTTATGACAGTAAGTCTTATGTGTTATTTTACCACAGTAAAAAATAATGGAAAAAAGGGCAGGAGGAAATTTTGATTTCAATGGTGTAACCATATATCAAAACATTAAAATGTACATTTAAAATATGTGCAGTTTATTTTAAGTCACTTATACTTCGATTAATCATCTACAAAACAAATATTAAAAACATCACTTCCCAATCATTTTATGCTTTAAAAAAACACAAAGACTATTTTGTGAAATGGAGGCTGACAAGGTCTGCACTGAAAAAATAAAATTTGTGTTGACCTTTGAGAGCTGGATAAGAATTAAATGACTCCAGAAAAAGAAAGGAAGAGAAAATTCCAAAGTAGACATTACTGGGTGAGTATGGAAGTATGGCTGTATATTGTAGGTGTAGGGGAGTGAAACAAAGGATTGGTGTTAATGAGTCATGAGGGTAAATATGTTGAAAGGTTATGGAAAAGTCAGCTTTGGGAAACTTCAAATATCAAAAAAAGTATTGGGGACTTGAACTTCTATGCAAGAACAAAGAGAATTGTGAATAGGAATCAATATCCTGAATATGAAATTATAAAACTAAAGAACTACATCTGCCATGATTTAAGCTTTTAATAGTTATTTAACTTATGCATTCCTTTGTGCTACTGTTCTCTATATGTTACTGTTCTTTTCTATGGCATATCATGTAAATTGCTTTGCTGAATCTCTTTTCCAATCTCCTCCTAATGCGTCTTTGTGTGCTACAAAGGCTAGAAAGTTAAAAGCTGAACTTCTCAGACTCCCTCGCAGTTAGCTTTCCAGATGTTACGTTCTGCCATCAGATGTATTCATGCAGGACTAGAATTTGGTTCTGAAGTAAATGGGGAATAAGTGACAGGAGGCATCCATTTTGCCAGGGGAAACTGGATCAGAGGCAGCATGGAGCTGGGTGGTTCCATTGCAGCTTCCCAGTTAAACATGGTCAGGGCAACATCGGCAACTCCCTTGGCAGCCCAGTTCAGGAGCATGGCTCTTATAGGTGTTCCTGGAAGCTCAATCTAAAGTCTGCTTCTTGAGCCCTCCCCAAGATTCAGCAAGCCATTTCACACCCTGTAATAAATCTTGTTCTGCTGAAACCAGCTCACTGGATTCTGCTCTTGGTAATTAACCCTGACAAATAGTTACTCTCACTGCACCAGTTTGGAAAAAAAATTTATCATGTTATAAATAGTTTGTTAATGAATAGCATGTTTTGGTACAAAACACAGTAACTTACCTCTTTCTTTCAAAATTGTGTAATATTAAAATTCACCACATTATTATCACACTCAGTGTCTCTCTGCACCCTTAATGAAAGAGATGTCCTCTTTGTCTAAATCTTACTCAGTAGAGAGTATCAGTGTTAAAAGAATAAGTGTGATGTATGTATCTTGTTTGGTGTTTCTAAACTATTTTTCTTGATTAATTAGAAAAATATAAAGCAATTAATTCTGATCAGGAAATATTTGTTTGGTAGGAGGAAGGTTCAATTTTATTCAAGATGTTCTTTAACATATTACACTAAAATTCACTGTTGTAATGACAATAAAATTCACCAAGAAAATTATATGATGCTATTAATATGATGAGGGGTTTTTTGTTGTTATTTAGCCTATTTGCAGAGGTGACTCAGGAATTTAAATAAAGATTTTTTTCCCTATAAGAAAAGTAAAGCAGATCCCTAGATTACTCACAGTAGCAAAAGTACATCACTTGTTTTATGAAAAAGTGATTTGTTTTTAATAAACAAAGTATTCCAGTGGTTGACAAGTTGAAATATCAATAATAATGCTACTTGGTTGTTGTCATTGTTTTTAAAAGGAAAAAGATTATGTGCGTGTGTGTGTGTGTGTGCGCGCGCGCGTGTGTGTTATCTAGTATCCGAAAGCTATGGGCCTGTTCTCTAATATATGGTAACTATTGGGTACGTGGGCATGCTGGTTTGCATCCCATAACTAGGAAAGCATAGAAAACTGATTTTAGTATCTTTCTGCCCTTAGCAGCAGGGTATAATTATTTTTTAAGGAAATCATAAAATTGAGCATTAGCATAGTGTGTACTTTTCAGATTTATAAGACTACATCATATATTATGTGTACATATATTGCGTGTGGATGCAGGAGAAAATCTTTCCCACCGCATGTCTCTGTTTTTCACTTGTTTAAATCAATAGCTAAACAAATTCTAGTAAGGTCATACTAATATTTCTCTATGCACTGTCATGTCAATCATGAAGTATTGAACATATTTTTATTGCTTTAAATATTAAGCTTCTTATTTGTCTTGAAATAGTATGCTTTTTTATAGTTTTCAGCAAATATACCAACAGATGTTGAGTAGATAAAACCTTAAGAACAGAAACTTGCAAGCAGAAGTAAGTCAAACAAAAAGTCAATTTGATAAAGTATTTACGAGGTCCCTGTTTCACACATGGCTTGACTTAGATTCTGTGGCTATACAAAGGTTCATCTAACTAGCACAACAAAGAATAATGGAAAAAGACAAAAACATATTGCTTCTAAATCCGAGCACACTCCAAGCCCATAGTTGAATTTTTCACAAACTGAGCTATGCATCTGGGCCTCAGAGCCACTTCCAAACACTCTCAGGAAAGAGGGACAAAATGCAGTCATTCTGACCCTAGATACCTAACTGCAGGACCCTCTTCTTAAAAAATCCTTTTTTGTTCTGAAGGTGAGTCAGCTTCCTGGAATTTATGCTCAAATGCAATTTGGAGTTCTTAAAAACATAATCTCCTTAACTTAAACATTTTGCATTTGCATGAGACACCAGGGAATATGAAATGATGCACTAATTGAAACATGACTTAATAAGCAGTCCATGAAACCAGGAGAGCCCCTGAACTGTAATCCCAGCTTGGATACCACTTGCTGTGTTTCTTTGGTTTAATTGAATAATACACCAGAATTTTAGTTCCCCCATTTGTTGAAAGAAATAAACAGCAAAGGTGCCAGTCACTGAAAAATTGAATAAATTAGATAGTTATTTTTTGCTATTTTGTGAGGATGAACTATATATGTGAAGTCATGTTTGCTGAAAATAGGGCTTGCAGCCTAAAAAGCCTCTTCTACAGTGGAAAAGTCTACCAAAATTTATAGTTTATGTCTTGGTTGTTGATTACTGATTTCTCAGCCTTTGTTGTTGCATAATTATTTAATGGAGTAATATGCTAATTGGTAATTCAACTAATTAAAATGGCATGAGCCATTAAAAAGAACAGGCAGATCTGTATGTACTGATAGGAAAAAAATCTTCAAATGTGTTGCTAAGTGAAAAGTATCAAGGTACAATGCAAAGTGTAAAGTATTCTATGAGTTGTGCTTAAAAAGAGATGAGAGAGAAAGTGAGAGGGAATTTTTTTTTTTTTTTTTTTTTTTTTTTTTTTGCAGTACGCGGGCCTCTCACGGCTGTGGCCTCTCCCGTTGCGGAGCACAGGCTCTGGACGCGCAGGCGCAGCAGCCATGGCTCACGGGCCCAGCCGCTCCGCGGCACGTGGGATCTTCCCGGACCAGGGCACGAACCCACGTGCCCTGCATCGGCAGGCGGACTCTCAACCACTGCACCATCAGCGAAGCCCAAGAGGGAATTTGATTCTGACCCAGCCACAGGGTGATAAGTTTTTGAGTGTTTAAGACAACATTTATTTCATCCTCATAAATATAGCACTTTTCTCAATGCCTGGTTCAAATCAGATGGTAAATAAGTGCATACGCATACAGTGACTATCATCTCTAGGATGTCATTTAGACATTCCACAAATAAAGTAAAAATAGTTATACCCAAAATTAATAAAGATTTTATAAACCCTTTTTTAAGGATTTCTGAAATGGTAAGCCAGCAAAATACTGAACTAGTAAGAAAAGGATTAAGTAAACTGCATTATGACCACTTGCTGAAATATTGTGTAACTATTAAAAATTAGTTTTAAAGACCGTGTAGTAATCAATAATATTTATGGCAGGAAGTTAAATGAAAAACGAAGTATCCGTTTAAACAATATGCATTTACCTCATGACCCAACAGTTCTACTCCAAGGTACATAGCCAACAAAAATGTATACATAGGGACTTCCCTGGTGGCACAGTGGTTAAGAATCCACCTGCCAATGCAGGGGACACGGGTTCGAGCCCTGGTCCAGGAAGATCCCACATGCCGTGGAGCAACTAAGCCCGTGCGCCACAACTGCTGAGCCTGCACTCCAAAGCCGCAAGCCACAACTACTGAAGTCCGTGTGCCTAGAGCCCATGCTCCGCAACAAGAGAAGCCACCGCAATGAGAAGCCCGCGAACCACAAGGAAGAGTAGCCCCCACTCGCCGCAACTACAGAAAAGCTCGCGCGCAGCAACAAAGACCCAACGCAGCCAAAAATTTAAAAATAAATTAAAAAATATATATATACATATATGTTTACTAAAAGACAGGACAATAATTTCCATAGCAACCTTTTTTATAATCACCAAAAACTATTTATTAATTATGCTACTGTACTGATGAACAAGAAAATGTCCTTCGGCACTATCACTTTTTTTTTTTTTTTTTTTTTTGGGTGGCGTTGGGTCTTCATTGTTGTGCACGGGCTTCCTCTAGTTGCAGCGAGCAGGGGCTACTCTTCGTTGCAGTGTCCGGGCTTCTCATTGCGGTGGCTTCTCTAGTGGCGGAGCACGGGCTCTAGGCACGTGGGCTTCAGTAGTTATGGTGCGCGGGCTCAGTAGCTGTGGCTCACGGGCTCTAGATCGCAGGCTCAGTAGTTGTGGCACAGGGGCTTAGTCGCTCCGCGGCATGTGGGATCTGCCCGGGGCCAGGGATTGAATGAATCCGTGTCCCCTGCATTGGCAGGCGGATTCTTAACCACGGCACCACCAGGGAAGCCCCACATTAATTTTCGTATTGTAATGATTTTCATAAGAAATATTCTATTGCCAACCTCCGAAGCACAAAATAAGAAACCAGAAATCATTTCAATTGGGACTTACATAGAATAATAATAGGTAGCAGTTTTTAAAAGTCTTAAAAGTATCATGATGCTTAAAAGATTGCCCTACAGCTGGACACCGCAGTTCATTGAGTGCCCATCTGACCAGCTGTAATGGGCTGCACCTCTCTTGTCTGCAAGTGGCGGCAGGAGCAGACGGGTGCGTCTTTTCACAGTAGTCTGTGCACAGCTCTCTGCTACACTCTGGGAAACGACACTTCAATGAGAGAGCAGCCTTTAGCTTCAGACATTAGCTGAGCCACCAGGAGCCAGGAGCCATCAGCAATAGCAGGGAACAGTGAGGTGGAAAAGCCTGGCTAGAGACGGTGCTGGCAGGAGAGGGCGAAAAATGACTGCAGGAACAGCAGGAGCCAGAGATGGCAGTAGGGGACATAGGAAGAGATGCTGTGAGCTGTTCACTTGGTATGATGACTGCCCCAAGGTGAATGCATAAAAGTGCCAAGTCATGACATCTCATTATATGCTGGCTTTAGTGTCAGCCCTCACTCAGCAGGACCGACTGACACAAGCTAAAAATAAAACCAAAAATGAAAATCATTCCCCTGGTCTCTGACACCTCAGAGTGGTAGCTGCTTATGGACGGGACAGCTGCAGCCTTTGACAGCCTCCATTACTGCAAATAACAGTATCCCTTAACAACTAGTTTAAATAGTTTGAAGATTCCGGCAGTAACTACTTCAAAATAAAAATCCAGCCTCGGGTTTTTTATTTTATCTCAATAATGCCAACTAGTAGAGAGTAGACTAGCTAAAAGGCTAACCCTGCAAAGACCATCAGAGGACACTGGGAAGCTCCCAAATGTTTAGGCAGACCCCCGAGCAGTTTGTCTCTCCCACCAGAAGGCAAGGGCTTCTTTCTGGCTTCTCCCTGGAAGACAGGTTGTGGAGAGCAACTAATAATGCCTGTTGTTCACAAAACATCATCTGTTCTTCCTATATGAATATCATAAATCCTCAGTTGTTTCACACAAAGCTCTCCATGACCCCTCCTTACACAACCAATAAAGCCCAGCTCAGGAATCTGGATCACTCCTAGGATAGAGGTTGCCCTACTTTGTACGCAGAGAGTGAAATAAGAAGAAATCGCACATTTAAATTCAACTGATGTTAAAAGGATTTGCTTGTCCAAGCATTAAACATATTTTGAGCTTTAAATCACCATTACCCATAAAATAATCTCTTTGGAAAATTAACCCAAGGCTGAAAATTTAGGTTGGAAATCATTTAACAAGAGAGGATTCTATAAGGTACTATATTCTTTTAAGGACAGGTTTTTAGAATCATATACTAATAACCTGAAACTTTAGTGTATTTTTCAGTGTCCTTTTATTCTTCTGTTTACCAAACACAGCTCAGGACCTACTATTTACAAGAAAATGTGCTAGTACTAAAGTGGATAGAAAGATAAATTGGAAGCAGTCAAAGACTCCATGAGTTTATACTCTAATAAGGAAATTGACATACCTAATAATGACAATTCCAAGGAATATGTGATTTTATGATTGAATGACTTCTATGTGCCTGGCAGTGTAGCAGGTGCCAAGTATATACACCAATATTCTGGATTTGGGGAGCTCACAGTATAATGAAAAGGGCAGATATAAAAGCAAACAAGTTACACAACAACATGATAAGGGCTAAAGCAGGGGTACATAAAACCTGCTATAAAAGCATAGACGAGGAAATGGTTAATCGAGCCAGCCAGGGAAATCAGAGGGAATTGATTACCTCTGGCACTTGGCAGTTGAATTGGGTTTTGAAGGATGGGTTAAAATTTCACCAGGGAGAGAATGGGATTAATGACAGAGGGGGTATTCCAAGCAAAATGAGCAGTAGACACAAATAAGACACAAATGTGAAAAATCAGGGAGATGACAGACGCTGTGATCCAGTTTTTGCCTGTTGTCCGGACATAATTGTTTAGTAGCATCCTCTTTTACTCTCAAAAGTGTTCTGTTTTGGACAATACAGTATATGGTCAGCCGAATGAAAGACACATATCATAGTTCAGAATTACTGGAATCTTAGGCATATTAGAGAAGTGGGTAAGAATAAAGAAACATATTAAAGAATCAAGATCTTCCTAAAGGCAATGGGGAGATGGGAAAGGTTTAACTAGGGATGTATCAGAATTTGTGCATTTTAAGATAAGACTAATTGGCTATGTAGAGACTGGAGTGGCGTGTCGGGCATGACTAGAGAGTCTGATATTATAGGACTGAACTAAGGTATTAATTAATGAAGAAGCAAATGTAGGTTCCGGTAAAATCAGTAGGACCTAAGGGACTAATCAACAAAAGACACCCTTTACCCCCGCAACCAGGACAGCCTCTTTTCTCATTTCCCGCTGAAGCTGTTTCTGAACCTCCAAGCCCTCCACCATGAATGCTAGAGCCCAGGTGAGAATTTAGGAACATGGCCACCAAGCTGCCTGACCCAAGCTCCAAGATGCTTTCCATCTCTCTTTGGTGTCTTTAATATCTCTCCTCACCTACATAAACTTATAAACATATCATTTTCTCCATCTCTGAAACAAAAAGCTTCCCTCCTTATGGATTTTCCCATTTCTCTCCTGCCTATTCTCTCTACATGTCTTGTAGGAGTGCACTACACTCACCATGCCCTGCCCTCTACTGCCTCTGCTATTAAGCAAATAAAACTAACAACAACTACAATAATCAACCACTAACATGGACTGAGCACTTACTAGGTTTCAGGCACAACGCTTTGTATTCTCTGCCTTATCCATCGTCTCATCAAAAACTCATAGTGTAGGCGCTATGATTATTCCTTTTTTACTGATGAGAAGATATTCACTGAACATGAGGAGTGGAGCCTGGGAAAATGAGGCTTAGAGAAGGAATCAAACAGAGCCACTTTCTCGGGAACATCAGCCAAAAAGGTTTCAGCCATCACCCGTATACTGATGAGTCCTAATGTAAACAATTCCAGAACTGGCCCTTCCCTCCTGAGCTCCAGACCCGTCTGCAGAACCTCCTGCATGATATTTCCATTTGAATAATCTGCTGGGGCTTCCCTGGTGGCGCAGTGGTTGAGAGTCCGCCTGCCGATGCAGGGGACACGGGTTCGTGCCCTGGTCCGGGAGGATCCCACATGCCGCGGAGCGGCTGGGCCCGTGAGCCATGGCCGCTGAGCCTGTGCGTCCGGAGCCTGTGCTCCGCAACGGGAGAGGCCACAACAGTGAGAGGCCCGCATACCACAAAAAAAAAAAAAAAATGAATAATCTGCTGAAAATCCAAACTCTACGTGCACAAAACTGAACCTATAATCTCTCCCTTCAATAGCTCCTCTCCCCTTCTGGTAATCTATACTAGGTTCTTGAGACTAAATCTCAGTTCTCCCTTCTCCACCTTCCCTCCTTCTTCAACCACCACCATCAACTCTTCACCATGTCCCATGAGATGTACCTCCAAAATCTCCTATTCGTGCCTTCCTCCCTCCACACTGCCCAAATCCAGCCCTACGTTGTCTCTTAACTAGAACATTAGAACAGCCACACGCTTCCATCTCTCAACCACTTCATTCCTCCTCGACACACCAGTCACAGCCATCTTTCCTACACAGATAGCTACATCTGCAGCATTCATACACAGCTCTGATCATCCCTATGCTTCAAGCTTCTATGGGCTCAAGGCTTAGCTCAAATGTGAGCTCCTTTTTTGAAACCTTCCCACTGGGCTCCCCACCCAAAGGAGAATTAGACATCACTACCTTTAGAGATTTTCTTGCTCAGTTCATATGCTAGGATAGTATTTATCACATTTTAATATGTGGCCATACATGTTTTGTTTCTCCCCTCTCAGCCCAGATTGACTTGATGGTAGGATCTGGACTTATCCACCTTTGCATACCCAGCATCAAGCCTAGTGTTCAGCATCCACATTAAATAAATGTTTACCTAATTAATCAATTTAGAAATGAGAGACGGTAACCATACTGTATCATGTCCATGTGCTAAAACAAGCTCTAACCATCTTCTTTTCCAAAGGTAAGGACATTCATGAGGCATTTTACTACAAAAAAATATCTCACTAGATGGAAAACGGTAGTGAGAAACAGTGCCTAGTAGTTCTAGCCTGAAGCAGAAGATGCCAAATTTCATAGAAACTTTGCTACAAAGCCATTTTTCAGATCAGGCTTGCATTCTGCAAAGGTGTAGAGGTCAGATAACTAGCAGATTAACTTCTCGATGTATTCCCATTTTGAAGACCTATCGGAACGTTTCTAAGGTTTCTTCTTCCCGTCTCCCCCTGCTTTATCCTTTACACCCCCATCACTGAGAATGTTAATAGCCTTTAAAGAAATCAATATCCTGCCATGAGGCTTTCACAAGGAGCACAGCACAGGTCTGGCAGGTGAGTCATTAGAGCACTGGTTATGGAAACAGCTGCAAACCTTTTTCCAGAAACATCAGCTGGTATGCAAAAGGGCAGAATGTGGCCTTAAGATGAAACCAAATGCAAAGTCAAAATTAATTTAACTTATATTTTATTTATGATTCAATGAATTAATAATCAAGGATATTTGCATGGGCAAGTTTTTTAAGCAGTAGAGTATCCTTTGATTGAATCAGTATTTCCTTTCACAAGATACTTAAAATACTAGCATAATAGAGCATATTGGAGTAAAATCCAAAACTCAGTTTGTGAAAATTCTTTATACCTTAGGCAGGCATTATGAATCCAAATCTGTGAGTAGGCAATAAGGGATGCTACATGACTTTATATAGGCTAAAGCCCATCCATTACAAATTTTGTTTTAATGAAATTTTCTTGCACTAAAGTTGCATAAAAGTGTGGGATATATTGGTTTAATAGTGTCTGATCTAAATTAGTATCCTTAAGTATTATTTTTCTAACTTATGTCGAAGAAGGCTTTTCAAGTAAGAATTTACTTAGGTTCAAGAGTGATAAAGAAGGTAGGAGTAAACACTATTTTGGTACCAAGAAACTGAAGCATATACCCAAGTAGTTCTGCATTCCCAAAATATGTTAACTATTACTACTAATGAATTTAAAGTCTCCTTGAGCTATCCCGAACCTTTCATTCCTATTTGACATGTATACATCCAGATCTTTCCTTTGCAATTATTTTCATATATGTTCATATGCAGAAATAAATGACTGTGATTAAAGCCTTTATATTTATATCACGTTGATTACGTTATTGTGCAACTTACTTTCATCTGTCTGTGGTTAAAAACAGACAGCCTAGGGTCAAACCCAACTCAACACCCTTTATCAGTCTGTGTGACTGCAGACAAGTTAATCTCCTTGCTGCTTCAATTTTCCCATCTGGAAGGTGGGGATAATAATAATTACCTCCCTCATAGGTTTTTTGGGGGGTTTTTTAACATCTTTATTGGAGCATAATTGCTTTACAATGGTGTGTTAGTTTCTGCTTTATAACAAAGTGAATAGCTATACATATACATATATCCCCATATCCCCTCCCTCTTGGGTCTCCCTCCCACCCTCACTATCCCACCCCTCTAGGTGGACACAGAGCAACGAGCTGATCTCCCTGTGCTATGCGGCTGCTTCCCACTAGCTATCTGTTTAACGTTTGGTGGTGTATCTATGTCCATGCCACTCTCTCACTTCGTCCCAGCTTACCCTTCCCCCTCTCCATGTTCTCAAGTCCATTCTCTACATCTGCATCTTAATTCCTGTCCTGCCCCTAGGTTCTTCAGAACCTTTTTTTTTCCTTAGATTCCATATATATGTGTTAGCATACGGTATTTGTTTTTCTCTTTCTGACTTAATTCACTCTGTATGACAGCCTCTAGGTCCATCCACCTCACTACAAATAACTCAATTTCGTTTCTTCTTATGGCTGAGTAATATCCCATGGTATATATGTACCACATCTTCTTTATCCATTCATCTGTCGATGGACACTTAGGTTGCTTCCATGTCCTGGCTATTGTAAATAGAGCTGCAGTGAACATTGTGGTACATGACTCTTTTTGATTTATGGTTTTCTCAGGGTATATGCCCAGTAGTGGGATTGCTGGGTCGTATGGTAATTCTATTTTTAGTTTTTTAAGGAACCTTCATACTGTTCTCCATAGTGGCTGTATCAACTTACATTCCCACTAACAGTGCAAGAGGGTTCCCTTTTCTCCACACCCTCTCCAGCATTTATTGTTTCTAGATTTTTTGAACTCATAGGGTTTTTTTGTTTGTTTGTTTGCCGTACGCGGGCCTCTCACTGTCGTGGCCTCTCCCGTTGCGGAGCACAGGCTCCGGACGCGCAGGCGCAGTGGCCATGGCTCACGGGCCCAGCCGCTCCGCGGCACGTGGGATCCTCCCGGACTGGGGCACGAACCCGTGTCCCCTGCATCGGCAGGCGGATTCTCAGCCACTGCGCCACCAGGGAAGCCCACTCATAGGGTTTTATAAGACTTAAATGCAAATCCTTTAGAGCAGTGCTTGATACACGGCATAAACTCTACATGTGTTGGCTCATTAGTATTATCAGATGCTATAATCTACCTTATTCTTCTTAATTTTTGAACATTATTACAAATTCTGGAATTCCTGGGGATCTCCTCCCTCTCATGATTTTAAATACCAGTCACACACAAACAGCTCTCAAGTTTACGTCTGAGTTGCACCTTACCACCAAACTCCAGATTTGCATATAAAACTGCCTACTTGGCTTTCCTAAAGGGATGTCTAACAGACATCTCAGAGCTACTGTGTCAAAACCTGTACTCCTGACTTCTCCCCAACCCGGTCACTCTTTCTACTCTCCTTGCTGGTGCTCTCAGAATCCTCTCCGATGCCTTTCTGTCACTCTCATCCCATATCCCATCGATTAGGAAATTCTGGTTGCCCTATCTTCCAACTACATACTTTCAGCATCCAAACTCTTACCACATCGACCACCCCAGCACTCGTCACAGCTACAATCACTCTCATCTGGATAATTACAGTAGCCTCCAAACCGATTTTCCTGCTTCCACCTTTGTCCTTTCAGTCTGTTTTCCACACAGCAGCAGCAAGATCCTATTAAAACATAGAGCAGACCATGTCACTCTTCTACTTGAAACCCTGCAGTGGCTCCCCCTCATTCAGAGGCAAAACCAAAGTTCTCACCACAGCTACAAGCCCTGCCTACAAAATCACCCCACTTCTGTTTTTTGTGGGTTTTTTGCGGTACGCAGGCCTCTCACTGTCGTGGCCTCTCCGTTGCGGAGCACAGGCTCCGGATGCACAGGCTCAGCAGCCACGGCTCACGGGCCCACCCGCTCCGCGGCACGTGGGATCTTCCCAGGCCGGGGCACGAACCCGTGTCCCCTGCATTGGCAGGTGGATTCTCAACCACTGCGCCACCAGGGAAGCCCTCACCCCACTTCTGAATTCATCTCCTACTAGTCTTTCCTGGCTCACTCTCCTCCAGATACCTGGCCTCCTTGCTATTCCAGGAACCATCACGTATGCTTACTCCCACGTTTTTGCATTTATTAGAACCCTAACTAGATGCTCTTCCCCCAACAGGGTGTGCGTGCCCCATTTTGATGCCTGTAAGAGCCTAGAAGTTTGACTTAAGTTTTCCGTTTGTGTTTATTCGGTGTTGCATAAAGATATTTAAATAAAATTCTCCGAGAACTAGTAACTCTGCATTTTGTGTGATAATACAGATCTATATTGAGCAACAGTATATGTAATATTCTATTTATCTGTCTAACAAGATTACTTACTTAATGGTAATTACTCTCAACTTTTTTTCTCGTGTGATAATACCTACAAGAGTATTTTTTTACATTGCATTAAGATATTGAAAAAAATCATGATTTATAATAAATTGGTATTTGTTTTCATATGAAAAGGTTTTATGAAATATTCATGGCAGAACCAAATCTTATGCTATTTAAGGAAACACAAAGATATGTGTATAAATTGCTGTATTTTTAATAAAGATAATACACGAAAAATTATTGTGCCATATTTTAAGTAAGTCTATACAACTTGATAATATGTGATATTATACTCTACATATTGCATAGGAATTGTTGAATGTCCACATTATCTACTATTTTTTTAAAGTATGTGTTTAATCTGCATATAAAACTAAAGTTTAGTTTATATTTTAAAATCAAACTCAATTATGTAAAAATTTTCTCTCTGGTAAAATCTATTATTTACCAGAAAATATGACTATGTAATTGAATTAAATCATTGCTTATCTAATAAATTTTAATGTACAAATGCTGCATATACATTATTTTGTGGCATAAAGGAAATTATTATTTAACCAAGGTTTGAGAAAGCATGTAAATATATTCATTTCCACACAAAATGTTTGAAAGAAGATACATTATATGTACACTTCATTAAGAAGTAATGACTATGGTATCTGTGACTTTTTAGAAAGCTGAAGTATTTTGAGATCCATTTTTCTTAAAGATAATAAACAATTTTGAATTAAGTCAAGAAAATAATATTCAATGGTATAAAGTTACAAACTTTGTTGGGATCCAATAATGTGAATCAATTGTCTGAAACCTATAAACCACAGAAGGCCCCAAAAGTGTCTCAGCACCAATTTCAGAAGCAAGCTTGTTTAGTACAAAGCACATGTAAGACTGATCAAATAACTCATCTTTAGAGTTTCCAGTTATTTTAATTTCTAAACTTCCTTATAAAAATATTTTAAAAGGAGTAAACTTTTCATATGATTAGCTACTATTAATTACAGATTATTTTTATCCATCATCTAAAATATTTTAGAAAATGGATGAAAGCTATTCAGGACCTGGTTCATCTATTTTATCTAACTTTATTTTTCATGTGATCAATGTTCTTCCACTTAACTTTCTACTTATAAAATGTTATAATAAAGTAAGTTCATTTTAGAACATTAAGTGGCTTTGTAAATAGCCAGTTTCTCAGTTGTCAGTTTAGAGGACAAGTAGGGTATCAAATTATATTTTTTATTATGTTTATTTTCTTATAAGGCCCAAACTTACATTTCAGTGACTTTTATTCAAACTCACTACTGCTGAATTGCAAAATGTTGTCTTTGTCCTTAAGACCATGACAGAGAACTTTATCTGCATTCAGATTGCCTACTGGTTTGTGGTATTTCAACAATAAAACAGCAGGATTGAAGGCTCATGATGAGAAATCTGACTAATTACCTGTTAGATGATAGATGGTTGTAGCTCGGCAGTGCCAGTCACTGAAAACAAAACACTTCGAGATATCAATCAGCTTCCTGACAAATCCAATTTCCCTCACATTCAGTGGACGATAAATGGGAATTTTACTCTACATTTACATAGCACAGTTTTAACTTTAAAATATGCATAATGATATTTTAATAAAAAGTACAGATTTTTTTAAGTAAAATTAGTATTTAAATACCTGACATATTCATATTTCAATCTCACAGCTTTTAAACAGATAGATGGTGGAAATAATTAACATTGTAAATCCGTACTGTATTCCACTGAGAAGGGCAAGGTGCACTTAATAGTAGTTTTCCTATTTTCTTTCTGCATTTACATTTAACTCAAATGATTCACAACAACTCTAATGGCTCTGTTCACTCTCTTCATTTTTGTTTTAAATTTTGTGGTAAACGAGTTGGATGTACACTTTACATGAGAAAGCAGAATGCCCAATTAACACTGCCACATGACCAGCATGTGAGCCGAGTTAAAGCAAAGAGGGACTGAAGCATGGAAATTGAAGGTAGGCCCAGAGAAACACCTCTTTCTTCCTTATAAGGAATGACTGCATAGTCAACATTTGGAATTTATGCTTAACTCTAATAAGTTACAACCTTCAATATCTTATTCTGTGGTTAAAAATAAGACAATTAAAGGTGGCAGGAGGATGGAGAAAGGAAGAGAGAGTGCTTCTTATTTATTGAAGAAAAATGAACTTGTAGGCAAAGTTGGAAAAGTTTGATACTAATAGTCTGAAACCAAGCGTTTTCAAATGTTGTCACCGGGAGGATAAGTTGATGAAACTTCATTGAAGGACAATTTGGCAATAACTATTAAAATTTAAATGTTAGGCATAGCAATCTACTTCAGGAATGTCTCCAATAATTATCCTCATGTATCTCTATGAATACTCACTGTGGTATCATCCTTAATAACCAAAAATAATTTTTTGACTAGAAATAACTTAAGTTCCCTCCACAGGAGACTGGTTCAACCAAGTATGTACAATACAACAGAACACTATGTAGCCAAACATGGTCTTTAGAAAGAATGCGGTAGATCTGTAGGTGCTGTTTTGAAACAATATTCTGGACACGTTTCAAGTGAAAATAAGCCAGGTACATCTGAGCTTTTTAACAGGATATGAATTAAAGGGTATAAATACAAATATGTGTTTGATTATGAACTGAAATTTTACGGAGGGATAAGCATAAGAAAATGCTAAGTGTGGCTGCCTTTAGGAAAGGAGTTTAGAGACTTGAGATAGAGGGACTGCTTACTTTCCATCACATACTCTTAAATTTGTTTGAAATTGTACCATGCTCTTCTATCTCTTTTCAATAATAAACAAATGAAACAATAAACAAGAAAGGAAAAAAGGAAGGAAAGAAGGAAGGAAGGGAGGAAAGGAGGGAGGAAATATATACACACACAGATGGGTCTCTTTAATTACGAAGTCCATCCCTCCCTAGCTGTTCCACAGTGAAAAACTTGGGAAGAGGGGATTAAATTTTTCAAAGTAGCCTAAATCCTGCACTTTCCTAACAGAACTATGAGAACAGAAACAAAAGACATTAGTCCTGGTTGGTACTAATGAGCTGAACTTGAACATGACCATACCCTGAGGCTGACTGCTTGGCTGTGACCTAGTCTGTGACTAAGAATTGTGATTGAGTGTTTGAGGAAAGCAGTATCTGATTCAATCCACCGGGGAGAATGAAAGGTCATTCTGCCAGCGTAGCCCTTCAAGCTTACACTTTACCTACCCAGCCAGGCAAAGAACAGGATACGTCAGAACTAGAGAATTTATAAAAGTTTGAAAAGTAGAAAACTCTCCAACTCATCCTACACAAGATATTGGAGAAGGATACCTCTTCTTTCCAAGGCAATAAAACACATGTTGGTACACACACACACACACACACACACACACACACACACTCATGATGCTTTGTCCTTTCATGCACTCCTTGCAGCATAGGAATTAGATACCTGCAAAAGTCAGAGAAAATCTAGAAATGACCAAATGTACTGTCAGAGGTCACTTTATAGAAGGGATAAGTCTTCAAACAACACATGATTAAGGGACATTTATATATTTGACTGAAAATCTCTACCACTAAAGGCATTAGCACATTAAATACAAAATCAGGAGTCTAAAGTAAAAAAAACTTTTGTCCCAAAGTGATAAACAACTGAGGTAGAGATGCGGCTTGTAATGACAGGCCACCTTGGAATGATGAGGAGGAGGAAGCAGAAATGGACTCCAAGAGGAAATTTAAAGCAAAATCTTTGCTTGTTTCCAAATTTTACCCTGGGCCAGTCTTAGCCAGAAAAATTGTACATAGAGTAAGACTAGAAACTTGTATCAACAGCTAGAAAAAGAGTAGTATTTTTTACCTTTTAAAAGCTTTTTTCAATTAAATATATGTATATATAATCAAAATATAAAGATTATTAAGACCAAAAAACATTGCAAAATTATATTGTGAGAATTTTCTTTTGAAAAACAAAACTTTTTGAAACTTTTCCAAAATGTACACCAAAAATGGGTACATTTTATTGTATGTGAATTATACCTTAATAAAGTTGATCTTCTTTTTTTAATAAAGTTGATCTTCAAAACAGAGTATCTATGGCACTACTTATAGCAATGCAGAAATTATTTGCCCTTACATATATCTGGAGAAAACTCGAATTCAAAGATACATGCACCCCAATATTCACAGCAGCACTATTTATAATAGCCAAGACATGGAAGCAACCTAAGTGCCCGTATATAGATGAATGAATAAACAAGTTATGGCATATATATACAATGGAATAGTACTCAGCCATAAAAAAGAATGAAATGATGCCATTTACAGCAACATGGATGGAGTTAGAGATTATCATACTAAGTGAAATAAGTCAGACAGAGAAAGAAATATCATATGATATCACTTATATGTGGAATCAAAAAAAAGTGTTACAAATGAACTTATTTACAAAACAGAAACAGAATCGCTTACATATAAAACAAACTTACCAAAAGGGAAAGGAGGGGGAGGGATAAGTTAGGAGTTTGGGTATAGCAGATACAAACTACTATGTATAAAACAGATAAACAACAAGGTCCTACTATATAGCACAGGGAACTATATTCAATATAGTAATAAACTATAATGGAAAATAATCTGAAAAAGAATATATATATATATAACTGAATCACTTTGCTGTACACCAGAAACTAACACAACACTGTAAATCAATTATCTTCAATTTATTTTTAAAAGTTTTTATTTTAAAATTTACATTTTAAAAATTGGGGGCTTCCCTGGTGGCGCAGTGGTTGAGAATCCGCCTGCCGATGCAGGGGTCACGGGTTCGTGCCCTGGTCCGGGAAGATCCCACATGCCGCGGAGCAACTAAGCCCGTGAGCCATGGCCGCTGGGCCTGCGCGTCCGGAGCCTGTGCTCCGCAACGGGAGAGGCCACAGCAGTGAGAGGCCCGCATACCACAAAAAAAAAAAAAAAAAAAAAAAAAAATTGGAATTGAATGGTGGAATTGTGGCTAAACTTTTCTATGCTTTACTTAGAACTCCATTAATGTTGCTAATGTTTTTAATATTTATAATGCATAAGATCATAACACGGATGAATTTATTTATATTATAGTCAGCAAGTACATGAAACATGTAGCAAAACATGATTTTTCCTAACTAGATTTTAAGTCAACAAATATTTGGAGAGTCTACCATATTCAATTTTATGTTGATACATTGATACAGACACAAAAGGTTGATACATTGATACTGATATAAAAGGTTGAGATTCTGGTCTCCAGGAACTTTCAACCTAGTATGAAAAGTATATGCTCCTTAAAAATACATTTAATCATTTGGTTGAGTTTGAAATGGGTAAAGAGTAGTCCTCATTATTAATCCATGAATAGTATATGAATTTAGAAAATGTTGAAGTTGGATCTATGTGAAGATTGAATAATGGGAAAGAATGCAGATGGGGATTACCAACATACGAAGAAAAGAAAAAACAATGTAATACTCAAAGAGAAAATCTTAATATAAGTTATGGTAAAAAAAAATCATAGAGAAGAAAAATACAGGGCTTCCCTGGTGGCACAGTGGTTAAGAATCCGCCCACCGGTGCAGGGGACATGGGTTCAATCCCTGGTCTGGGAAGATCCCACATGCCGCGGAGCAACTAAGCCCGTGCACCACAACTACTGAGCCTGTGCTCTAGAGCCTGGGAGCCACAACCACTGAATCCCGCACACCTAGAGCCTGTGCTCTGCAACAAGAGAAGCCACCTCAACGAGAAACCCACGCACCGCAAAGAAGAGTAGCCCCACTTGCTGCAACTAGAGAAAGCCCGTGCACAGCAACAAAGACCCAACACAGCCAAAAAAGAAAAAAAAACTAAGAAAAATATAAATACAGTACAGATAAAATCAAAAGGGATTAAAAGTGTAATACTTTTTATTCAAGTTTCCCAAATAGATAAAATATAAACTAACAAAACTAGCTTATTTGAGGAATCAATTATTTGTATTATCAAATTATATATATGTATTATATAATGTGCATGCATAGGCATTAATCTAAATATTTTAAACTATGAAGAAAATTCTAACATAAAAAGTATCTTGAGTCCTTAATAAATTTATCAAAGTTTAACAGTCATGCCTTCTGTCGTTCTCTCTCTCTCTCTCTGATCATTTGCAACTCACAAAGTTTTTCAAAGGACATAGTTACCAGAATACACATTTTCCACCAAAATGCCAAATGAACCTTGAAATTAGACCCCAGGATTAGTCCACAATAGACAACAGAAGTCTTCAGAGAACTGGAATCTGGCAACACACTTCTAACTGTGTAACAAAGCAATGAGACAAATTCACCAAAAATAATTCAAAGGACAAACCAATGGACAACTCAATATTTGAAAAGACAGATGCAGTTGACAGGCTAGAAAAACAAAAGTTCAAAATATTATCTTTTATTTTTAGTAATAAATATAATAATTTGGTTTTAGACAGAAATATTGGCTATCTCCCTCAGCAGCAACAAATATTCAATGACTCCTGAAAAGTTCTTGAAAAATACTGATGAAGTCTCTCAATACCAGGACTCAGGAACAGAACGACAGACTAATTGCAGACAGTGGGAAAGGAAAGAGGCTACAAAGAAGTCAAGGTATTGGGGAAGATAAGAAATTTGAAACATAATGAGTTAAAATGCAAATGTTTAGTGGGAGGTTGGTCCTTAAATAATATTGATTCAAAGGGCATAAAATTATGATAAAATAATATGGAATCTGGGACTTCCTTCAAAATAATACAGGAGTTGGGGAGTGGCTGAGGGTATAGAAGAAACATTATTGGTGGTTAGTTGACAGTTGCTGAAACTGGATGATGGCTACATAGATGTTTATGGCATTTATCAGTTTTTAAAATATTTTTAAATGCTCCATGAGAGCTTTTTAAAAAGAAACAAATTTTTTAAAAAGTGACCGGAGGAGCTTCAAGATGGCGGAAGAGTAAGACACGGAGATCACCTTCCTCCCCACAAATACATCAGAAACACATCTACACGTGGAACTTCTCCTACAGAACACCCACTGAACGCTGGCAGAAGACCTCAGACCTCCCAAAACGCAAGAAACTCCCCACGTTCCTGGGTAGGGCAAAAGAGGAAGAAAAAACAGAGACGGAAGAATAGAGACGGGACCTGTACCTCTGGGAGGGAGCCGTGAAGGAGGAAAGGTTTCCACACACTAGAAGCCTCTTCACAGGCGGAGACTGCAGGTGGCAGAGGGGTGAGCTTTGGAGCCGCGGAGGACAGCGCAGCCACAGAGTGCGGAGGGCAGAGCGGAGAGATTCCGCAGAGGACGGGTGCCGACCAGCACTCACCTGCCAGAGAGGCTTGTCTGCTCCCCCGCCGGCGCGGGCGGGGCTGGGAGCTGAGGCTCGGGCTTCAGTCAGATCCCAGGGAGAGAACTGGGGTTGGCGGCGTGAACACAGCCTGAAGGGGTTAGTGCGCCACGGCTGGCCGGGAGGGAGTCCGGTTGAAGTCTGGAGCTGCCGAAGAGGCAAGAGACCTTTTCTTGCCTCTTTGTTTCCTGGTGCTCGAGGAGAGGGGATTAAGAGCGCAGCTTAAAAGAGCTCCAGAAACGCGCGCGAGCCGCGGCTAACAGCGCGGACGCCAGAGACGGGCATGAGACGCTAACACTGCTGCTGCTGCCACCAAGAAGCCTGTGTGCGAGCACAGGTCACTCTCCACACCTCCCTTACCAGGAGCCTGTGCAGCCCGCCACTGCCACGGTCCCGTGATCCAGGGACAACTTCCCCGGGAGAACACATGGCACGCCTCAGGCTGCTGCAACGTTATGCTGTCCTCTGCCGCCACAGGCTCGCCCCGCAACTGCATCCGTACCCCTCCCTCCCCCCGCCTGAGTGACCCAGAGTCCCCAAATCAGCTGCTCCTTTAACTCCGTCCTGTCTGAGCGAAAAACAGATGCCCTCAGGCAACCTACATGCAGAGGCTGGTCCACATCCAAACCTGAACCCCGGGAGCTGTGCAAACAAAGAGAAAGGGAAATCTCTCCCAGGAGCCTCAGAAGCAGCGGATTAAATCTCCACAATCAACTTGATGTACCCTGCATCTGTGGAATACCTGAATAGACAACCAGTCATCCCAAATTGAGGAGGTGGACTTCAAGACCAATGATATATATTTTTTTTTCCCTTTTTCTCTTTTTGTGTGTATGTGTATGCTTCTGTATATGATTTTGTCTGTATAGTTTTGCTTTTACCATTTGTCCTAGGGTTCTGTCTGTCCGGTTTTTTTTTTGTTTTTTAGTATAGTTCTTAGCACTTGTTATAATTGGTGGATTTGATTTTTGGTTTGCTTGCTCTCTTCTTTCTTTCTGTCTTTTTTAAAAATTACTTTTCAAAAAAATTTAAATAATTATATTTTATTTTCATAACTTTATTTTATTTTACTTTTATTTTATTTTATCTTCTTCTTTCTTTTTTTCATTTTTTTCTCCCTTTTATTCTGAGCCATGTGGATTACAGGCTCTTGGTGCTCCAGCCAGGCGTCAGGGCTGTGCCTCTAAAGTGGGAAAACCAAGTTCAGGACACTGGTCCACAAGAGATCTCCCAACTCCACGTAATATCAAATGGCAAAAATCTCTCAGAGATCTCCATCTCAACGCAAAGACCCAGCTCCACTCAACAACCAGCAAGCTACAGTGCTGGACACCCTATGACAAACAACTAGCAAGACAGGAACACAACCCCATCCATTAGCAGATAGGCTGCCTAAAATCATAACAAGGCCACAGACACCCCAAAACACACCACCAGACGTGGACCTGCCCACCAGAAAGATAAGATCCATACTCATCCATGAGAACACAGGCACTAGTCCCCTCCACCAGGAAGCCTACACAACCAACTGAACAAACCTTAGTCACTGGGGACAGACACCAAAAATAACGGGAACTATGAACCTGCAGCCTGCAAAATGGAGACCCCAGGGCTTCCCTGGTGGCACAGTGGTTGAGAGTCCGCCTGCCGATGCAGGCTACACAGGTTTGTGCCCCGGTCCGGGAGGATCCCACATGCCGCGGAGTGGCTGAGCTCTGCAACAGGAGAGCCCACAATGGTGAGAGGCCCACGTACAGCAAAAAAAAAAAAGGAGACCCCAAACATAGTAAGTTAAGCAAAATGAAAAGACAGAGAAACACACAGCAGATGAAGGAGCAAGGCAAAGACCCATCTGACCTAACAAATGAGGAGGAAATAGGCAGTCTACCTGAAAAAGAATTCAGAGTAATGATAGTAAATATGATCCAAAATCTTGGAAATAGAATGGAGAAAATACAAGAAACGTTTAACAAAGAACTACAAGAACTAAAGAGCAAGCAAACAGTGATGAACAACACAATAAATGAAAGTAAAAATTCTCTAGAGGGATGAATAGCAGAATAATTGAGGCAGAAGAACAGATAAGTGACCTGGATGATAAAATAGTGGGAAAAACTACTGCAGAGCAGAATAAAGAAAAAAGAATGAAAAGAATTGAGGGCAGTCTCAGAGACCTCTGGAACAACAATAAACACACCAACGTTCGACTTGTAGGCATCCCAGAAAAAGAAGAGAAAAAGAAAGGGACTAAGAAAATATTTGAAGAGATTATAGTTGAAAACTTCCCTAATATGGGAAAGGAAATAGTCAATCAAGTCCAGGAAGCACAGAGAGTCCCATACAGGATAAATCCAAGGTGAAACATGCCAAGACACATATTAATCAAACTATCAAAAATTAAATACAAAGAAAACATATTAAAAGCAGCAAGGGAAAAACAACAAATAACACACAAGGGAATCCCCATAAGGTTAACAGCTGATCTTTCAGCAGGAACTCTGCAAGCCAGAAGGGAGTGGCAGGACATATTTAAAGTGATGAAAGGGAAAAACCTACAACCAAGAGTACTCTACCCAGCAAGGACCTCATTCAGATTTGATGGAGAAATTAAAACCTTTACAGACAAGCAAAAGCGAAGAGAATGAAGCACCACCAAACCAGCTTTACAACAAATGCTAAAGGAACTTCTCTAGGCAGGAAACACAAGAGAAGGAAAAGACCTACAAAAACAAACCCAAAACAGTTAAGAAAATGGTAATAGGAACATACATATCGATAATTACCTTAAATGTAAATGGATTAAATGCTACAACCAAAAGACATAGACTGGCTGAATGGATACAAAAACAAGACCCATATATATGCTGTCTACAAGAGACCCACTTCAGACCTAGGGACACATACAGACTGAAGGTGAGGGGACAGAAAAAGATATTCCATGCACATGGAAATCAAAAGAAAGCTGGAGTAGCAATTCTCATATCACACAAAACAGACTTTAAAACAAAGACTATTACAAGAGACAAAGAAGGACATTACAGAATGATCAAGGGATCAATCAAAGAAAAAGATATAACAATTGAAATATTTATGCACCCAATATAGGAGCACCTCACTACATAAGGCAAATACTAACAGCCATAAAAGGGGAAATCAACAGTAACACAATCATAGTAGGGGACGTTAACACCCCACTTGCACCAATGGACAGACCATCCAAAATGAAAATAAATAAGGAAATGCAAGCTTTAAATGATACATTAAACAAGATGGCCTTAAATGATATTTATAGGACATTCCATCCAAACACAACAAAATACACATTCTTCTCAAGTGCTCATGGAACATTCTCCAGGATAGATCATATCTTGGGTGAAATCAAGCCTTGGTAAATTTAAGAAAATTGAAATCATATCAAGTATCTTTTCCGACAACAATGCTATGAGACTAGATATCAATTACAGGAAACTATCTGTAAAAAATACAAGCACATGGAGGCTAAACAATACACTACTTAATAACCAAGAGATCACTCAAGATATCAAAGAGGAAATCAAAAAATACCTAGAAACAAATGACAATGCAAACACGACGACCTAAAATCTATGGGATGCAGCAAAAGCAGTTCTAAAAGGGAAGTTTGTAGCAATACAATTCTACCTTAAGAAATAAGAAACATCTCAAATAAACAGCCAAACCCTACAACTAAAGCAGCTAGAGAGAAAGAAGAACCAAAAAAAAAAAAAAAACAAAACCCCAAAGTTAGCAGAAGGAAATAAATAATAAATATCAGATCAGAAATAAATGAAAAATAAATGAAGGAGACTATAGCAAAGATCAATAAAACTAAAAGCTGGTTCTTTGAGAAGATAAACAAAAATGATAAACCGTTAGCCAGACTCATCAAGAATAAAAGGGAGAAAACTCAAACCCATAGAATTAGAAATGAAAAAGGAGGAGTAACAACTGACAATGCAGAAATACAAAGGATGATTAGAGATAACTACAAGCAACTATATGCCAATAAAATGGACAACCTGGAAGAAATGGACAAATTCTTAGAAATGCACAACCTTCCGAGACTGAACCAGGAAGAAGTAGAAAATATTAAAAGACAAATCACAAGCACTGAAATTGAAACTGTGATTTAAAATCTTCCAACAAACAAAAGCCCAGGACCAGATGGCTTAACAGGCAAATTCTATCAAACATTTAGAGAAGACCTAACACCTATCCTTCTCAAACTCTTCCAAAAGATAGCAGAGGGAGGAACACTCCCAAACTCATTCTACAAGGTCATCAAAACCCTGCTACCAAACCAGACAAAGATGTCACAAAGAAAGAAAACTACAGGCCCATATCACTGATAAACACATATGCAAAAATCCTCAACAAAATTCTAGCAAACAGAATCCAACAGCACATTAAAAGGATCATACACCATGATCAATAGGAGTTTATCCCAGGATTGCAAGGATTCTTCACTATATGCAAATCAACCAATGTGATACACCATGTTAACAAACTGAAGGAGGAAACCCATATGATCATCTCAGTTGATGCAGAAAAAGCTTTTGACATAATTCAACACCCATTTATGATAAAAACCCTGCAGAAAGTAGGCAGAGAGGGAGCTTTCCTCAACATAATAAAGGCCATATATGACAAACCTACAGCCAACATCATCCTCAATGGTGAAAAACTGAAACCATTTCCACTAAGGTCAGGAACAAGACAAGGTTGCCCACTCTCACCACTATTATTCAACATAGTTTTGGAAGTTTTAGCCACAGCAATCAGAGAAGAAAAAGAAATAAAAGGAATACAAATTGGAAAAGAAGAAGTAAAACTGTCACTGTTTGCAGATGACATAATACTATACATAGGGAATCCTAAAGATGCTACCAGAAAACTACTAGAGCTAATCAATGAATTTGATAAAGTAGCAGGATTCAAATTTAATGCACAGAAATCTCTTGCATTCCTATACACTAATGATGAAAAATATGAAGGAGAAATTAAGGAAACTCTCCCATTTACCACTGCAACAAAAAGAAAAAAATATCTAGGAATAAACCTACCTAAGGAGACAAAAGATCTGTATGCAGAAAATTATAAGACACTGATGAAAGAAATTTAAGATGATACAAAAAGATGGAGAGATATACCATGTTCTTGGACTGAAAGAATCAATATTGTGAAAATTACTACCCAAAGCAATCTGCAGATTCAGTGTAATCCCTATCAAACTACCACTGGCATTTTTCACAGAACTAGAACAAAAAATTTCACAGTTTCTATGGAAACACAAAAGACCCTGAATAGCAAAAGCAATCCCAAGAAAGGAAAACAGAGCTGGAGGAATCAGGCTCCCTGATTTCAGACTATACTACAAAGCTACAGTAATCAAGACAGTATGGTACTGGCACAGAAACAGAAATATAGATCAATGGAAGAGGATAGAAAGCCCAGAGATAAACCCACACACATATAGTCACCTTATCCTTGAAAAAGGAGGGAAGGATATACAGTGGAGAAAAGACAGCCTCTTCAATAAGTAGTGCTGGGAAAACTGGACAGCTACATGGAAAAGAATGAAATTAGAACACTCCCTAACACCATACACAAAAATAAACTCAAAATGGATTAAAGACCTAAATGTAAGGTCAGAAAGTATAAAACACTTAGAGGAAAACATAGGCAGAACACTCTTGGACATAAATCACAGCAAGATCCTTTTTGACCCACCTCCTAGAGAAATGAAAATAAAAACAAAAATAAACAAATGGGACCTAATGAAACTTTAAAGTGTTTGCACAGCAAAGGAAACCATAAATAAGACGAAAAGACAACCCTCAGAATGGGAGAAAATATTTACAAATGAAGCAACTGACAAAGGATTAGTCTCCAAAATTTACAAGCAGCTCATTCAGCTCAACATCCAATAAACAAAAAACCCAATCCAAAAATGGGCTGAAGACCTAAATAGACATTTCTCCAAAGAAGATATACAGATTGCCACAAGCACAGGAAAGAATGTTCAATATCATTAATCATTAGAGAAATGCAAATCAAAACTACAATGAGATATCATCTCACACAAGTCAGAATGGCCATCATCAAAAAATCTACAAACAATAAATGCTGGAGAGGGTGTGGAGAAAAGGGAACCCTCTTGCACTGTTAGTGGGAATGTAAATTGACACAGCCACTATGGAGAACAGTATGGAGGTTCCTTAAAAAACTGAAAATAGAACTACCATATAACCCAGCAATCCCACTACTGGGCATATACCCTGAGAAAACCATAATTCAAAAAGAGTCATGTACCAAAATGTTCACTGCAGCTCTATTTACAATAGCCAGGACATGGAAGCAACCTAAGTGTCCATCGACAGATGAATGGATAAAGAAGATGTAGCACATATATACAATGGAATATTACTCAGCCATAAGAAGAAATGAAATTGAATTATTTGTAGTGAGGTGGATGGACCTAGATTCTGTCATACAGAGTGAAGTAAGTGAGAAAGAGAAAAACAAATACCGTATGCTAACACATATATATGGAATCTAAAAAAAAAAAAAAAAAAGGTCATGAAGAACCTAGGGGTAAGACGGGAATAAAGACACAGACGTAGAAAATGGACTTGAGGACACGGGGAGTGGGAAGGGTAAGCTGGGGCAAAGTGAGAGAGTGACATGGACATATATACACATTACCAAATGTAAAATAGACAGCTAGTGGGAAGCAGCCGCATAGCACAGGGAGATTAACTCGGTGCTTTGTGACCACCTAGAGGGGTGGGATAGGGAGGGTGGGAGGGAGACCCAAGAGGGAGGGGATATAGGGATGTATGTATACGTATAGCTGATTCACTTTGTTATAAAGCAGAAAGTAACACACCATTGTAAAGCAATTACACTCCAATAAAGCTGTTAAAAATCTATATATATAATATATACCCACAGAATGCATATGTATGTACACGTACTATATTATATATAAAGTAGGTAAACAACAAGGACCCCCTGTACACCACAGAGAACTATACTCAGTATCTTGTAATAACCTATAATGGAAAAGAATCTGACCGAATCAGTTTGCTGTATACTTGAAACCAGCACAACATTGGAAATTAACTATACTTCAATAAAAATAAATAAATAAATAAATAATAAAAATAAGGGACCCCTTTTCAAAAGATGGCGCCGAAGGTGAAGAAGGAAGCCCCTGCTCCTCTGAAAGCCCAAGCCGAAGCAAAGGCTTTGAAGGCCAAGAAAGCAGTGTTGAGAGGCGTCCACGGCCACGAAAGAAAAAGGAGATCCGGACGTCACACGCCTTCGGACGGTGCAAAGCACTGCGGCTCAGGAGGCAGCCCAAATATCCTCGGATGAGCGCCTCTTGCAGAAACAAGCTGGACCACTGTGCCTTCACCAAGTTCCCCCTCACCACCGAGTCAGCCATGAAGAAAATCGGAGACAACGACGCACTGGGGTTCACTGTGGATGTCAAGGCCAACAAGCACCACACTGAACAGGCTGTGAAGAAGCTCTATGACATTGACATGGCCAGAGTCAACACTGATCAGGCCTGATGGAGAGAAGAAGGCACATGTTCCACTGGCTCCTGAGTATGACGCTTTGGATGTTGCCAGCAAAAGTGGGGTCAACTAAACTGAGTCCAGCTGGCTAATTCCAAACATAAAAGTTCTCACTGTAGAATACTAAATAAAAAATAAAAGTAAGTGAAAAATGGGGGAGTGGGGATAAAAGAGACTCTTAATTAAAGCATCTATATAATTTATTGTCCTAACTGGAACATGTCAGCAATGAAAGGCAACAGTATTAATAATTTTAACTGCTACACGCCTAAGCCAGTGCTGTGCTGGGCAGTCCTGGATGTATGGTCCCTCTACTTTTAACCAGGAGGTTTCAAATATCAGACTAATGTGATTTAAGATTTGTTACAAAAACAGGAAACGAAGAGAACAACTTGTAAGTGAGAATGTTTAGATCACTAGCAACCAGTTGTTTTTAAGTCTGAAAAGAACCAGTCCCAAATCATCGCCATAACCACTGATCCATCTGGATCAGAAGTCACAAACTGATGGCCTGGGGTTGGATCCAGCCTGCAGATGTGTTTGCTTTGGCCCGCAACGTATTGGGTTACAGAGTGCTTTTCTTAAAACTTTGAGTTTGTTGCCAACATTTCCAAGATGAAAGATGTCATGTTAACATCCAGATTCCTAGCTTCTCTTGAAACACTTGAGGAGTATTAAGAGCAGGCACACATTCTCACATGGCAACTGACTGGAGCAGAGCATTCTCTCACTAATCCACCCCAGTCCTCATCTCCCTCCAGTGATTTCTTTTTTTTTTTTTTTTTCCATCCAGTGACTTCTAATGCTGGGCTGCTTTGCTTGGTTCCTTCTTTGACTGCTACAGATACTTGACTTTTCAACCTTCAGACTAGATCAAGCTCTCATCATCAGAACAAAGAGAGTGAGGTTGGCTGCAGAAGCTATCCTTTTATACACAATTGAAAATGGAAATCAAGCAACCCAGATAATAAATGGGGAAATTCTGAAGAATTGGTAGAGGATATAGTATTACTACTCTTTAAATCGGCCTAACAACAACAACAGCAACAAAACCTAATTCTGTTCAGAAAATTCCCCTTTAATTTTTCTACATTTCAGATCATTCCGTATTTCCCAAATAGCCTGAACTACACCAGTAGAGCTTCCAGAAATTCTCTTACTAAAAAATGCAATAGCTAATCTACAGCCCATTGGCAAAATGCACAGTTGAAGGCCCAGCCCAATGACTGCTGCCCACCCCTGCTTCTCTCAACAAGCCCGGAACATCACTGGGTGTGTGATTGTTAGCAAATCTTCATTAATTACCAGACTCATAAACAGCTGTGCAGTGTGGGAGGTTGGGGAGAGACAGCTCCTGTCTCCCTAAGAGAGAGTTTGGAACTAAAAGAGGTTCCTAGCTAGAAAGCATTCCAAAAGAGGATGAGTTGTTTTGAGAGCACAGAGAAGAGCATCAGAGAGCACGGATGTTCCTCCCAGAGATTGGTACCCAAACAACGACTGAAAAAACTTTCACTCTTTAGCACAAAGGAAATGGAGAGCTATAATTGGTTTCATCACCAAACTATGGGAACTTACATGTTTTGAAAAAAATATATTACTGACAGAAGTATCTATGGCCTGAAAGGGTATCTCTTGTGAGGCATAGGACTATGTGAGCCTGTGTAGTGTTGGTCCTAATCCAAGGAGGAGAGCTCTCAGAGACCAGTTTAGGAACCTTTATTTTCTACTGGTTTCCTTATGAAATCCCCACTGCAGCCAGGCTGCTGTCCACTCTTGTCCCCATATAGACTATTGAAAATGCTTTGGCCTCTCCCACTATCTCTAGATTTCCACTTAACGTATCATCTGTATTAGTGTGTTAGGCTAGCGGTGAATGACATTCTTGCTACTGAAACAGAGAGTTAGGGCCTGTTTAGAGAACCATCTTAAACACTTTGTGGTCATTCATATAATTGAGAGCTATAGAATGATTAAGAGACGTGAGATAGAGCTGTAAAGAATAGTATGAAAAAAAAAGAATAGTATGAATCCCTAGCACATATTGCTCTGTGAAAAATTTGCAGAATACATATTACCATTTGATTCATCCTATATAGTCATTGTCTCCCATTCCTTTCTTCCTATTGTCTCCTTCAAACCCACTCCAAAGAGATCTTTGTCTCGACCATCACAACCCCAACTGCTTACGTCAAATAGCCTCTGTGTAACTGAATCAAATGATCACTTATCTGGCTTGGCCTATAATCAATATTTGACACATCTGATCATGCCTTCCTTCTTGAAATACCTCCCTCACTTGGCTTCCTGGACACCACCCTCTCTTGTATTTCCTCCTTTCTCACTGTTTCTCAGTCTCCTTTGCTAATTCTTGCAAATCTCTAAGACTTCTAAATATTGGGGTGCCAGGACTTCCCTACTGGTGCAGTGGTTAAGAATCCACCCGCCAGTGCAGGGGACACGGGTTCAAGCCCTGGTCCGGGAAGCTCCCATATGGCGTGAAGCAACTAAGCCCATGCACCACAACTACTGAGCCCACGTGCCACAACTACTGAGCCCACATGCCACAACTACTGAGCCCACGTGCCTAGAGCCTGCGCACCGCAACGAAGAGTAGCCCCCACTCGCCACAACTAGAGAAAGCCCACACGCTGCTGCAATGAAGACCCAACGCGGCCAAAATTACTTTTAATTAAAAAATAAATAAATATTGGGGCGCCAAAGATGGGCTTTAAACCTCTTCTTTTCTACCGTTAAATTCATTTCTTGGTGGTCTCATTCAGTCTCAAGGCTTTAAACACTGTCACTATGCTGAGGACTCAAATCCGACTGCCTGCTCAACCACTCCACCCAAATGTCTAAAGGCATCTTTAATTTAACATTCCCAAAATCGAGTCCCTGATTTTCCCACAGACACACACACATGCTAAAAACCTTCCCTTTCCACAGTCCTCTGTATCTCAGTTAATGAAAACTGCATTGCAGTTATTCAAGTTCAGAAACTTGTCAACCCTGACCTCTTGCTTTCTCTCACCTGGACATCTAATCCAGAAGAAACCTCTGTTGGCTCTACCTTCAAAATCAATCCACAATCTTGACTACTCACCACCTTTTCTGCTACGTACTTCTTTGTCAAAGTCACTATGAGCTCCTGCCTGCTTCATAGCAACAGCCTCCTAACATCCAGCCGCTGCCAGCCTCCTTCAGTCTGGTCTCAACACAGAAACCATAATGATCCACTTAAAATATGTCAGATCAACTTACTCTGCTCAAAACCTAACAGTGTCTTCCACTTCACAGAGAATAAAAGCCAAAGGCCTTAAACTTGTTAGCAAGAACCTGAATGATCAGTCACCCAACTCCTTCCCCAGCTCCCAGCATTTCTCAATCACTCTGACCGCTCCTACTCTCCCCTGATTCATTCTGCTTCAGACTCACAGAAATTTGTGTTCTTTGAACATGCAGGTCACTTGCTGTTCCCTCTGTTTAGAATGTCCTTTCTCTAGATGACCTCTTACAAGTCTTGGCTCAAATGTCACCTTCAATTAGAACTGTTCTCTGACCACTCTGTTTCCTATTTATCCTCAGGACTTATTTTTTTGCACAGCACTTAACGATCTTTTCAAATACCATATAACACATTTATTTATTTAGTTTTATCTCTGTCTGCATCCCCTAGAAGGTAAGCTCCATGAAGGCAAGGATCTTTATTCACTTTATTCAATGCCTATCCCCAGTGCATTCAATTAATATTTGTTAAACAGAGAAATTAATTTATATAATATTATGTATTTTCTATGGAATGTACGTACATGTGTATATCTCCAAATCTAGTTTAGCTCTAGGGAGGGTAGTGAGTAGGGAAAGGGTGAATGGGCTAATGATTGGTGTGGGTGGAAAGTCTATCAATAGAGTATTGATACTTTACCCTTGTAAGGATTGTTCCAAGTTTTTAAACGTGATATAGTCATTAATTACTTTTTATGTAAGGGAATATTATTTGTTAATAATTACCTAAGATATCACAGGTACATACTATGTAGCCCGTATCTGCTGCTCCCCTACTCCAGCTACAGCTGATTGGACCAGAGTCTAATTAGATTGGACCAATCTAATTCAAAGTGGAAAAAAGTCAGACCCACTCTTCCAAAAATTTGGAATAGGGTCGTGGAGAGATTAAGTCAGTCAGACTACTGTGAGAACTGGAGCTATAGACCATGTAGAATTTGAGACCATTATCAACCAACACCATATGTGAAGTGAATTTTTGGAGAGACGGAAAAAAGACAAGTAAGGAAAGAAAGCTTATGAGAGGGGAGGGACAGGAGAATAGACGGAGCAGATGTGTAGAGACAGAGATGCATGTGGCCTCCTACTTTCCAGTGCCATCCACATGCAGAATGTAAGCTCCGTTTCCTTACGCTCTTTCCTATTAGTAAACACCCTTTAACATGAACTACTTTAAACAGAATTGGATTCCTGGCAATGTTAACTTAAATATCCGATACATTTTCCATGGTATAAAATAAGGCAATATCCCAACATTTGAAAAAAATTATAAAATACAAAAAAAAAATGTTCTCAATGCTGAATCCACTGCTTTTAATAAAAAAGGATAAGAAGGCTGAAACCAAGGCTGATTCTTGCCTTTGCAGGATTGCTCAAATCCATATTAACTTGCATACCTTCATTATTTAAGTTTCATCACTATTAAAGCTATTCTTTAATATTTATTTAGCAAAAGCTCCTTAATTCTGCCCTACATTCCCATCAATTAAAACAGGTATTTTGACCCTAAATATCCCAAACCCTTGGTGAGGAGAGCTGTACGTAATTTGCTACTAATAATAAAGTACATAAACTTACAAATTATTTCCCTTTTTCGTAAGCTCAAACAGTTGTAGTTCCTTGCATTCCCACATGCATTCATCATGAGATGAATGTGAAGAGAAAGTGCTGGGGTTACAGGTAAATCTACAGGGGTCACACATTATCCTCAGCCTGTATTACGATGTACCAGCCCATCACTTGAAATATCCAGAGGGAGGATGTGACACAAGTGTGAATTTCATATCGCCACCTTCCTAATATACAGGTCAGTTACTCAGAAAGGCATTCTCCGGCCCCACCTAAAAGTTCCTATCACGTTATTCCTTCTCACTTAGTATTCATTTATTATCATCTGATACTTTTCTTGTTTGTTTTCGTTTTGTCTTTCTTTCCCACTAGAACATAGTTCTATGAGAGCTGGAACCCCAAATGCCTGTTTTATTCACCAACATTTCCCTAGTACTTTAGAGCATGTTGTACCTGGCACAAAATGGGCACTGAGCAAAAACTCGCTTAGAGGATAAATGAATGCTTTAATGAATACATCAAGCTAGTTCCTGACCAGGGCCTTTATATCCTCTTTCCTCAGCCAGAATCCCCTACCCCTTATTCTTCTCATAGCTAATTCCTGCACATCATTTGGGTCTCAGCTCAAACGTTGACACCTCAGAAAGGCCACTGATTACGCTAGCCTCTCCACCCCTCAAGGCTTTCTCTAGCACATTATCCTATTTTGGTTTAACAGAGCACTTAAGACTATCTGAAGTTCCCTTTTATATGTGTTCTTTCCGTGTTTATTATCATCACCTGTCTTCCCACTACAATGTAATTTCCACAAGGAACTTTGACTTGTTTATCACCTTGCCTCCAGAACCTAGAAGAGGGCCCGGCACTTAGGAGGCAGGCAATAAATATTTGTTGAGTGAATGAAAGGTTGAAAACTGCAGTTTTAAAATATACGTCCACACATGGTATCACTCTTCTTCAGTACTAGGATACAAACAACAAACTGCTATATGTGCAAGTAATGTTTTTAACAATTAAAATTTCACATATAATATAGCTCAAAAGATTGCCAAATTACATTCCAGATGGATCTAGAATCCTGGTTGGGTACAAGTGGTATGTGATCGGTAGCTGGTTCAACTTTGACTAACCTCACTAATCGTTTCCAAGAGAAAATCTTCCTCTCTTTCCTCATATGGATTGGAAACTTAAATTGCAAAGGAGACAATGCTACAAAAGAAACCACAACCAGTCAAACTTGGCAAATGTGTGCCACCGTCCAAAGTATTTGTGTAGGCAAACAGACAAAATTCCTAAAGGAAAAAGTTTTCCAATTCCAAAAAGCACCTCCCCATGCCTACATCCCCAAACAGAATTAAGTTCCACTACTCAACAGTCTCAGATCTAAAGGGGAGGGGGTTTCCTCCTCAGAGCCAAAAAATCACAATTACAACCACCCCAAGTTGTCGGTAACTGACCTGGCCCATAGGAGGCAGACCAAAACTGTCCAATGTGGAGACATTCACCCCACCCCCCCGCAAGACAGTTCTATTTGACAATCCCGCGGTCCTCCCCCTGCAACCATTTCCTATGATCTATGGACACCTGTGAGATCTCCCTACACTCTTGAAACTATTTTCTGATTAACTTCATTTAGTCAACCATTAGGACAGTCAGTCAGACAACAAATACTTATTGAACATACATTATGTAGCTGACACAGTTTGTGCAGTAAAAACGCATCAGTAAAGAAAACAGAGAAAAATGCTCGCCCGCATGGAGCTTACGTTCTAAGCACCTCACACTCCCTTAAAAACAGAAAAATATAGATATAATGAATAGTAGGCATTTGATAGAGATGACTACATAAACTCATAGATAACATAAACAGATACAACAGTTGGTACATAAACACATGGTTATCCAGTATCTTTCAGAGAACTCAGACTTGCATCACTAAAGAGAATATTTGGGATATGGATCATGTATGTTGCTTTCCATTTGTTTTCCTGTAACATTATGTGTGCCTGTTATCTTCATTATTGATCTTCCTCAGGCAGAAAATATATCCTTCATTTCCTTTGTACTGTGTTCAGGGGGCAAGTTGTACAGTGCCCCCAAATAGACTATGAGTTCATTAACTGTTTGTTAAGTAATACATTGCACTTATATAGTGATTTTAAACTTTCTGAAAGGCACTTTCATGTGAGTTATTATTACTAACATCATGCACTTATTCATACTCTAATGCTAGATCAAGAAGAAGACAGTGAATTTCAGTAAGGCAACGGGTGGTAACACAAGTAATATGTTTGAGACAACTAGCCTTGCTTGCTAAGAACCAGTCCAGTGTTCTTCTTCTTATTGTTGCTGCTGTTTTTCTGAATCTCTACTAAAGTCCAGACACTAGAAAGCACAGGAATGAGGCAATTTAAAATCATAGCGATGGAAACCAGAGAAAGAAAAGAAAACTTGGGTTCAGAGAAAAGCCCAAATCCAAGGGCAAAGTCTAGGGCTTTAGTTAGTGATTTTTAAACTGCATTTAATTAAAATACACATTCCTGGGAATTCCCTGGCAGTCCAGTGGTTAAGACTCCATGCTTTCACTGCAGAGGGCTCGGTTTCAATCCGTGATGGGGGAACTAAGATCCCATAAGCAATGCAGCACAGCCGAAAAAATAAAATGCACATTCCCGATGAACACCCTGACCCAGACATGCTGATCCATTAGATCTGGAGTAAAGTCCAGGAATATGAATTTTTACAAACGTCCCCCAGACGGTTCTGATGCAAACCCTCTGGGAAACGCTTACTTGATGGCAAAGGTTGGACCAAGGAAGGTCAGTCAGTTCACTGCATGGCTTCCAAAGCTTGGCATGTTCAGATATGGTTTGGTACCAGAAATCTGTTGCAGCAGACATAGCACAGTGGTAAGAAAAGCCGCCATTTCTGAGTGCTGTCAGGACAACCACAGCTACTGGAGATGTATGGACCAGGATCTAGCCCCGGGAAGGGAAGGGCTAGAATGCTTCTAATGTTCTAGTCTCAGCGTAAGGTCTAGCGCTGTTTTGTACCCTAGGGGAGATCTGAGTCCCTTGCGGGAAAATCTGGCATAGCCGGCTCATGTAGAGTCCCAATCTATGGGAAGATAGGTTAGGAAGAAGGTAAGTTTGCCACTTTGAAGGGTTTACTGCTAGAAGGGTTTACCAGTAAACCCTTCTAGCAGACCTGGCTAGACAATGAGGAAGGATAACATAATCTAAAAACAGAGACCTGCTCTGAAAACCCAAGGCTGAAAATCAAGATTCAACTCCAAGTTCCACAATGAACTGAAGCTGAGGAGGCTGGTATGTTTTCTACATCCAGCAGGAATGGCCCAGAAATGAAGTCTGAAGGGCAGATATGCTATAAAGGAAGAAACAATGAGGTAGGGGTTAACCCTGAACTTCAAGAGTCCACATCTCCCACCAGGAAAGTGGACGGCCCAGCATTATGCTCTAGCAATAATCTCATTTTATAATCTATAGCAATCATTATTTTCCCCACATACTGAGAAAGCTTCTATCATAATCAATGCACAAAACAACTACAAGCAGAAAGTAACAACTAGATCTTTCCATAGATCTCAAAACAATTAGATGGCAAACACTCAAGTAACTGCAAGTTTAAATTATTAAGCAACATTTTTGTTTGCAAGGTGTTAGGAATTGATATCTAACATATAGGGGTATCTGGAAAAATACTGGCATTTATTTAAACCAGGTGGAGTATTTTTAGACATGTGAAAACCCAAATTAAAAGAGGTTCATTGGCTTTTCCAAGGGTACACATAGGTAGTCCAAGAGGAAGGAAATAAACCTCCACCTTTTTCATTTTAAATTCCAAACATTTTCATTCTAACTTTTGACTTCTCTGCTGATAGATGAATGGATAGATAGACACTTTAGTGGGATTTTCCTGGCTTTTTTGTCTGTTTTTTTTTTTTTACCATTTTATTAAGAAAAAATTTAATTATTTACAGAAGTAGAGAGAATATTATCATGAACCCCCAAGTACCCATCACCCAGCAATAAAAATCTTGATTCTTTCTACACTCACTCACCACCCCCAACCCAAGATTATTTGAAGCGAATTCTAGACATCATACTATTTCATCCATAAATAGTTGGGCATAGATTTCTAAGGGATCAGTACTCTCTTTTTAAAAATTAACCACAGCGTACGGCTTCATACAATTTAATGACATAAGAAAACATTACACTTAAATCACAGTGCATGAATTCATATTTATCATTGTATCGATAATTGGGGGGGTGCCTTGGGTAGTCTGAAGCTGAAATCCAATGCACGTAGGTGACAGTTTTTCAAGTACAATGGTTTTTCCATAGCAGCACAAGTTCATATTATTTTTTTATAAAAAAAATTTATAGTCATCACATTTTCCCAAACTCAGAAACTTTTGAGTAAATTATTCTGATTCCACTCTGACTACTAGACTCTGGGAATTGTGAGCTTTCCCACTTGAAGCTTTCATCTTCATTGATTATGATGATAATCAACTGAATTATTCTTTTCCTCTTGAGAACTACAGAGCTCCTTGATTCCAGTGGCTAATAAAGGCTCTGGTATTGGAAGCAAAACTGTTAAAAGGATCAAGAACAGCAACCTAAAAGCTCAAACCAGGCAGTGTTTCAGAAAAACACACTAGTTGTTGCTCTGAAAAAAAACCACTTGGCTTTGTAGCAAACATTAACTATATATTAGTTAAATAATAAATATTTACGTATTAAATAATATGTCTAGAATGTGCTTTAAAATAATCCTGGGGGAGAATAGTGGATGGAAATACAGACAAAATTAAATTGGCTATGAGTTGATAAATATTGACGTTGGGTGATGGAGACTTATTACATTATTCTCTCTACTTTTGTATATGCTAGGAATTGTTCAGAATGAAGATTGGAATCACATGAAAATGACAAAACCAAGTGCTCAAACACACTTTGCAACCCCTCCTGCCTGAATCTACTCATCCAAACAGCCAGCAAGTACTAATCAGACTGGTCTGGGTTGTGCCACTTTCCAATTGACCCAAAGAACGGCAACAAAGGAGCAAAAAGAGGAATCTGAAATAACATATAAACTGACCAGTTATTTCTACATCTTTGATCAGCTACAGGTTAGTCCTTCTTAGAGCTTCTCAAGCACTTGAATGCAACGCGTTTTGGAGAAAATTAATTATTCCTTGGTTTCACGGGGTGACTATGAAATAGTATAAGGAGGACATAAAATTTCCTTGGAAAATACTGCCAGAGAATCAAGTCAGCCTCAGGGAAAGGAAAAACATGGCTCAATCGCTTAACATTTCAGAACAGATAGAAAATTTACGAAAAAAAGTAGTCAGTATGCTGAAATTTTTATAGTAAATAGTTTTAAAACAATAAAAATGAACAAATGAACCATCCTTAAAAAGGAGAAAAAGGCTTTTTTGTTAGTGACAAGGGAATCTGTATTAGATCAAACCAATAATGGAAGAGAGAGAAATCCTGCACAATTCTGCAAAGTGTGAATGTCCTGGCGATGAGTGTACTCTTTTCAAATATTTGTCTGGAGTTGTCAGAACTTGGTCTCTGCTTGGTCTGACCCACTTCAACCATAAAAATGGACACCCTCGTAGCTGAAAAGCTCCGACCAGCCCTAAGACCCAGCATTCACAGAGCTTAAGCTCATCTATGGGAGCTCAGGCTAGGTGGCTACAGATGGGCACTCCGACAAAACTGCCCCCAAAAGACAAAAGCCTGGAGAGGATTCAGGCAGCAGGCTCACAAACCCACTGCCACCACCCCAAGAAAGGTCTTTTGAAAATGTCATATTGCCTTAGGTTTCAGAGCCAGGGAGAGGGGAAGAGAAAAGGGAGGAGGTAAGGGGAGGGAATGGAGGGAAGGAGAGTATGAAGGAGAGAGAAGGAAAAGTTTTTGATGTGAAATTTTGTTCTTATTTTGTAAATCAGCAAGTGATAAAAACGTCAAACATTGCCCAATCAAATTTTGTTTATGCCTTTCTTATGACAAATAACGTATCTTACCTTACATTTTGTTTAATTCTATGTGTCTCTCCTATTATATTCCTGGAGGGAAGAAAACATTTGGATTTTTTTTTTTTTTTGAAATGCCATAGTCTCAATAACAACGACCAGACTTTAAAGTTTGTTGCTTTAATTAATTAATCAATTAATTGGTCCAGTCAAATGCAGTCAGCTGATAGGTAAGTAACAAGCTACAACTGGAAAACCTGTAGACTGAATAATATACTCAATATATTTAGCTCTTAACACTGATCCAGCCATAAGAGTGTGCAGGAGAATTGTGTTTTCCTCTTATTTTTTGTTATTTTACATAGTGGGATTTGTAAATTCAGTGAATTAATACATATAGGAAACATATATTTGCATATGACCAGAACTTAAAGTTCACAATTCCCAAATGCATGCCCTTAAACAATTGAATTTAATAATGTTTCCATCTCCTAAGTACCCTCCCTCTGCCCCAGGTTTATGAAAATATTCTTTGTAATTCACATAAACAAAACATTAGGAATGTATGTTATTTCCTTTGCAAGATAAGAGAGAAAGATAGGTTTCCTGTATCCCCACCCCCGCCCCGTTTAGTAGAATGCATATTTCTAAAACAGGACTCACAAATAAAACCTTAACAATGAGGTTTTACAATAGGAATTGCTATTCGATTGCATTTATATCCAAATCAGTTAAGTAGATTTCCCTGATTTAATTTTTTCACAATAAAATTCTACCTTTAAAAGTTTTTAAAATGTTAATCCATAAGTAAGAGTAAGACAGACCACTGCTTTAAGAACTATATAAAAATTCAGTGAGCATCTTATCTAGGGCACTGATTTCACAAGTGAAAAAGCTAAGAGCCAAGGATATCAACTGACTTTACCAGGTCAGCAAGTGAAATCATGACTGAGGCAGCACCAAATATCACATAAAACCCATAGGATACTGTCCAACTTGTACAAATTACTACGTGAAGATATACATACACACATAATGACCTTGAAATTTGGCACTTCAATTCAATTATTGCCTTATCTGTAAATATTTATGGATTCAGGAACTATAACAATATTAGCTGACTTTTTTAATCTAATGAATATTTTAAGGTTTTTCTCAGCCGGAGTATAATATACATAGTCCAGAAAACATCTTAGACCCATAAATTTCATCCTACTGTACCAAAAAAGAGCAGAGCTCTCTGGAAATATTTATAGAATATAAAAGTAGTAGCATGTAAAATAGAAACTGAAGTTGTTGAATGCTGATTAACTGTTGTCCTCAACTTCAAATATTTTTTATTACAGTTAACACACACTTTTAGAATTTTAAACAAAAGTCTAGGTATTACAAGCCATAAAAACAGATAATAATAATTAAAGAGAAAAAAGGTTGGACTCTGGACCTTTGTTTTTATTTACCTTAAGGTTCCTTTTTATTTTTCTTTTTGTGTGCGGGTATCTCTTTTCAAATACTTTTGACACACAATTCCTGGAAATTTTTATTGGTGCGTGTTTGTGGAATTTTGTACATTTATTAACGTGACCTTTTAATATTTTAAAAATTATCCATAAAGATTTCAATACTACAAATATATTTACACTTTGTTTAAGAAAGAGCTCCATTTTTCCTCATATTTTACAAGATAGTTGCTGTCCACTTCTGAGAAATCAGTATATACTTGTTAAACGTTTATCATATAATTACTGGTTAAAAATAAATGACTGATTTCGGAATAAAATGGTCACCATCACAGTTCTGAATCAAAAGCTGCCTACAGGGCTCTAAAAGTTTCAAAAGAAAAATTAAAGTTCAGTCCATTCTTTTTCTGTCTGTGAAACTCTAAACAAATTACCTGCCATTTAAATTACTTTTCAGGATATTTCTAACCTCCTATAGATACAACTAAAGAGGCTTTGCGTTCTGACTCCATGGGTACTATCAAATACATTTCTGTATTCATATGTATGAAGATAATTTTATAGTTGTGAGAGCCTCTATTTACTGACTATATGCAGTGATATATATGAGTTTTATTTTTATATTCAGGATCTTCCAAATGGCTAATTCAACTAGCTAATTTCAAGGAAATTATTTATGGCAAATAAGATCATATTTAAGACGTTTGAATTTGTGGATTATTATTTTCACTTACATAAAAATTGTCTCAATTTGGGTGGGTTTTTAGTTTAATTCTAATTTCACTTCCTTCTTTTTTTCAGAAAATCACTTCACCATCACCTGTGGAATTTATCATAATGCATGATTTTTTTTTCCCTTTGCAGGGAAGAGCCCAAGAGAGAATTCGCCTCACAATGACCCTACTGTGCCCTCTGTTTACTCGGCAGAGATCCTCAGAGAAAGGGTTTTTGAAAATGTATTAGAGCTAGAACCGAGAACTGGTGTGATTTTGAAGAAGTTTTTGCCGCTTAAAATTCTATTTTGAGCTAGATACTATATGTCTAATTCCTTTTAAAACAAAAGAAAAAAGGAGAGCTGCTTTCGATGCTACAAATGAAAGGTTTCGTTGCTGATACCGAATTGCACTGCTCATTTATCTTGGCCCTATCGGTGTACGTGGGGTTTCCCCCCCTCTTTTTACTCAACAACAACAATAATAATATCAGATCTCTGGCTAAGGCTCTAACCAAGTGGAAAGGGTGCTATGAACATCCTAGATCCAGGTTTAGGACGCAATGCCCACCCCCATCTCATCCCCTTGGGTGCTGGAGATGGTTGAACTCCTCAAGCTTGAATCTACAGGGAAGTAAGTGGTCGATGCGAGTCTAGCAGGAACAAATATTGGCGCATCCACCAAGAACCTCCCTAGCCAGGTACAAAATGAGGAGCCCACACCTACGGAAGGGTGCACCCAGGGGGCGGACCTGGACGCTGGAGGGTGCGAAGTTACTAACTATGCTTTGAGAAACCTAATCACTGTTTCCCACTCCACTTTATTCTCTTCTTTTCCCGCTCCCTACACCAAAAAAATATATATATATATATATATATATATATATATATATATATAAATCTCAAAATCAGTTCCCGCCTGAAAAGCTTGAGCTTTCTTCGCAATTATTTGGCGCCTGATAATTAATGACGCTCGCGCCCGGCGCCTCGTGGCCGGGGCTCGGGCCACCGGGAGACCCTGACGTCAGCGACCGCGCTGCCTGCGTCAGGTCCAGAGCAGCCCCGGGTGGCCGGGGCCCGGGCTGCGGGGGGCTGCGGGGAGGGAGCCCGGGGCAGGGCCGGAGGAAACCCCAGAAGGGGCGAAAGGGGCTGCCCCCGCGCCCACCAAAAAGTCCTGCCGCGGGCGGAACCGCAGCGCCCGCTGCTTCCGGACACACGCGGGCACCGAGACCCGAGACCGCGTGTGGAGGCCCCAAGCCAGGGGGAGACTCCCGGGGCTGGACGTGGGTGGGCGGTCTAGACAGAGGGCCAAAGAAACTCGGGCAAGTCCACAGGCGGCGGGCGCTCCCTCCCTTCCACTCTTTATAAAAGTCAACGGTAGATTGTTTCCACTGACTCCAAAAGCGGACCTTAAAATGAAATAGACCCGCCTTTTCTACCTCAAACTTGACACAACTTGGACGTCGGTGATCCGGGGAGTTTCTCCCCCAAACAGCGCTCGCTGGTGCTCCAAACCTGGGCAAGAAGGGTGCTGGGACCCGCCACTGGGGGGAAATGAACTCGACCTCGCAGTCGACCAGCCACAACTCTTCCTCTCTCCTTCCTCTCCCAACATTTCCCTCTTCCCCACCTCTCCTCTTCACCCTAAGACCAGCTTTTGCAACCCTCCCAAGCCAGGGGCGTTCTCAAGATTCGGGAGAGGTGTGATTTCTCCAAAGGGGGTCAGGGCCTCTGTCCCGAAAACTGTTCCACCCGCTCAGTTGCCCCGAGTTTGGCGAGCCGTCAGTCTGTGAGTGGGACTAGGTCTACAGAACTCGGTCGGGAATGAATCCTGTAGCTCTCGTGGGCCCGGTCTGGATTTCTTCATCGCAGGTCTGGGAGAATCACATGTCTCCCCTAGAATCCTCGCTTTTAAACTCTTTTTTTTTTTTTTTTTCATGATAGATAGTGCCTTTCTCGCTTAATTTTCCGTCTTTCTATCCACATCCAGAGGACAGGGGGGAGTGGAGGCAGAGAGACTCCCCGAGCAAAGATTTGAGGCCGAAAACTGCTTCGCGTACGTTTTCGCCTGGAATAAATTCTGGTCCCAGCAACCGCCTCTGTGCAGCGCCAGCAAAACCCAGCGGCGGAAGCCAACACTCAGGTGCAGAAAACTGCCTCTGTCGCTGCGATCCTCCCCCAGGACAGTAGCTGAAGGAAATCGCCGTTGCAGGGGCTGCGGGACACAGAGCAAGAACACGATTTCCCTCCGTCTTCCCCCTTCCACCCTAAGAGTGGCTGGGAACTCCGGCAGGAGCGATTCTCCCCCCTCTACAATTCAGAGCACTTCGCGGGCTCTGCTATTAGGAGAGAGAGAAGAAAAACATTTTCTGGGGGGAGTGCTTTTTTTAAATTTTTTAAGTTGGAGCTCTGTTGCCAACTTAAATAAAATGATACCTTTCCCAAGTCAGTAAATACCGCGGGAGCCGCCGCATCCTCCAATTGGCCTCCCATTCCACTGCCACTGTGCAGTCGAGTCCCCAACTCCAGCCTGCTGGGGAGCTGCAGGTTCCAACGCCGCGCGCCAGGCGGGGGTCCCTGTGGCCAGCCTGCCTTCCCTTTCTGGGCTCTGAAGTCTGGACACGAGTCGAACCAAATTAAATCGAGACGCGTCAACTTGTAAACGGCTTTAAAATCTGTGACTCTCCCCTCCGTATGTGCCCCACTGCCTGGGGGATATAAATTGTCACATTCTAGCATCTCCAGAGAGTAAAAGAGAAAATATATATATACATGTATATATTATGTATATATGTATAATACATTGTGTATGTGTGTGTGTATATATATATATATATATATATATATATATATCCATAACTGTGACACTGTCTTCACAACTTTGCCTCGCGTTAGGATTTAATACAACAGAATTCACGAGAACGAGATGATTAGCCTTATTTATAAGCATTACTTAAAAGTGGCGACTTGGAGGATTTCAGGAATTATTCAAAGATTTCGGGGTTTTATTTTGTTTGTTTTTTAAGGAGCTAGGAATGTGTGCCTTTTACCCAGTGTTCTTCGCTGCCCTTTTCAGGCAGCAATCGGCTCTCCTGACACTTGGTTAAGCCTCAGGACTTAAAAAGATCATTTCCTCGTACACTAATTTGAGCGAAATCTGGATTCAGAGTGTGGGTTTACACGCCCAGCTCGAATGTCTAATGTATCAAATCCTCGTTAACGAACGGCCCGCTCCGTGGCCGTGTCAGCCAAAGGTCAGCCTCGTGCAACAGGGCAGCGCGGTTCAAAAGCACTCTTCCAGCGCCCTGCCTCCCCCTCCCCCCCAAAAAAAATCCATCTTGCACATTTCAGTAATAGAGCACGCGGAGTGCCAATGAGAAATGCCAAGCCTGTTTTTCTTTCTTCCTTTCTTCCCTCACATTAGTGGCTTGTAAACGACGTGTCCTAAGGCAACTACTGAAAAATTAAGTTTATTTTTTTCCAGTGGGAAGGGAGGGGAGTTAGTGGACAAGGTAATTGTCGAAATGCCCTCCAGAGGCACGTATATTTGAGAAGTTGTGACTCTTAGAAATCTTCACTTAAAATAGTAATAATAATACTAACTTCACAGCATTCAAATGGAAACCATAAGTAAACTTTGTTGGGGACCTTAGGGATTAGAAACTGCTTAGGGGAAGGGGCACTTCTCCTCCCCCGCTCCCCTCCCCCAACACACACACACACACACACACACAAACACACACACACACTTTAGGGACCAGCAGAAAGCTTATTCTTAAAAGATAGCTTTAGTGGCCGTCCACAGGGACAAAGAGGATCCAGGAGAGCGAGGCTGGACCCTCTTCGGTCCCTCCTCACTGGGGAGCCCCGCGACATCTCTGACTACCTTAGGGTGCTCGGCGTTCCTGCACACGAGCCGCAGAGGCCAGGCCGGCGCGGCGGCTCCACGTCAGCCCAACTTCTCGGCGCGCGCCTCGGGCCCCTCGCGCACACGCAGCCGCGGCCCGAGTCCGCCGGGAAGGTGGCGGGACGGGGTGGAGGAAAGAACGCGACTTACCGGGTCTGGGGTCTAGATTTCGGGCAAGGTTGGCAGCAGAGTGAGGCCGGGCAGACAGTCAGTCCTACAGGAGACGGGCAGTTTGGGCAGGGACTGAGGCGCGGCTGGGGCGGGGGGAAGGGGGAGGGAAGGAAAAACGCCTGTCCGGTTTGGGGTCCCTCGTTCCTTGGCCCTGGCCCGCGCCCCCTGCCCCCCCCCCTCACGCTATCGCCTCCGCTGACCAAACTCGGCCTGGCCCGGGGAGGCCCCAGAGCCCGCCTCGCCGCCTGAAGTCAGAGCCTCCGGGCCTCAGGGACTCTGGCGCCGACCCCGGGGGCGCTGGGGGCGCCAGGGGCGGGGAAGGGGCGTCCCCGCTCTCTGGCCCGGAGAGGGCAACCGCGTCGCCGGCACGGACGCGGCAGTCAAGCGCGGGAGCCCCAAGTTCGCCGCGCCGGGCTGCCGGCTTGCAGACCCCGGCCTGCCCCCGCCCCCGCCCCTCCTTTCCCTCTAGGCCCCCGCCAAATGCAAAGGGTTCTTTGGGCCTTGGCCTTTTGGGCAAGAACGCAGGAACCCATGCTGGGTTAGAGCTGCTCAGAGCGAGCCCGACCCAGGTCTTCATAATTAGCGTGGAGTTCGTAGAGTCTAGATCGCCCCCCTCTCCCAACATATTAAAACATGAAAGGACCCAACTCGGGAATGGGTTTCCTGTGGGGTGGCCCTTGTGGCGGGGATTCGGTGCATGGAAGGACTCTTCGCCCCTAACTAGACGCCCGGTGCTCTGTGCTCTGGGGACCTCGGACAAGAGAACCTGGTGAGCCAGCCCGTTTCCACCGAGTCCCTGGGACCAGTCCCAGGCTGATTGGCTTCTGCCAGGCCTCCCTGGGCCAGGTCCCCGGCAGCTCTTCTCGGGCCACCCCTATGTTATTGAGCTCCCAGACTCGGATGCTGGGTGGGAGGACAGGACTTTTCCTAGCAGGAACGTTTCCAAAACCCCTCTGCCACACCTCCAGGTTCAAAGCTGAAGACGTGGCGAGTGGTGGCTGTCAAGTGAAATGATGGCTATGGCACCCGGATCTCAGAACTGGCAGGAATGAAGCTGGCCCTGGATTAGCTGCAGTGCAAACCAGGCAGTGACAAAAGGCCTCTCCTGTTAGCAATGAGGGAAGTGAGAGGCGTGGGCCCCATGGAATGGGTCTGTCCCTCCAGCTGAAAGTAAAATCCAGAGGAGGATTGGAACCTGTCTGGCAGCCATTTTCGGATGTCATGGGACCTAGGATTTTTGACCAAGACACCCCAAAGCATAACTCTATAGACAGTGGTGTGAGGATAGAGTGCCCCAGGGACCCTCCACTACCCCTCCCCTTTGTTTACAGGTGTTGGTCACTCCACCAGACATATTAGGCACTTGCTCTGGAAATGTCAGTACATTGACCACAAAATATTATGCAATGTGCAGAACCCCAGGAATGTCACCAGGAAGGGAAAGCAATAGCTCAGCGCCTGATCTCTGGGTTTCCCTCACCTCACCCTATACTTTCCAGGTCTCATGGCCAGGGCTGTTCCTCCACCAGTTGTCACATTTGCACCATGTCAGCACGTTTGAGCTCAACAGGACTATACCAGCTCTTAAACATGCGCGAGCTGACCAGTATTATTTGGGAAGCGTCGAGAGAAAACCCTAGAGCAATCGTTCAAGCAAGCGGCTGATAGCCTCCCGCATGAGTGGGTAGGGGCTGGGGGACAGCCAGAGACAGGAATAGGAACCCGGAGAGAGAAAGGAAAAGGGGGAGAAAGAGAGAGACAGACAAAGACAGGGGACACTCAAGCCTGGATCAGAGCAAAGAAAGAGGGCGGGCGATGGGAAAACCCTTAGTGCCCTGCCCTCCCACCTCAGGCGTGGGGTCTGTGACTGGAGGGGGGCCAGGTGACTGGAGGGGACGTCTTCTCCAAGGAGCTAGAAGAACTGCCAGGGTGCCAGCTCCCTGGAAGGGGACAAGAGGAGGACAGCTCCTAAGTGGGCAGGGCTCGTAGTGCACTGGGGCGGCCCTTTAAGAAGGGGAGATTGACGGCCCACTCGATGGCTGGAGCCTACACTGTCTGCTTGGCTTTGTGAACTCACTTAAACCAGTGCGGTTTCAAAACAAACACGTGCAGCTTCCTCGCCGCACTATTTTGGCAGCCGGGCCAGCAGCTTTCGCAGAGCCTCAGCTTTCTCTGAGGCCAGAGCCTCAGAGCTGTTCCCTGCGGCCCGTGTGGGCGGGGGGGGGGGGGGGAACGCCTCATGCATATTCATTAGCACGTGGAACCGCGGGCCCAGGGCCGCGCGTGCGCACTGCTCTCCCAGCCACAGTCCCAGCCCGCGGCAGCGACTTCGAAAGCGCCCCGCAGGGCTGCAGGGTGGCGGCGTACGGGGCCCCTCAAACGCTGACCGCCAGGCCTTCTGTGGAGGGGCTGTGGGGAAGTCTTGCTGTTCCACCCCACCGCCACAAACTCACCTCCAAAGCCTGTGTTTTAATATTTTCAAGAAATTCTCCAGGACAAAAATCTCCCTTGACGCACAGACTCACCCACCCCTATCCTTTTTCGTGGTGTCACCTTCCTCCACAGTTTTCAGCTTTCTTTGCCAGAGGCTAGGATTTTCCCGGATAGACAGAAAAAAAATTTTAAAGGAGTTAGGATGTAAGCTTCTCTCACCTTCTTTATGTCCTTATGTTTTCTGTAGCTTAACGGGGATTATTACACACAACACAGAAGCAAAATAATCGTAATGTGTTTTTGAGTTTGCTAAGGTCGCTGGCCTTCGAACGTCTGTTGTGGTTTTTTTTTTTTTAGAGAGATATAATTCCCATCTGTTTATATCCATGCTTAATAGTTGATTCTTGTGTATGCTGTAGGTGAAAATATCACTGTGTATGTTTCACAACCCGTGAATTCTTCTGCATAAACTTAAAAAGTTGACCCGCAATATCAGGGGCAGTCAAAATTTTGTGGACAAGAGACAGACAATGGAAGTCTCTAGTATCATTGACAAGCAATGTCATTTCCATACTAGATAGCTAAATTCAGTTCCTTATTCTTGAAAAACCCACCTCCAGTATAGCATCAATTGGAAACTTCATACTGTTTTAGCTCCTTGCTCTGAAGTGGAAATAAACGTTAGGAACTAATGCCAGAATTCAGCTTGCATGGTAAAAATAGCCCCTGGTTTGGGCTGATCGTGTTTCCTCTTGCTTGGTGAGACACTCTGGAATGAACCTGACTTGCATAGATAAATGGAGAACACTGCTCATATTTTGTGTATATTATGCCGTTATACTTGCAATAAACTTTGAGGAAAAGGCTCAAATGTGGCATGCTATAGAAAGTTATTACCATGTTTTTCTATTTCTTGTCCCAAACTAGTGATTATCATTTGAAAACAAAAGAGATTGCTGTATAGTTACTCTTATAAAATCTTACATTCTATATCTAACCAGTTTAAATGGGTACATATTACTGATAGTGAATAGGGTGGTAAAAAGCTGGGAAATAAAAAAAAACTCAGCACCCTGAGTAATATGAACCTATAGTAACGTGAACCAGGTTTGCCTGGCATAGATGAGATAAACCTTTCCACTGCCACTCTTTTCAAGAATTCTAAAACCAGAGAGTAATATGAACTGTGGCAAATTTAATGAAAACAACACTTTGTTTTCCTAATATGAACACATAGTTCTAAGAACTACACTTGATGCTAGGAGCAAGCGAGAACTCTGTACCTGGAGAGGACAAGATAAATTTGTAATTAGTATTTTGAGTTGGAAAAAAAAAGAAATGTGAGCTGGGAATCTGCTGACTTCATATCTAGTTCACAAATAATCAAAGGCACAAGCTCAGTGCCTTCATTTTGAGTTGGCCAGACCACATATAGTTACTCCCAGCCCATCATAAATTGGTGCTGCTCTTTAAGGACCAGAGCCTTCCCCAAGCTGCTTCCTGGAAAGCAGTATGCTCAGGTACCAACTCCACCAACACTGATACACGAGGGGACCAGGACACTGATTACAACTTGACCTCTAAAAGGGAACGTCAGGAAGGTTTCAGGGCTGGGCAAGGTATTTGGGGAATGTAGTTCTGTTGCCAGCCCTTTAAAAGTTCTGAGAAAACTTCACCATCAACAAATAAAAACATCTAAATGCCAGGCTCATGAGCAAAGAAGGTTAGTGCTATTTACACTGTCAGCTAAAGAAAAAAAAAAAAAAAAAGAAAAAGAAAAAAAATGATAAGCATATGGGGCAATTGAAAGGTTACATCTTTCTTTTGGAGGTGGTTTGCTTCTTAAAGGTTAACTTGAATGCTTGACTTTAAAAAATCAAAATCATCAGCTGCAAACGCTTAAAGCAGTTGGGGGTAGCTTTTGAAGAAGAAAACAAAGGATCTGAAATGTTTGAAAATTACTTAGCCCCCATATAAATGGTGCTTGTATATTTACATGCTTACTCTATAAATGTACACACACACACATACCACAACTCACTTCTCTTCATTTCTCAAATATGGTTGCTTGTAGTCAGGCATCTTTTGTTGACGCCATATAACTTTTTAATAACTTGTTAGCTGTTCTAATCATTTGATAGTGATAGAAAACAATGCAGTCAAAATATGAACCAGGACGGCTTTCTGCCTAAATCAAAATCCACAGCTACACACACAAACCAGCCATTTGCAGCATCTTCGGCTCCTGCTAAATAGGGTCTAACAATATATTTCGCTCTTCACATTCATGTATTTCAAAACCTAATAGCCCATGAAGAAAAGTAGAAAGAATACATCCCAAGAAGCAAACATTAAAGGTATCAGCAAAATAATAGACTACATTTAAGTTTGAAGCATTATTTTAGGCAACTTACACCATTAATGACTTTTTCTTTGGGATAAGTGTTGGAGAAGAGAATGCATAAGGGGGACTGGAGTAAATATTGGCTTCTACTATAAAAGTTCCTTTCTGGTGAGTGAGGTTATTCACAAACACACACACACAGTACTCCTCAAATGTTTTTTTTTAAAAAAAAATTATTTGGCATTCAATGTCTAAAATTTTTTTCATATGAAGTAGTTTTGAAGTAAACATTTATCCCTAAAATTTATCTTTAAAATATGCTACTTAAATCACATATCATAGTATGATATTTAATTATTATACTATGTTATTAAAGTTTAAAAGGGCATCAGGTGTATAACAAATAATGAGACATTTATATTTCCAAATTTGAAGTAAACTGCTTTCAGGAATGGTCAAAGGAAAAATACACTTATTGACTATCTTCCTAAATACACTAACAAAGTTACAAAAGTACTGCTGTTATTATTATTATACTTATATCAGACTCCCAGACATTCTAATCTCTCAAGGAAAGGGAAGGATTATTAATTGAGGTGTTTACCTTTCTTTCCTAGAGAGATGAGCTATTTTCTATGTTTATTAATGACTGGCCCTAATGTCTGGAGTCACTTCAACTACTATGCTGTTAGTTAATTTTAAACCTCCAGAGCCAACTGGGGCCAGCTTACAGTCTCACAGATTTTCGGAACCAGCAGCAATTTCTGCTTAGGTGTTCAACTTCCTTAAATCTCACCAAACCTTGCAAGGTGGCGCTCTTTTCATGAAAGGTTGATCTTTACTCTTATAGATCACAAAAACATTTTTTTTTTAAGTTAAACACCACTGTCTCTAGTTTTTGATGTGCTACACAAAGTGTAGCAAATCCTCTCCTTACCCAGTAAAACTTTGCGGCCTAAAAGTGACAAATACAAATAGCAAGGAATGAAAGGATGAGACAAAAAAAATTTTGAGTGAATTTAATATTTTGATTTTGTAATTGGTCAATGGTACACTTCGAAACAGATATGAGTATCTTAAGGGGTTCTCATACTCCTGAGGGTTTTTCCCTCTTGCTTTCCTTCTCAGAGTCACACATAACACTGTATATTAAAGATGCAAGTCTGGGTTCCTACTTGCCTACAGTGAGGTCAGTTTCCGTCTTGTGCTCTGACACATCAGCACCCTTGCAGCTACAGCCCAGGCCCTGATTTGTGATCTCTGGCTACGCCGTCTGCTTAATGGGGCGATCATGCAAGCTACAACCAGAGACAAAGAAGCTCGCGTTCCTACCAGCGCAGCTAACTTCGAGGGAGCAGCATAGCTTGCAAATCTATCAAACTAAACTGCAAGAAAGACAATCTGATTTAGAGAAAAGGCGTTCTGCTACAGTCATTAAGCACAAGTAATTTAGATTTTTTATATTGTCTCCTCATTTACAAATTTACTGTATCATCGCCAGCCAATGGAACGAATTTCTTAAGTAAATGAGAAATAAATAAAAGAGATAGAAAGATAATCAAATTACATAAAATAATTCTCTTTCCCTAGATGTATTTTTGAGAGAACTAATAACTGGCAAAATTATAGGAATAATAACATCACAGGAAGTAATTAATTTAAATTAGCATCACATTTGAAGAAATATAAGTAAAATGCTGTATGGAGGTTTACTTTTGTACAAAGAAGGAAGGCCTGTTAAAGCATGCATCGACATCCTGAAAATTAGTTATGGCCATAAATGGTTTAATTGACGACAGCAATTTAAAAGATGATATTGTAAATCTGCAGCTTGGTTTCAACTCGGGGAATTTAATTTGGAGGACAGCAGAACCCTTGGCTGCAAGTTCATTTGCAAAGCTGCAGAGCGAGCCCTTGAGCTTCTGACAATTCGCCTACATTAATATTGATGTCGCCTGCGCAATCTATTTCTGTTATTTTTATGGTTGTTATTCTATGTCTGCAAAGGTCATTTAAATTATACTGCGGCCGAAAATTTGTTTCATAAATTTTGATATAAATACTAATTACACCCTCTCGGAGAGCCAGCAGGGTAGCATTCATTTATCACGTTTATACGACCTGCGATGACAGAAAGGGAAGACTGGTGAGCTTTTCCCAAGACCCACTAAGGCTGACAGAAGAGACAGCAGTTGCTGGGGATGAAGAAGAAATTCCTACCACAATCACTGAGATTTAAGAATCTTTAATAACGTACGAAAGGTTACCAAACAGTTCTGGAAACTAAAGTGTACATACGAGTTCTTCTAGCCATAAATATTGAATAGCTGTAACATGAATAAACCGGCCCTTTACATGCGGATAAATATGGAAACTAGGAATTATATACATTATGTGGTTGTATCTTTTGCCAAAAGCAACGGACAGTTATAGTTTATATCTGTTTTTAATATCACTTTACATAAACAAATGGAACAGTTTGACACGCAGATCCAGGCTCGTACTATACGAATTCTTGACAGGACGTGAAAACAACATTTTACTGCACTAAAGTACTTAGACTTTGGGACGAAATGTTTGCACTTTATACAAAAAAAGCACATCAATACCAATAATATTCTGTTAGATCGACGTGGAGACTGTAATCGTACAAAGTAATTCACATTTTGGTACACATTTACTAGAACATTCTTGCCATTCAGTACAAACAGTTGGCTTTCGGCCGCCCACCCCTCCCCCCTTCCCCCTCCCCCTCCCCCTCCCCCCTCCCCCCTCCCCCAATGCAAAGACCACAACGCCACGATCCCACCCCACCCCCCATTCCAACCAAGATATAACTATATACAGAATCCAACAGTACAGTTTTAAGCTAATAATTCTGTATTTACAAGAATGCAAAGAAGAAAGAAAAAAAAAAAGCCGACTCCCAGAGAGCCTGTTCAGATTCCCAGGAGAAACTGGCCCTCGAGGTTGGCGGCATTTGGTCAGGCGACCGCCTTCTCCTCCACCCCCCTCCCACCCCTTGGCTACCAAGCCTTTGCCAAACTAAGAAAAAAAAAAAAATGTAAAGGTTTGGTGCTTCTCTCTTGCTGGGTCCTGGGTCTATCGGCAGGTTTAGAAAAAATAGGATTAGGGGGTGGGGAGGGGACTCTTTTGATGCTCAGGGTTCTTTCAGTAAAATTTTGTATGTGTGTGTGTGCTCAGTCTCTTAAATAGGGTTTTGTTCGGTGTTTTGTTTCTGATTTTAAACGTACCATTCGTTAAAATTGGAAGAGAGCGCGCTGTGGCCGGCTGTGTGGTGGACCGCGGAGGAGGAGGGCGACAGGGAGCTGGTGGTCGGGTTGTCTGTGGACGGAGACACGATGGTGGGCGGCGTGGAGGACTCATAGCCCGAGCTGGCGGCCGGCGAAGGTTGCGAGCCCTGCGAGGAGGATTCGTGGACCTGCGGGAATAAAGTCGCGTTTTTACGGAGATAAAGACCCGCCGCGGCGGCCGCCTGGGGGGTGGGGTGGGTGAAGGCCGCGCGCTGCCTCCCCCAGGAGCCCTGGATCCCCTTGAACTCCAGGGAGGCCGCACCCGCGGGCCTTGGGCTTGGTTGCCCCGCCTCGGCCCTGCGGAGGCTGGGCTCCGAGGAGGGACAGTGCCCCGGGGACTCAACAAAAGAAAATATCTAGGGAGGGGGAGGCTGGATGTGAGGCCAGAGCCTGAGATGGTCCTCGCGGCAGCCGCTGAACGTTGTTGCTTGCTCAGGGTTAGGTGAGCCAGCGCTCAGGACCGCGTGCAAGACCCCAACTCTCTGCCCAACGCTGCCAGCCAAGCTGCCGTGGCCGCAGCTTCGTCAGCATCATCCCGCTGGGGCTGTCCTGGCCCCCCCATCAGTCGCGGCCTCTGCTAGGGTGCTCACTTCTTTTGATTTTTATTCTTAAACCGTAAATTTAGAACGGCCTTGGGTGCCCCCTTCTCCTTTTCCAGCCCCCCCGCCCTCTCTGCCCAGCCCCAGTCAGCAGAGAGGAATCGTTGCCTTTCCGCTTCTGCCGGCTCCTGCCACCGCCCGCCCGGCGGCCACTCGCCGCCCGACCCCGGCCGAAGAGCTGAGCGGGCTCTCGGCTCCAAGGCGGGCGGCGAGAGCGCGGCGATTACCTTCATGTGTTTGCGCAACGAGCTGGGGTGCGTGTAGGATTTGTCGCACATCTTGCAAAGATAGGGCTTGTCACTCGTGTGCACGTGCATGTGCTTCTTGCGATCGCTGCTATTGGCGAAGCGTCGGTCGCAGCCCTCGAACTCGCACTTGAAGGGCTTCTCCCCTGGTGCGAAAAGGCAAGAAAGAGAGAGGTCTGGTGAGAGCAAACCCAGCGGCTCTTTTTGAAAAATTAAACAAAAGGAAAAAATAAAAACAAAAATTAAAAAGGCAGCGGCCCAGGGTTAACACTTTGCAAGCTCAAAACCCGAATCTTTAACAAAGTCATACATCTGCATTGGAATTTTAAACATCTGAACTATTTTAACCCTTAATCCAATTAGATCCAGATTTTATTATTTTATTATTATTATTACTATTATTATTATTAGTGGTCGTGGTAGATTTTTAGATCCTAGAGTAGCAGCAGGTCTGGCTGCTGGTTTTTAGGCCCGGGGCTATACAGACGACTTCAGGAAGCTTCTACCTAGCTCTAGGTTTCTAATTTTCACATTCCGGGCTGATTCTCCTGCTGTTTTGCTCTTCTCTCCTCCCCTTACCCCCTCCCCGACGCTCCGCACCCCGCTCGTCGCCGCCCCCACCCCATCCCACCCCTATACACACTCACATTTTACAGGATAATCCGGGCCGAGAGCTCGGCGCCGCAAATTCTTCCCTGGCTCCGGCGTAAAACGCCAAGTTCGAAACGCAATACTCAGAAATCACCCGGGCAAAACCAGGACAGGGAAGCAGACCGGATTCCCGGCCTTGTTGGCCCAAGAGGCCCAGAATGGCCTGCCCGACCCACACTAGAGCCCTGAGCTCGCCTCGAACTTTTCTTTTAACTGCTCCCGACCAGTCTATTTATTTTTAAAGGCCAACTCAGCGGATTCGGTGTTTCGAAAAGTCCTCATAGAATCTAATTGACAAAACGGACTGCTCCGCCTTCTGCTGACTTTCCCGACTCCTCAAGCCTGCTCACAAACAAGTCACTACTAAAATCGGGGCTCTTTAAATATACATAAGCCCCCGCAGGCCCGGTTGACTTCCTTCCACCACCGCCACCCCCTCTTCTCTGTCTCTATTTTTGTTTCTTTCTGTGCCCCTGCATCTGATCTCCTCCAATTTCCTCAGCTCCTTCCTTTGGCAAAGTCCTCACTGAGGTGCGTGGAGAGGGGATGTTGGCCGAAAGCAAACGTTTAGATTTGCCTGCAGCTGGAGCGCCTGGCGCCTCCGCTGCCGCCGCCGCCGCCGGGAGGCAGCCACCTCTCCCGGCTTCGCGCGCACCAAGGGCTCCGCAAAAAACAGGGTTTGTCTCTCAGCTCTCCCCGCCTTTTATTTTAGTTCTCATTTAAAAATCTATATCCCTAGATCCTCTCTGTACTTTACCAGAATTTCAAGCTTCAAACTAAACACCAGCACACACTTTCGCTGTCTGCCTGCTGGAATCTGACTCCCAGACCCAACCGAGGCCGGGTTTGTGCGCCCCCGCCGCTGACTTTTGGATTTCGGGTCCCAGGCCTGGGATAGGGAACGAGGGGTGTCAAGGACAGCCGTTTCCGTACCTGTGTGCGTCCTTTTGTGGATCTTTAAGTTCTCAGAACGGGCGAAGACCTTGCCGCAGCCAGGGAAGGGGCAGGGGAAGGGCTTCTCGCCCGTGTGCACGCGGATGTGGTTGACCAGTTTGTATTTGGCTTTAAAGGGCTTGCCCTCGCGCGGACACTCCTCCCAGAAGCAGATGTGGTTACTCTGCTCGGGGCCTCCGACGTGCTCCACGGTGACGTGCGTGACCAGCTCGTGCATGGTGCTGAAAGTTTTGTTGCACGACTTTTTGGGGTTGGCCAGCTGCTCGGGCTCGATCCACTTGCAGATGAGCTCCTGTTTGATGGGCTGGCGCATGTAGCGGAAGAAGGCGCCGGCGCCGTGGTGCGCGGCCATGTTCACGTTCATGGGCCCGTAGCCGTGCAGCTGCGGCGCGGCATAGTGCTCTGAACGCGGACTGGTCACCTGGCCATACTGCTCGGGCCGCGGGTACATGTCCCCCGAGAAGCCAAGCCTCATCTGCCCGTTGACCACGTTGGGCGATGCATGGCCCGCCGCCTGCTCGTGAAGGCCGGGGAAGAGGAGGTGGCCCGCGGCGTCCGTGTGGCCGTGTGGGCCCCCGAAGCCCCCGGCTGAAGCAGCGAACAGACTGTGTTGCGCGCTGGCTGCAGCCGCCGCGTCGCCGAAGCCCCGGTTGCGGAACAGAAAGTCCCGCGTGGAGTTGAAGGCTGCGCTCGAATAGGAGCCGACGTGGCCCGGATGGTGGTGATGTCCCAGGGCCGCCGCAGCCGCGTAGCCGGGAGCCTGAGACGTGAAGGCCGTCTGGCCCGCGGAGGCCAGCTCGTGCGAGCTGGGGTTGAGCTTGAAGGCACCCATGCCGTCGGCGAACGGGTTGATGCCCAGGCCCACGTCGCGCTCGGCCACGTCGCCCGCCGAGTGGTGGCGGGACGCGCCAAAGGTGGTCACGCCGATCGCGGGGTACTGGGGGCCGGCGTCCAGGAGCATCGTGGCTGCTCGGGGCGAGCCCCGGCCTCCCCCGCCCCCCCCCACCCTCGCCCGCCGAGGAGGGAAAATTAGGAGGAGGAGGAGGAGGAGGTAGTGGAGGAGGAGGAACGGGAGGCGGAGGAAGAGGAGGAAGAAGAAGAGGAGGGAGGAGGAGTCGACCCACCTCGCGAAGTCCTAGCCCGCAGGCAGCGGCGCGGCGCGCCGGGGCGCCCGCCCGGCTAAGCGCGGGGAAGCCTGACTGCTGCGGGCCGCGAGCAAGGCGGGCTCCGGCGCCCGCCGAGCAGACCCTGCCGGCCCGGCTAGCACTTTCTCGCCGCTCAGTCTCTGCCGAGAGGACCCCGCGTCAAGGCTGCCCAGGGAAAGGCATGGAGCATCTCAGCTCCCCAAAAAAACTTCCTCCCGGATTTGTAGCATAGAGGAATGTGAGCGCCGGAGCAGCGACTGCTAGCCCTCTCTCCGCCTCGCGCCGCACGCCCCTCCTCACTTCTCCACTAGCCCCTCGCCCTTTCTTTTCTCTCTCTCTCTCTCTCTCTCTCTCTCACACACACACACTCTCTCTCTCCTTTCTCTCAGGCTCGCCTCCTCGCTCCTTCACTCTCCTTTTTCCCCCTCTGCTTTTTGCAAAAAAAAAAGGGGGGGTGGAGGGGGAGAAAAAAAGAAAGAAAGAAAAAGCCAAAGAAAAGGCGCAAATCATGCACAATATTGTCTTTTGCGGTTTATCTTCCTGGGGAGAAACTTTCACCTCCTCAGCCGGGCGGTGAGCGCGAGACTGATAGCAGCAATCATTCCTGCAGATAAATGAATTGAAAGGACGACACCGTCCCCCCCTTGATGAATGGGAGCAGGGGGAGGCGTCACGTGCTGCCGACGCGGGCGCCTATTGGCGTGCCCGCGCTCCCCCCGCCCGCAGCCGCCGCGCCAACGGAGGGCGCGCCGAGGCGCCGCGCGCCTTTCATTGGCCCGCCCGCCTCATCAATCCCAGGTATTGTAAAGCGCTTGACATCCCCTTTTGACAAACAGGGCTGCCAGGAGTAGCAACTTTTTTTTAAGCCAAATTTTTCCCCTCTTCTCATGGAAAACATTTTTTGCCACGATGTCTTTTCCTTTTCGCAGTCATATACATTCTCTCTCCTCTTTATCCGTATCCCTCTCCCTTTCCCTCTCCATCTCTCTTTCTCTATCTTGTCCTTCTTCAGACCTGCTCTTAGCTGAGCGATTAGCGACTTCGGGCGTCTCCGAGAACAGGAGGCGGGGATGGGGCTGGTAAACACAGCTAAGGCACTTCCAGAATGTCCCGATTCAGCAACTTTCTTTTCTTTCTTTCCCCCTGTCCCCGCCTTGAAGGGCAGCAAAGGAGGCTTTTGTTATTTGCTCCTTTTGAAGTTCGCTTCCCTCTTGCTTCGTCCCCCTCCTGTTTATAATTTAAGATCTCGGGAGCACACAGGCACCACTTTCTCTTTACCAGAAATGTGATTTCTCAGGATAAGCGGTTGCCTCGATTTTCGCACTGTTATAAAATCAATCAGACTTCCTGCTCCCTCCCGCAAAAATAAGCACAGGTGGATGAGAGCTCCAACTTTCCAGGTTCAGGGTTTTTTGTTTTTGTGGGTTTGTTGTTGTTTTTTTATTTTTATTTTTTAGCAAATTGAAAACATTGTTGCCTATTTTTTTTTCCCTTTCCTGTGTTATTCTTTTCTTTTCTCCCTTTTCCCTAGTCTCACGTGTCTGCCCCCACTAACCCCTCTCTCTGCACTCCTGTTCCCAACCCTGGCCCCTTCCATTCAGGTAAAACTGTAAATTTCCCAACAGGCCATTGTTCTTCAGGACTGCCCAAAGCTCCCTGGAAATCCCCGAATACTTTTTTTTGGTATTTAAATCTCCGATAGATAGGACCAATGTAAATTTTGTGACATTCAAACCTTTTCTAGTTCACAAATCAGTCACCCTTGTCACAGTTATTGAAATTCCGCAACTCGCCACACCAGGACGGTGGAAAAAGCGGGCGCGGTCTTTGTTGCCGACCAGGCTTTTGATCGCCAGAGAAAATTTACTTACCTTCAGATGAGTGAGCAGAAAAAGAAATAACACTCCCTTTGATTTAGTTAGGAAAATGCAGACATTTGGATTCAGTGCAAACATACAACACTCGCTTGTTTTCGCGATGCGGCCCTCGATTAACCTGTCTTTGCCCAGCGCAAAGTCTATTCAACAACTGCGCGTAGTTGCTTTTTGTCCCGTCCACAAAGAGCCATTGACTATATATTAAAATGATTGTTGAAAGGTAGAGGAGTATGGCACTTAAAAGCAGGAAAAAAAAATCCCTGTGACTCAATCAATTAAGGCGAGCAACATTTATGCATTTCAAAAAATGCATGAGGATGCGGGGGGTTGGGGGATGAAGGCTGCATTTCTCCGCAGCTCTGTTTAAAACCCAGCAGCCCAGGCCGAGGGTTTAGCTGAAGCGTCTGCATATTCATTAGGTCTAATTATTTTCTAGTAAGGAAAACACAAAAAGCCAAGAGTCGGAATCCTTCAATTTGCCCTTTGTTTCTAACTTCATTTGGCTTCTTTGCAGCTGAATCACAGCCCTAAACTCTTTTCTCAGACAAAGAGACCTCAACTCATCCTTTCACAGGCGGCCCCGTTAGGAAACTCACCAGTGCCTGGGCGAGAGGAAAATGAAAATGAACATTTTTTGCCCAGTCGCCTGTTCGGGTTGCACAGGCTGGAAGAAGGCAGGGTCAGCGTCGGCCTGTCCTCCTTTCTGGTTTTCTGGTCTTTTCATCGACTAGATTCTCGCTTGGGGCTGGCGAGCTGAGCTGCCCTTTCCCTGGGCTCTCCCTGCTCAAAACTGGACTTCTGTTAGCTGGGATGGTTCCCTGGTGTCTGAAGGAAACTGGCTGAGCATTTGCGCTTGTTGTGCTGGGAAATAGAAATTTGAGAAAGAAAAAAAAAAAATCAAATGTTCCGTCCCCAGCAACAAGTCTGCGTGCAGCAGCCCTGGAATTCCCTGTCAGCTTTGAGTGGAACCCGTATGGGGAAGGAAGGCAAAGGGCTGGGGCTTGAGGGGTGGTTTAAAAAAAAACCTGTTATATACTTTGTTTTTTTAAAAGATATATCGGAGCCACTCAGAGTCTTTTCTGCTGCCTACAAGGGAAATTTGGATCCTGCCTCCACTGCAGTTGTAAAAATCCTATCTGCAAGGAGAAGCTTTCTCTAGAGGCTGTACTGCTTTCACCAGGGAGAACAAATCTTGAACCCACCTCTCCTGCCTTTCAAACACTAAAAAAAACAAGGGAGGGGACCTGAGGGGAGAAGGGTAGCCGCCGTTGAGAGGGGGAGAGGGAAAATAATTCCTCAAAAAAGAAAAGTCAGTCCTCTCCTCTCCTGTTCGTGGAATATCCAAGGGGGACGTTGACAAGAGAGTATTTTTAGGAAACGCGTCCAAATATACAGAGTAAGAGTGAATGTGAGAAAAAAAAAAAGTTGTGGGTTGTAGAAGTTATCAAGTGGGATTTGCTGCGCTCTCTGCAGGAAACGCAAGCGGCTCCAGTTCAAAGCCACATGCACCAACGTGACATATAAGCCATTAAAATATCATCCTGACGGCTCATTTCTGCTTCATCATACATTCCCTAACTGCTTCCCGAAAGCTGGAAAAGGAGAAATGAAAGATGCCCGCCTCGCTGGAACCACAAAAGAGAGGCTTGGAGGGTTTTGTGGTCCCCCTCAGGCACCTCAAAGTGATGTGCAGAAATGAGGCGATCCCGGCAACAGGTGGAGCGGGGTAAGTGCGTGAGTCCGGGGGGCAGACAGACCGGACCTGTACCCCCAGCAGCGGGGTAGGAAGTACCCTTATCGCGGCCACTGGCACCCAAACCCCACTAGGGTAAGAGGCCCAGCTAGACTCTTCCCCCATCCCCTCCCTCCGTAGCCCCCCAACCGTGGTACAGGCCCCACCCCGCTGACACTGAGGGGAGGAGGGGGCGCCGAGAGGCTACGCTGGAGATGAGTCCATCCCTTTTTCTGGGGGGCGGTGCCAGGGGGACGAATGGGGGTCCCACGGGCACGCGGACCAAGGGCGGCTTGTTGCCTGCCCGCCTCCCCTCCCCTCTTTGTAAATCGCCTGGGTGCCCCACCGTTGGCCTAAGAAGGGGAGTCGTGGCCCAGAGCTTCCCTCGCCCCGAGTGAGCTGGGCCCGCGCAGGAGGGGGCCCCTGCAGACAGCTTCTCCGTCCTGCCCCCCCCCCCCCCCGGCGAGGATGGCAGGGAAAGACTCGGCTTCCCCTCTCCAGGGTCAAAGGAGCCAAGTTCCCCCGGCTGGCAGCAAGATGATGGAGCTTCTCCACCGCCACCTGACGGGGGATGCCGGCCGGGTCAGCTGCGGGGCCCGCATCCTCGCCTCCGTGCAGCCTGGTCCTGCCTCAGGACGCTGACTGCTGGTATCCGCTCTCTGCGCGCGGCGGGCTGTGGGTTTGGGACTTGACTTTCTCTCTCCCGGATGCGAACGAGGGCTACGACTGGCTCTCAAAGGAGAAGGCTGCAGCTACCTGGGATCCTGGCCACTACCCTAGACGCATAGAGGCCTTGGAAATTAGGGACAAGTGGGGGCGAGAACAGAGTCAGGCTGTGAAAGAAAGCTAGAACTGCCCCCAAAGGGAAAGTTTGGGGTTGACGAATGGTCCATGGGGACATCTGGGAGCCAGCGAGGTCTTTGAAATGGAGAAGGGGCGTTGGAGGGGCTGCAACTTGGCCTGCACCGTCTGCAGGAAACTCCTTTTGGATCGCAAGGTCATATTTCTACCCCTTTTCCGACCGCATTGGCCTCAGAGCGACCTGCGAAGGGGCACCAGGTTCCCTTCCTCTGTCTGGCCGCTGGCAGTTTGATGGGGGTGGGGGTGGGGGCGGGGGTTCAAAGGGACGGTTAAATGTCCAGGCTGGTGCTTCAAGCGACCCACTAACGCAGATTCTATTCTGGGCACACAGAGGTCTCCCAATCTTCAGCCCCCGGCTGGAGGAACCTCAGCTTCTCCCCCTAGGGAACAGAAGAATGAGAAAAGGCCGTCGCACGACCGAGCCTCGAATCCCAAATTCCTGGTGTCTGGGGGCCCGATGAAGGAGAGCCAGGGAGGTTCCGGGTGCAGCTGGGGACAGCAGGCCACGGGGCAGAGGCCGGGAGCCATTTTGCCTTTAGCCAGGGAGCTCCCAGACAGCCCGCAGGGCCCCTGCTCTGCACCCGCCCCGCCGGCCAAGCTGTGTCCGAGAGGCGGGCACGCCTTTGACGGCGCTCCCGCGGGTTAATCAGTGTGGAGCACTGGGGAAGTCTCGGGGACTGAAGTCGCTGGCTTGGGAAGCAGGCTGAAGATGACCTCTGACCTTGGGCAGGCCTGCGCCTGTTAGGGCGACCCCACAATGTGCAGGCTTGGCGTTCCCCCAAAAGAAAAATGATGCCTTCTGCCTGTACCCACCGGCCCACTTTCATAGCTCTCCCCCAGCACGATCCATTACTGAAGCTCACTGGCACCCTTTTCTGGTCTCAAGGGAAAGACGGCAGATTCCAATAAGCCTTCAGCTTGTGCCCCTGACTGACGATTCAGTGCCCGGGGCTGGTGTAAGGAGACAAGTCAGGAGCAATCTTTCCGGGAAAACCAAGCTGAGCGTTTTCAGGGCTTTTATATCCCTGGGTTGGCAAGGATCTCAGGTCCAGGGGCCCAGGGGCTGCTCCTAGATTCTCTCCCCCCTCCTTCAGCGAGATGACTGGCTTGCTAAGTGGGGTCAGAGTACGAACCAAAGGAGAAGATATTTACCCGGGTTCCATGCACAGGCCGGTGGTGGAGCTGCTACAGGAGCAGCTTAAGGTTGGTCCCAGTTGCCTGCCTGAAGTCCAGCCTCTGAGACATCTGTTTGCATGCCTGTGGGTTTATAATGCACAAAAGACTGTCAGGACCTGGGGATAGAAGTGACCCAGGCCTCTTAAAGGGAGGGCTCGAGAGCAGCATTGTAGGTGTGGACAGAGTTCTGTAGGGAAACTCACACCCATTTCCCTCTGAAGCAAAAAAGTAAATTCTATTAGTTCCAACCAACCAGGACTTTTCCTGTGCCAGACATCCTGCCATGAGGAAATTTTAGAGCAAGGACACCCTGCACGCTACCCTTCTGTAGGAATGCAAACTCGGGCTTTCTTTCTCTCCTGATTTGTGCGGGAAGGAGCTTATTACCTTTGGGGACAGATGCCTTTTGGTTAGAAAGAATCGAAAATAAATAAAACCCTCTGGGAAAAGGTGAGTCTAAACCCCTACTCCCACCCCTCAGGCTTGGACCCAGAAAAGAAAGGAGAGTGAAAGGTGAAAATACCTAAGCTAGTTCAAGCCCAGGCTGGGGGTTGAGGGAGAGAGAAAGAGATCTTTGAGCATAGAGAACTGGGAAGTCTTTGAGATAGCAGAGGCCCACTTGGATTTGGCCTGTGGTTCAACAAGTTAAACAACTGCTTGTTCTGTGGGCTGGAGTGTCAAGACAGGCAGACGTCCTCATTGACAGAGAGCTTGCTGTGTTTGTCCAGCCCGAGACCTTTTCAATGACTGTTTGTCTTTCTAGGCCAAATTGAGGTTTGGGGCTGGGTGAATCGCCTCTGTTTGGCTGTTCCACTGCTTTCAGCCTTGCCTGACAGATGCAGAAGTCCCCAAGATGAGTTTAAGGTTTTAAGATGACCAAAGGCTGGGTAGCTCTATCCAAAAAGTGAATTTGATAAGGAATGCAAATATTTTGGGGGCGGGGGTGGGTTATTTCTAAGCTGCTTAACCAAAAATATGTGGAGAGCCAGGACCAATTGATAGAAATAATCTCCCCCCACCCCAATCGGATGAATTTTATATTCACTTTCAATAACCAACTGCAATGGCTTCCAGATGGGTGAGGGGGTGGAAGCCATGAGAGGGTTAGGGATTCCATACCACCTTGGGCACAACAGGAGCTACACACCTGCAAAGAAATTCCTCTCCTATCAGTTCCAACACTTACAACTCAATTTTTAACCTGCTAACCTCCCAGAGGACACCCAGCCCTCCTTCTCACTAAACTCAATTAATTAATGAACTTAAAGAAAATGATGGGGGCTTCTCAGTTACAAAAGTTTAAATTCTGGAGTGAGAGACGTTTGAACACTGACTGACTGAAAGTGTGCTTAAGTCTACCTGTAAGGGAGATCCACAAATAAGTTACGGATAAAAATCTAGTTGGGAAATGATGATTTTTAATATTTTTTATCACCCAGGATATATTATTTTGCAGTAAATATGGGTAATTCCCAGCAGAATTCTCTTCTTTCACTTCCAAATTTGAAAATAGTCAAAGAAAACACTGAAAATCTCTTCAGACCAACACTTTCTTTCACTCATACATTCAGGCCACACGGTCTTGCCACACGAGCATGTAGGAAATCGTTTAACTAGTGACTGTCTCTCTTTTCTTCCCAAACAGACTCAAAGTCAGAAAATGAGATACAAGACTTCTTTGGTGATGAGGAAACGAATGCGGCTTTACCGAAACGCCCTGAAAGAGTCAAGTAAGTGAAGATCCTCTTTTGATTATTGGTTTGCTGAAGTTATTTTTTAAGTAGGAAGTTATTTTTGTATTTTTTTTTTTTTTGGTCTTTTGGTTATGTTGGTTGTGAGTTTGGGGGTGTTTCTTGAATTCCAGTGAAACTTAGAACAACACTTTGGTGTTTGATGCATTTTGCACACAAATCAGCGACACAACGTCCCACCAGCAGCCAGCTAATCCCCCTCAATGTCTACTCATCTGGACGTTCTAGAATTAATATTTGACGACTCTCTCATTGAAACAACCACCCCTGACCTTCTGCAGTTCCACTGTCACATTATTCTATGACATATTCATCTTGAATTCATTTCCGGACGATTTGATTGGAATGAGGTTTGACATGTATTGGCGTCCATGAAAGGAGCAGACTTTGATCTTGGTGATGGGGTTTACATGATATGCCTCATCTTTACCAGGGACACCAGACTTCCGCAATGTGGCAGCCACGATGTTCCCACAATGTGGTGTCTGAACAGGGAGTGACTGACAGCCGCTCTGTCAGGAATACCTTCATTGTGAAGAATTTAATTTAATATTCCATTTAGAATAAGCATATGATTTAGGGTTGGGTGTTTCCCCTTTCAGGCATCTAGTTTCCCTCATTCAACTACACCACCAGCTGACAGTTGCCTCCAAGGTATTCCCTTGTTGGTAGGAAATGCAACCTTCTTAATAAAAGTTAAATGGACAACTTAGGAAATGACTCTCTTCTATTATTTTGGGATGATTTGATGGCAAATTCTCTAGGGAGATGTGGTTATTATGTAAATTCCGTTGTTTTAATTCCTCAGTGCTGTTCTGGAAGATCCTTTAACAATGTTTCCTAACCATTTGTCAAATGATGGTTTGCTGGGAAATTAAATTTTATCCAAGCATTTTATCCAAGCATATTTTCTTTCATACGTACTTCCATTAATGATGATTAAATCCCAAACATCCATAGAAGAGGGGAGGAATATCTTCCTTTATCTTCAAAATCCTCACCGATCCCTTCTCCTCTGTACGATGTGGGCATGGACCTACAGAAGGCTCCTGAGGCTTGTTATTTTTTTCTCCTGCAAAACTAGGGACAACCTCTCACTGTAGGAATCTTGAATTCTGTCTGTGAATAGCCTACGAAGGGATTTGCCCCCTTGTTTTGGATGGTACCCTAGCCAGAAACAGGGAAGAAAGGATTGAACAAGTGACTGCAGACCTAAATGCACAATATTCAGGCAACAAGGTTTGTGCTTGGCCAGGCTTTGTGCAGTGGCCCTCAGCTTCTGGGATCCTGGCTCAGGCGTAAAAATAGAAAAAATATCCCAGCTATTGATCTGAAATCTCCTCCATTGTTTTCTTTCCAAGGAAGGGAAGTGAGACATTCCCCCACTTAAGCCAGTGATGTGAGGAGCTATAACAGATGGTAGGGCCACCAAATATATTTCTATACAGCAGGACTAGGAAAGCACTTTAGTTTATGATGTTGCTTTGTCACATCTGGGGTAAACAAAGGTGCTTAGGGCACGATTCTGAGGTCTGGAGGGATGTTTGGAATCTGGTGGTGGAACTTGCTCCAAATAGGCCCCTATGAAAACCCCCAGTGGTTCTTGAAACTCTGCTGAAGATCTCTGAGCTGCAAATATATCTCTTTTTTTTTTTTCTGCAAATCAAGCAGAAATGTGGACTCAACAATGCTATAACCCCCAGCATGGTTAGGAATAGAATGCTTCAGCCAAACATTTGGTATTGGGGGTAAGTGTGGTGAGATAACTTTTGAAAGAAAAGTTCTGAGCACCACTGAGGGACACCACTACTTAGCCTGCCCAATGAATAGTCAATGAAACCTGGAATCCTTGCTACCTGGGCACTGGAAGACTCAAAGGAACGGCCCTGAAAGCTAAAATATGCTCCACTGATGTAGGTGCCCCATCTGTCTTCTGTGATTAGCTGGATACTGCTTTGGTGCTTATTTCAGAGATATGCCTTGAAGACCCTTATGTAATCACCCAAAGTTCCCTGTTTATAAATATTCGTGAGTAAAATGGCTTTTTTTCTCCCTGTCTCTGTCCCTGAGGAAATGTCCCTCTGGGAGAATGCTTGGTCCCATTGCTGTGTTCAGCCAACCAAGGTGTGAACCACGTGGCTCCAAGGCACTTGCAAAGATTAGGCCACCTTAGTGACCTTAGGTCAACTGACCCCTGACTATTCAAGAAACATCTACCTAGGATGGGTCCAGATGTTTTCAGTGCTTCAAAAGAAGTCTGCATCTGGGAAGGAGCTCCATGGGGCCAGGTTACTGTCGGTGAATTTGGCTGAATCAGATATATCTGCCCTTTCACTGTTGGCACAAAAAGCCATACACATGTTCAAAGCTTTTCAAGGGTAAACCTATCAAGAGAGACTGTGTAGTGCAGTAACAGCCTATTGTATATAACCTCTGCTTCTTATCCCTGGAGTCTGTGGAGTCAGTGCTTAGAATTCGGAGCTGGGGGGTGTCCCACAAATTTGGATGGGATAAAAATGCATCTTTATTTTCGCCACTTTCTAATGGAATGTTATAGCTTCTTCTATTATGAGTGTGGGCAAAAGGCACAGGATTATTAAAGTTCACTAGATTCACCAGGTCTCCCAAAGGGTCCACAACCTAAAACAACTTGAATACTCCTGTTCTGTACTGTTATTCAAAGCTTTTGATGCAGGTGTGGTCACGGTGTATGTATTAAGTGGTTCGTTTTTGTGCAGATCGGAGTTTTAATGGAAGCCAACTCAGATGGTTAGTTTGACAAACATCCTGAACAGTAGGTTGTAGATTGCCAGCTTTCGGATGGGAAAGAAAATATTTTCACTGTTGGACTACTGCATCAGTGCCCCCGCACTTAGGCCTCAATGCTGCACGAGGAGCTGACTAAGTTCTGTGTTGATGGATGGTTAGGAGAAAGTGCTGGGCAAGGAGTCCCAAAGAGGAATATACTGGTTTGGGTTTTTGTTTTGGTTTTTGTTGTTTGCAGAACCCTTCATGGGTTTGCCTAGACAACTGTATCATTCAAAAGACACCTGCGTGGTGAGAAGCCTTGAAGCCAGCACTTTGAGGAAGGGAAAACAGGGCAGGAAAACAGGGAGAAGGCACCTGTGGGCAAAGGGGATAAATCTCAGAAAGCGAGAGTGTGGGAGAGGGTGAAAGCCAAGAAACAAATCCTCCAAGTCTAGTCTCAACACTGCTGTGTGGAGGCCCTTGGTTTCCAGAGCGGAGAAGGGCTTCAGCTGTCAAATGCTCTCCTTCAACTTTTTTTTTTTTTTTTTTTTTTTTATGTTAACTCAGCATCTATTGGTAGCTTGCTTAAGCTCTTCCGGCCGGAGGAGCAAAAAGACCTGGACTTGTCAAAGCCGAGGAAAATTGTTGTGGAAGTTAATCCCTCGCTAAATTGCGGCCCTGAGCCAGGAACAATGCATTAAATGAAGAAAGGCTCAACGAATCTGCCAACCATTATAAATAAGTTAATTTTTTTAAAAAAATTTAAAAGCAGCCCTTATTTACTGACCAGGAAATGTTTAAGAACAGTTCTTGGTGCTGGAGATGGCTGGGGCAGCTCAATCAACTTCATCCGAGTTCCTCGTATCCGTCCAAACTTCTCACCTCTGCTAGGGGAGCGGGGTCTTTTACTCAATCCGTCAAACTTCTCTTAAAAACCCAAGTCTTTCACGGCTTTGAGGGCGCTTTCTATGGCTGCCGGGGAGCCCCGAGAGAACTCAGGTTGCCATTTTCGGCTACTGAGTGCAAAGCAGGCTTGACGGCCAGCAGCACTTTAAATCGCCCGGCGATGCAGCCGGCCCTAGCCGGTCGGCACAAACAAAGGACACTCCCCCCTGTTTATGACACACTCGGCTGGTCCAGAACTGAAGGTTTCTTTTGGCCTATCCCCACCCCAAGACAGCGGAACCCGCAGCCCGGGAGGGCATCCCGCAAGAGGAGGCCGGGGCCCGGGGTCGCTCGCACAGCCTGGGCCGGGGCACGTGGCCTCGGCTCTAGGCAAGCGAGTAGAGCCAGAGACTCCGGCCGCGGGCAACAAGTGGCCAGAGGGAGCTCAAAGTGCAAACGATTCCCAAGTTCCCTTTCCCAAAGGCTCCGCCCGGCGTCAGGGTACAGAGCTCCGCACTGCAATTTGACGGTGGGAGAGAGACCCGGCGTGAGGCCCCGCTCCTCCTCGCGGCGCTCCCCTCGCCTTCATTTCTTTGGCCCGTCGCCCGCGGGTCGGTGTGATTTGCGGCGAGAAGGATTCTTAGGCCCTCTCGGGAGGGCGGTGTGGGTTCGAAGCCAGCCTCTCCCAGGTCATCACCGTCTCGGGCCCAGTCCTGGGGCTCGGCTCAGGGCCAGATTCTTGGGTCCGCCGGTCTCCGGGCGCTCCAGGCACCCGGGAGGAGGGGCCGGCGAGGCTAAGTGGGAAGAATGGAGTGGGGAGAAGACAGAGGGGGAGGGGAGAAGAAAGGATGCAAGCAGGAAGGCGAAGTGTGGTCAGGGGGTTCGTGGAACTGAGAGCCAGAGCTAGAGGAAGAACGAGAGCGAGAGAGCTGAGCGACGCGAGAAAATCTGGAAGAGCGAGAAAACAAAATGAGGCGCAAGGGCTGTTAGCCTAGGGTCTCCCCCGCTCCAGGCCTCCTAGTCTGCAGCCGCCTTTCCTCCCTGGATCCTGGCCCTCGCCGCCTCCAGACTCCCGGGACAAGCTGCCGAAGCAGGCCGCAGTCCCCGCGCTCCGGGGGCTGCCCATCGGCCCCGGCAGGGCTGTGGGGTCCGGTCTGCCCGCGAGGACATTGCGTGCAGCGCAGCGCCCCCTCCCCAAAGCCGTGGGGAACGGAGGCATAACCCAGCCCCGCTGACTTCCGAGAGCGGCGAGGCAGAGCAGATCTGCCCAGCTTTCGGGGAGAGAAGGGGGAGGGGGCTCATGAGTAGAGAAAAGAATCCGCGCCCGGGTCAGAGCGCATGAGCAGTAGAAGCGCGAGCTGGGGGGTGGGGAGGGGAGCGGGAGCAGTTGTGACTGTGTGTGTGTGCGCGTGCGTGCGTGTGCGTGTGCGTGTGTGTGTGTGTGTGTGTGTGTGTCCCCGTGCTGAGGGACCTGTCATCGCTGACGTCGGACCGGGACGCGGGCCAATGGGCGACCTAGGCGATTGTTCCTCTCGGCGGGCCCGGGCCACGGCCCCGAATCTCTATTCAGTTCCTCACGCGCCCCGCTGCTGCCTCTGTAGTGTACAGGATTTCAAGTAGGCATTAAAGACTGTGAAAGGGGGAGAAAAAAAAGTCACAACCCAAAACTTGAGGCGGGGGGGACTTTGCAGAAGTTGTCTATGGCTGTTCTTTCCCCTCCCCGCTGTCAGGTGACGGTGGCGTGAGCGCCCCGACCTAAGGAGCTCCGGGGAGTCCCGGCCGGGATGCAGCAGGCCTCCCTCTCCCAGCCGAGCTGGGCGCTGAAATTCGTATATATGGCCGGGGCTCTTGGGCACCACCACCCCCTACACCATCACCCCTTCCCCCACCTCCACTCCCCCGCAGGGCGCCGCGGCCCCGAGGGACCGCGGGAGTTGGCCGCCAAAGCGCGCGCGGATCGCCAGGCGGACCCCTTTGGAGCAGAGCCCAGGGGCACCCAGCAACCCACAGCCTCGGCATTGCGCACCCCACTGCCCCGTCCACCCACCCCGCCGCCACCATCCCTCTCCTGCTCATGAAGCGACAGAGGGCTCTACCGAACAGCCGCCCAGCCGGACCGCGGTGGAGGCGCTTGGCCTCGCCCTGTCCGCCCGGATCGCTGCCGCCGCAGTCTGGCTTTCGGTGCCGGCGTTGACTGCCGAGGCCCTGGTGTGGCTGGGCTGGGCCTGCCCCCTGGGGCCGGGTAGGACGCTCAGCCCTCGCCACCCGTTCTCACTCGCGCTATTTGTCTCAACAACAGGTAGCAGCTCCGGACACCATGGCCCCCAGCTCGCTGCCGCCTCCAGCCCCTCGGCGTTACCGGGCTTTCACGAGCAGCCTCCCCAGGCCTCCCCTAGCTGCACTTTGAACGGACTCCTGCGTCTGGGGCTCCCCGGAGACATGTACGCACGGCCCGAACCCTTCCCGCCGGGGCCTGTGGCCCGCAGCGACGCCCTGGCAGCTGCTGCAGCCCTGCACAACTACGGGGGCATGAACCTGACCATGAACCTCGCCGCACCCCACGGTCCCGGCGCCTTCTTCCGCTACATGCGCCAGCCCATCAAACAGGAGCTGATCTGCAAGTGGCTGGCGGCCGACGGCCCCGCACCCCCGCGCCTCTGCTCCAAAACTTTCAGCACCATGCACGAGCTGGTCACGCACGTCACCGTGGAGCACGTCGGAGGCCCCGAGCAGAGTCACCACATCTGCTTCTGGGAGGAGTGTCCGCGCGAGGGCAAGCCCTTTAAAGCCAAATACAAACTTGTAAATCACATCCGCGTGCACACGGGCGAGAAGCCCTTCCCTTGTCCTTTCCCGGGGTGTGGGAAAGTCTTTGCTAGATCAGAAAATCTCAAAATACACAAAAGAACTCACACAGGTCAGTATTCGCCACTGTCTGTCTCGTTCGGACCCTCTGGGGAGGCAAGGGGCCTCTTCCGGGCCTTCGGAGCTGGATTTCCTCAAGTTCCACCTGGGCGGGGAGGGGGGATATTTTGGTGTTTCCATGAGCCAAGTTCATAAAATATTAATTATGCCCTTCAATTAGAATCACAGAAGTTTCCTGAGGCTGTGTGTGGGAAGGATAGTATGAGATTTCTGCTCTGGGGGGTGGGAAGGGGATGCTCGGGTTTCTGTGTGTGCAAATGTGTGGTCCCTGCTTACGGAGTTTGATTTGAAGGCATTTTAAAGGGCACTGTTCCCCAAAGTTGTAAGGACCTAGGAACAATTTAATTTTTCCCTGTCCCTTTGGAATTGTGTGAGGCACACTCTTCCAATAGTCAGCCTGACAACCTGACTGCCACCTGAACTGAGAGCGCACCAGGCCCTTAGTGACTTCTTCAGGATTTGAGGGTCTCGTGGGCTAATTTTGCCCCTGTTTTGGAGCCTTGGTGACCCACACTCGGGACGTTTTACAAACCCTCCCTTTTGCTTTAGCAGAGACCCAAGGAGACTCATTCACCTTAAATGTCATTTACTGAGCTGTTAAGTGAAATGGGGACATGTGTCAACCACATCTGTTAGTTCTAGTTAACAGAAAGAAAAGGAGCCCTCTCAAAAGCCTGCAAAGTTGAACTCCTCTGGCCAGAAGCATCTCTAATTAATGCAATTGCAAGGAAAAAGTTTTCACACTTCCCAGAACAGCCTGTGAAGTTACATTAATTAGTTTAGCAGCCGGATGTTTGTATTCTTCTTAGCTAGGGTTTTCTTGCCCTCGCTTCCTCAAAGTTTAAGAAGTCAACATCTCCCCTCCTCCATTTTGGGTGCGGGAGAAGGGGACCGATGGGGGAGACAGAGAGGATGAAATAAGTTCCAGCTTGGTGCCCCACTTCTACTCCCTGGCACTCTGCCTTACGCACCCCTATTCTTGGTGAAAACATCAGCAATTATTAGAGTCAAAGAACTCACCCAGGTTGGCACTACCCGGGAAAGAAGCTTGCGAAGTCCCACCTTCTCCCCCCAAACCCTTCAGTCTTGGGGAAAGGTCCCTGGCCAGGACATTGGCACACTCGGAGGCCAGATTAAAGTCCACTTTTAAGTCTCCTACTTTATTTCGGAAATGTATAGCTTCTTCTGAGCTGTTTCCAGGATTCCCCCCCCCACAACCTCTCGCAAGCATTTGTCCCCCCACTCCTCCCTCCCTCCGATTTTTATCCAGGGGAAGAAGGAAAGAAGTGAGACCCAGATCGCCGCCCTCAGGCTCCCTATTCATTGAGCTGGCGGCCCGCACCACGAAGGTAGACACGAAGTCCTGAGCCAGAGTAGGAACTCATTTTTAATGACAGGGGGATTTTTAAACAAACTTTTACTGCTCTTTGCCGGCCTACTGTTTGAAGTCCGTGAAGCAGAAAATGGTTAAATTCTCAGTGCAATCGACCTACAGCAGAGAATCAAGTTCAGTGCGCCCGAGCTGGCTCAGGTTTGCGTCTATTCAGAACAGAATTCTAAGTGCATCCTTTCCCTTTCCACTGGCAGTCCTGATTCATTATCACCGGAGCTAAAAAAAAAAAAAAAAAAAAATTCTACAGAGCCTCTCCTGCTCCGGCGTTTCCCTCAAACGCTCCTCCTAAGTAATGAAAAGAGGAGAAAACAACAACAACAACAAAATGTGTCTCAAATGGCAATAGACCTCACTACAAATTATTCATGAAGACGGTTCTCGATTCAACAAGAAAATAATTGCCTTTTCAAATATTAATGGCGTTTCATTTCCTCGAGTCGCGGAAGCGGCGAATAGGCTGCTTTCTCAGGAGTTGAGATTTTCCGGGATCTGAATCCCGGGCGTGGCTTCGGAGGCAGCGGCTCCGATCCCGCTCCGAAAGCTTTCGCTTTGCGGCGGTCACAGAAATCCCGGAACAATGGTGCCGCCGCGAGGGAGACGCGGGCCCGCCGCCCTGCCCGGGACCCCTGTGTTGGGGGCTCGCCCCGCTCTCCCAGGGCTGGGCTCCGAGGCAGAGGAGAGGAGACGGCGCCGGGGCGGAATGCTCGCACAGCCCGGCCCAGCCACAAGTGCGAGAAAATGGCGCGAGTCGAACCGCCCCGCCACGGCCGACTTGGCCGCGCGGGCCTGGCCCCGGGCCGGGGCAGAGGCCTCTCGCGGCTGCTGAGGCCTCTCGCGGCTGCTGAGGCTCTCGGAGGAGACTCCGGGCCTTTCAGGACTCAGCCTCAGGCCCAGGCTACTCAGGGCGGGCTGCGGGGTCCCGGCCCAACCCTGCTTCTCCACATCCATCCACCCACCCACATAGGGCTCAGCGCCCAGATCTGGTGGGAGGGAGAGGGCGGGAAGCTGCGTGTTGGGTGGGGCGGTGGGGGGGTGTGCAGAGTTAGGCGAGGAGTCCGGGGCTCCTCCTGCTGCTGGGGAGAGGCCGGGAGGGCGCGGGGGCGCGGCCTCATCTGGCCTCCCAGGGGCCTTAGAACTTCCAGGCTGCCCATATCACCTTCAGTGCCCTGCTTTTTTCGCCTCGGTACCTCGCCTGGGACGAAATCATTGTTTCTGTTTTACATGAATGTCCAACAAGGCGGTCCCAAGATGGGATAAGTGTGTGTGTGTGTGGGGGGGGGGTAATACTTGGGGGGTGGCAATCAACCTCAAATTCTGTTTCTCCTGTGTTGTCTTAGCAGGTCTTGCTTTCTTTTGCAGGTCCTGAGTTACATGGTTCTTGTAAGTGATTTTAGAAAGAAAAGACAGAAGGAAGGGAGGAAGAAAAGTTTTAGTTTTGCAAATGCTAACAGGGATCAGAGGGGAGAAAACGAGAGGCACGTAGGGACATAGGGTTTAATCTGCATCTATTTTTCTAAATAAAACTGTACCGGTGTGTCGAGAAACGGCAGATGCCAGCACTGTCCAGTGTTCCACTGTACTAACAATACTTCTGCGGCGGGAGGACGCAGCGGCCGCGCAGTGCAGGAGCCCTGGGCTTCCAACCCGCTGCCGTGCGGAGGCGAGGGTTGTGCGCAAACCTCCGGCTCTGCCTAAGCCTCAACAGGACTCGGGAGTAGGGGCTTTGTTTATTCAAACCTGCCCCAAAACACCCATCTTTCCTGGAAGCGGCGGGAGAAGCAACCACAAAGGCAACATTCCACCAGCCGGGCATCTCTCCCTCCTTAGCCAGACGCTTGGGAGTCTCTCCCTCAACCCAGGGCGCCCCAGCAGCATCCATTTGTTGCAGCGCCCGGACATTTCTTTCTCTCCTTCCTTCAGCAACTGCAGCTCCAGAGGAACCTGGGCTTCCGGGTTCTTGGGGTCCTTTCCTCCCCCACACGCTAGCAAATCCAGCCGGAGGTGAGCTCCCGGTTTGGGACTCTGTCCTCGGCCAGTATTTCCACCCTAGCGCGCGCTCGCGCCTTCCCGCGGCTCTACAGGGCATCACACCACTGATCAGAGCCCCTCCCGGGCCTACCCCGGCTGCCCGCTTGCCCTCCGGTCTGCGGAGCCAGGCCTCGCCTGATCGCAGCAGCTGCGCTCATCCTGAAGCCACCGCGACCACGGGTGCGATCGCGGGAATGGCCCCGGATCCCGCTTGGCCCGGGCAGAACCTGCCTTGCCGTTTTCTCGGCTCAGGCTGTGGAGGCCGGACCGTGGGCCACGGGTGGTCTAGGGAGGCCGCTCGACCTCTCACAGTCAGTTCGGACTGGGAGAGCCGGCTCTCCGCGGCGGAGTCTCCGGGAAGCCGCTGGAGCAGCGTAATAAAATATTATTGCCGGCGCGAGTATCTGGAGGGATCCCGGACGGTTTAGGCAAGATTTGAAGAATGCTACTAAATGTTTGCCCTCAGGGGGTAGAGGGGAAGGGGGAGGGGGCTCCATTCCCCGTAAAAATCGCGTCTGAAGTGAATTGCTCGGAGTACCTTTCCCTGCAGCACGAACGCACATCATGCACACGCCGTGTGCATCGGCTGCGCACCCTTAAATTATTCCATCGCTTTGGCGTTTGCACAAAACCTACTTTAAGAAACAATTTGGGCCGGGATGTGTTTGGGGTGGACCGCTGGGCGGGGAGTGGGGAGCAAAGACATTTGGCTGGAACAGCAGTTTTGAGCAGATGCGAGCTCCTCAGTCAACTCTATTCTCCGGGCAAAGGTGCTTCTGGCTCCAGGTGGAGAAAATCTGGAGGAAAACAACCGGAGTGGATCAGGATTTTCCAGGAAGGAAACTCGACTAAGATGGAGTCATTGTTGCTCCTGCTCCGTCCCCTCCCCCCGGGTCCCGGCGGGAGAAGGGGAGGGGGGGAGGCGTGCAGGAGGGAGCTCAGGGGGCGCGCTCTGAGCGGGGAAAAGGGGGTGCCGGGCTTGCGGCGCTGGGGAAAGAGGTTTCTGAATTTTTTGGTGGCTCTCTTCCCCCAAATGGCAGAGAAATTGGGGTAGGGTAGTGAGGCCGAGCCGGGGCCACAGCCCACGCGCACTAATGTCTCTGCGTTGCCTCCACCAGGGGAGAAGCCCTTCAGGTGCGAGTTCGAGGGCTGCGAGCGGCGCTTCGCCAACAGCAGCGACCGCAAGAAGCACTCGCACGTGCACACGAGTGACAAGCCCTACACGTGCAAAGTGCGCGGCTGCGACAAGTGCTACACGCACCCCAGCTCGCTGCGTAAGCACATGAAGGTGCACGGGCGCTCGCCGCCGCCGCCCAGCTCTGGCTACGACTCGGCCACACCGTCTGCCCTCGTGTCGCCCTCGTCGGACTTCGGCCGCGAGCCCCCGGTGGCCTCCTCGGCGGCGGTGGCGGCGCGTAGCGCTGACCTGAGCGAATGGTACGTGTGTCAGGGCCCGGGCCCCGCCCCCGCTGCCCCCGCAGCGCCCCCAAGCCCCGCGCGGCCACCTGGCCCCGCTGCCGCCGCCGCCTTCACTACCAGGGTTGCTGCTGTGGTTGCTGCTTCCGCGTACCCTGACTGCCAGGTCTAGGCCGGGTTATTGAGGCTTGAAGAGAGAGTGAGGAAGGAAGCAGAGAAAGCAGGAAGGGAGGAAGGTCACCACTAATAGTTGTTAGAGCTCAATGAATATGCTGATATAATGTCCGTGTCTTAAAATATCAATATGGTACCCATATGGATTCTACAGTCACATCCACCTCCCCCCCGCCCACCCCAGACGCCCTCATGACTGGGTAGCTTGAAACCAGGGTTGGGGTAAAGAAAATAGAGAAAGAGACAGGCAGAAGGTAAACAAGAAAACATATTAGGGGAGTTTCTGTGCAATCTTGGCCATTGCAGTGGGCAAAAGTGACACCACAAAGTCCTTGTGTGGTTCACAGAATGGGAAATGTTTTCCTCGAGGCCTGGGCCTCCCCGATAGCCACCCCTACTCCGTTCCCAGCTCCCAGTCGGAGCCTCCTCGGAAGTTCCTGTGGCGGGAAGGTGGCAGACGGAATTCCTGAGCCGTTGTCTTCCGTCCTCTTTCCTTCCTCCTTTGCCAACCTACACTTCCCCTCCCCCAGCTATTTAAATGCCAGATGCAAAATTTTCCAACAGCTTCTATAAAGGACATGATAGGGAAGAGGGGGGGAGGTTCAGCATCTTCCCTAGGGATTTTATGCCCCTCCCCCAGAGACTGGCCCAAGCACACAGAGACATCTGTCTGCCTGTCTGTCTGCTCTGTATGCATTATATACTGGGGGTAAGAGGGGAGTCCAAACAACAAGAATTACAGACAAAAGAGCGGTAAAGGGGCTTTAGGATTCAATGCTCTGAGGCCTCCTCAGGCCAATCACCCTCTCCTCACACCCCCCAATTGTTGAGGAGATGCCTGTGGAATCTTTTGGGTGCTTGGCATTGGGGGTGCAGAATGGGCCAATGATGTCACTGAGGCCAGGCCTCCACAGCAAAGGGATCCAGCTTAGGCTACAGTGTCTGGATGAATCACGTCAATTCTGTGATGGTCTTTGTCGAAAATTGCACAATGTTGGTCCTGGTTTTAAAAAGGCGGGTGGGGGGAGGGGAACAAGAGATGAACTGCAATAATAAATGTTTTAAAGGCAAACACCCAATGGGTCTAGGCTGAATGTGTATTTGATATGCTGGGTACCAAATCCCCTGAAAAGGAACCAGATGTTGGGGGCAGGGAAGAGAAAAAGTCTGTGCAATTGTTGCCAAGGGGGGAAAAAAATCAGGGCCTGGTTCCCAGTCTGTCACCCTCTGCAGGGAGGATAGTGATGCTCCAAATTCTTGCTAAGATTTGGGGGGGGGGGCGTGAATAAAACGGAGGGGGAAAAAAGTTTTGGTAGACCCACCCCACTCCTCTAAGAATTTGGAGATAAGTAGGGGTGTGGTACTCCTACCTAGGGGGAGCCCCCAAAGAGCTCAATTTAAAAAGCTGAACCCAGCAAACAAGCCCTGATTCTGCTACTCTGCTGTATTTTCTTCTGTTCTTTCCTCTTCAGACACCATTCGAAGATTCTCACTCCTGCCCCGTGGCCGCACACTTGCATCAGATAAATAACGTCCTAACTGGAGAGGGACTGTTTTCATTACTCCTAATAAAAAACAGAATCATCCAAATACATCCTTAGTGAATCCGTCCTTGTGGAAGGGTGTCTGCAATCCCCTTCCCGCCCCGCCGCCACTACAATGGGGCCCAGAGGTCTCCTAGCCAAGGGCCCGCGGTCGGCAGCAAACAACTCTTTCCCATCGGGAAACACCCGCCCCACCGCCAAGGTGCAGAGGGCATCTGGGGAACTTGCTTCTTCTGAAGATGTTAAAAAATTTCCCCCTCTCCAAAGAGGACTCCTTTCTTTCTCTTCTATTTCTAGGCCCCGTTTTGCCTCCCACCCCCATCCAAAATAATGAAATAAAATAAAAATGCGTAGTCGGCCACTAATCGCCTTTAATTTTTCATTTGCTTGTTACAGATGTCCACCGCGTTGCTCGCAAGGTAATCTCGCCCTGCGCAGCTGAGCGCCCGCATCTTGCGCCTGCGACATCAAAGGGCCCGCGCACAAAGCAATGTTTCTTCGCCACGGTGCATCTTCATGGTAAGTTAGGATTTCTATGGCAATGGGCAAGTCGCACTGAAATCCTGAAAGGCCGAGCCTGGAGCCCGTCCAGGCTTTTCATTAAGGACATAATATTTACGTCTAACAGGCCTTTTTTCTTGTGTATACAAGTATATATTTTTGTTTGACGCGGACTAAATCATTTTCATTTAATTTCCGGTAAACAAAACCCACGCGAATGGGCACTTGTTCCCGATCATAATAAAAATGGATAATAATGTGAGGGAAGAAAAGGGCCGCTTGAATCGCCGCTCAGCTCCCTTTGTTTCTGCTTTCTGCGGTGATCAGAGGGCGCATTTGGGTTTGATGGCGAGTTTCTAAAGGCGAGGAAATGGTTTGTAAGAGGGGAAAGAAAAGGAGAAAGGTCTAATCAAGCTCGGGTTGTTCAAAGAGTCGGGTTTTGGGGTTGAAAGTGTGAGTTTGACGGTGCATCAGCACGCCGCGTTAGGCTCGCCATGGAAATGCGAGCGGGGAGCGGCCGCTTCAAAGGCGGCACACTTCACTGCAGACACTCTATTAAGATACATTTGCGCTGACCTTTGCTTTCACGCCATTTAATACTGTCACTGTGCTCTCCAGTATATACTTCCTCCTTAGGACCTGCCTCGCCAGCGTTTAGGGGTTCACCTGGCACTCCGATGGGGGCGGGGGAGGGGCGCTTTGGCAGCAGGGGAGCTTTCAGGAAAGGGAGGAGACAGACTCGTGCATCTTGACTGCTCCCCAAAGAGGCTCCAGGGTCAGAAGTAAATAACTTCTGGACGAGCTCAGAAGCTTAACAAATGAGCATCCCCAGCTCGGTTTTGTGCCAAGTACCTCTCGGCATCTTGAGCATGTTGGAGGCCTGAATTTCCACGGGACTTGGGGGAAGGAAAGGGGCCACCCTGGATGAGTCTCGGGAGTTCAGACTGTGCCTTTGGGACATTTTCACTCCGGCCCCCCATCCTGCCCCTCTATCCCGGAAGTTTCTCACAGACCCCCAAACTTGTTTCTCCGCAGGGTGGGGTGGATGGTACCCCTCAAGCCTTCTCCGGCCCTGGGCACAGACTCAGGAGCCCAAGGCCAAGGGGATAGGGAAGATGGCAGGAAAGTTAGAAGTCCATGTTCCCTTAATTGTCTTGTTGTTTATTTTATCCAAGTACCCCAGTGAATAGGGGAAAAATAAACACGGTGGAAAAAAAATCAAACAGTGGAGTCTTCTTTAGTGCCAGTCCTTGTCGTTGAATAAAAAGGATGGTCTGCTTTCTATTGAGCTGAGAAATCTTTGAAGTGGGAGTTATTATCTGAGACATTCCTGCTTGTCGTCCTAACAACGCTGATGAAACGTAAAAGGTTCTTTGTCAGCGATTTGTTCTCCTCTCTGTCAAACTCCCTCTACCCCGTTAGTTTCAAACCGTTTCTAAAGAGATAAAATCTAACTTTAAAAAAAAAAAAAACATGCACACTACACTAACTGATAACTTCGGGCCAAGTCCTGCTAAGGGAAAAACAAAAGCAATGCAGAGACATCAAGTCCAGAGCCTGTGGAGGTGTGCAGATGTTGAGGGGCCCTTTGCCCAGGCTCTGGGACAGGAGGGAAAGAATGCAGAGACAGTGCAGGCAGAGGGTATACACCCTAAGCCTCCACTGTATGTCTGCTTCTCTCTGGTCTGCACTCAACTAGTCCAAGTCAGGTCACCTAGAGGCCCCTCAGGCTCCCAATATTCTTGCTCCGAATCCTTGGAACCAAGGCTGCAGCCAAGCAATTGTTACTATTTCCTGCTCCTTCGAAGACAATCTCTGCTAAAAATAGACCCATTGTGTGTTTCTTCCCACTAGCAGCAATCAGCAAGCTCTTTCTGCCATTAATAGAAAGGAGAGTGGCTCGAGGGAGAGAGACATTTTTATAATTTCCTGTTTTCTTCAGAATCTTGGCATTTGGAGTTCAAAAGGTCCAGGACCCCAAAGTGCATGCAAACGCCCCCCTCCCATCCACGTGTGCAGTTCTTCATTTCATATTGTGCCCAAGAAAGCCCTGTCCAGCTTTCCCCAAACCTTCTGATGTAGTTTTAAAGGTGGTTTAAATAAACAAGGATGTTCCAGCTTCCCCACCCCGTGTGTGCTGACTAAATGATTTGTTAAGAAGTTTCCCCAAGCTGTAACCCATGCTGTTATTATAGTTGCTACAAAATGTTGTCTCTTATATTGATTTTTATTTGTTTACTGGAGGTCCCCATATGTTTGTTTATATTGCTAATTTATGGGACTACGTAATGATTGCAATGAATGTGAATTATACAGACAGGCAAATGTTTCGTAATCATAATTCACACACGCAAGAAAGCCTGACTGAAATCTTAGACTATTTGGTACCCTCTCTAGCCACACTGTTTGTGATTTATCACCTGTCCCCTTAGCATCCTTAAATTATGAACTAACTTGAAAGAAAAAAAAGTTGTTCTGTATTTGACTGAAAGTGATTGTTGAATGAAAACATAGTTGAAAGCTGTGGTTTAATCTTGCTGTAAATATGTAAAAATGAATTAAAATCTGTGATTCCTTTTTCCTCCAAAGGCTTTTGTGTACATGGAGCTCCGTTTTGCCATTTTCTTTGGAAATAAACGATGTGATGTTCCCCTTCCCCCTTCGAGTCCGAGTGTCCTGTTACTGCTTCATCATCTTGGGAGAGATTTGGGGGCCCTTCCGCAGCATCCCGTCTTCTTCCCTGCCTTCCCTCGGGGCTTCGCAGAGACAACCCTAAAGCCTAGTTGTTCGGGGCAACAAAAACACAGGGACCCACCTAAGCAGCCTTCGTAGAGAAGACTTCCCTCGCTCCCGATTTCACCCCAATGACACTGGCACTCATTAACCGGTTTCCATTGAGGAAGAGAAGAATGTAAAACCGTGCTCGCAGTGTCTTCCGAGAAAGGCTGCCTTCCGCGGCACCGCGCCCCCCCCCCCCCCCTCGCAAACCACCTCTGACTTCGCAGAGAAATGTCTGGTAGCTGGCGGGAATAAAACAAAGAAAAAGAGAGGGCGGGCTGGCTCCAAGCCTTCCCTAAGCCCTGATGGGGTACCTCGGGCACAGTTGCCCGCAGGAGTCTTCCCAGCTGGACGCTCCTCTCTCTGGGGTAGCGGATGCTCAGACCTCTCGACTCCCTACTCCCTGCAGAGAGCTGCGAAGAGCCAAGCCCTAAGACGGTGTGGCTACAGCCCACAGGACTCTTCTCTGAGCCCCGACTGGGAGGCTGGGCTCGTCAGTGAGTTTTAGCATCTGGTGCAGAGGCTCTCTTATCCGGCCCGGCCACTGGAGAAATTATTTCAGATGTATCAGGAGCACCTGAACCACCGGAGCCTTGCTCCACCCTCCCTTGCGGTCACTGAGCCTCCGGGCGCTCGCGTGCCGGGTGCCCTTGCTCCTACTGCGCAGGCGCCGCCTCCGCCTGGCCGGAAGAGGTAGAAGTCGGGTCTCCAGGGCCTGGCTGGGGCTTGGGACGCTCTGAGTGGGAGGGCGACGGCTCTTGGGGTCTGGATGCTAGGTTCCCTTCGAGAACACCTGGGAGAACCAGTTTGTAGGGCAAGGGCGGCAGGCCTGCAGAGAAGGTTGCGGGAGGGACCTCAGCGCGCAAAGGCGCCAGGGAGACGCGCGGGTGTGAAAAGAGCGGCCCCGAGGGGACGGCCACTGGAACCGCCGCGACACGTCCGAGGCGGTGGGCGCCGCGAGGGAGGAGGTCCTTGGCCATTAGTCCCGGGATGAGCGCCCCCTCCCGTCCCTCCCTCTCGCCGAAAGGTCCCCCTCCTCCGGGTCCGGGACCAGTTAGAGGAGCCTCTCCTGCTGTTTGGGTCCCCCCCGCGCGGCCCCTGCGGGAGAGCGCACTCAGCAAAGCCCTTTCACTGACGGAATCCTTGGGGTGGGAGCAGGTGGGGATGAGAAGGGCCCCGGGCACCCCGGGCCAGGGCTCTTCCAGGCTCGTCGCCTGGTCCCGCCGTCTCCCGCCCGCACGGCCGCCCCAGGAGACGTTTCCGCCAGAGGAAACGTCCGCGCCTCCAGCTGCGCCTTCGCACCCCGCCTGGGACCGCGCTGTGCCGCGGGGGCACCGGGGAGTCGCGGCCCAACCGTCCCCGAGAGCCGGGAGGAGAGTGTGAGGAGGGCCGCTGCCCCGGGAACCCCGCAAGTTCGAGTTCGAGTTCGAGCCGAGGAGTCTCGGGATGAGGAGAGGAACGCGGAAGTGCGCTGCGTGCGACTCCTGCGCGCCGCAGCCCCTAAGAGTTCTCGGGCTCCCTTAGAAAAGTTACTTTTGGCAGAAAGCTGAAAGGTGTGACCTTTGGCAGAGGGGTGGAGTCACTCTTGCCCGAGTGCCCATGGCTAGCTCACCCTAGAGGAAACCTCGTGTCCTTTGAAGAAGTTACCCACCTCCTATCTTGCTGTGGCAGCCCCGAGGGCAGTTTGGGGGCGCCTTAGTCTGCTAATGATTTGCAGTGAGCCCCTCCACTCGCTTCTTCGAAAGCGAGCACTAGGTAGAAAGTGCGGGTGTGACGGGAAGATTGGCTGGGCTTGTCCACCTGTGGCCCTGTGCCCCTGGATGAGGGATGAAACCTCCCCGGGCTTCAGTTTCCTCATCTGCTAAAAGAGAATTTCTAAGAATCATCTCCACGAGTTTGTCTTGAGCAAGAAATAGGATAATCCTTGAAACCATCTAGAATTACCCATTAAGTGTTTGCTGCTAATGTTGTTGTTATTATTACTCACAGACTCCCATCTTTCAGACACGTCCCCTAGCTCCTCCGTGAATCAGATTTCCAGACCCTCCTCGAGAGCGTGGCACCCAGGGGCCTCAAGCTCCAGAGCAGGGTGTGCCCCGGCAGGCAGCACCTAGGCTAGCTGAGAGTCCTGAAACAGCATGAGTTTATGCTCTCTGAGAGTTCCAGATGCTGGTGCAGTGGGGCACTGAGGCAGAGACGCCATCTGTTTTTGAAAGGCTCAAGAAAAAACGGAGAGGGAATCGAGTTTATTTCGGTGCAGAACGAAGCAGAAGAAACCCGATCATCATAATGTCACCCCCATGACTTGTTAAGACACCGACACTGCAGACGGCCCAGATGTTGATTTATTTTTACCGTAAGTCTCTGAGGTTACTCTAAGTCCGGTGTTGGTTTGGGGATTTTCAAGACCCAGGGAATATGCAGGTGAGGAGCAAAGGTGGGCAACCCAGGGCAGAGCGGTTTGCGGCAAAAGTTACACAGAAGCACATTCTTTCCAGTAAGGCATCAGAACCTTTTTTTTTTTTTTTTTCATAATCATAGTTGTTCCATACTGACTCTCTCTTCAGGGAAAATTAATAACATCTTAATCACCAAGTGGCTGAGAATCCCACAGGAACATGTTCTACTTGTCACCAACTTCCTGTCTGGGCATCAGGACACCATTGCCTTTTTAGCCAGATATCTTCAATGAGGAAAATGCCTGAGAGTTTTCTAGGAACATTATCAAGTTCAGACCCCAAAACCATTTAAGAAAAAGAGAAACTCAGTAGGCAACTAAGAGAGGTCTCGGCGTTTGCCTCTGAATCTTCCAGTGGCTTTGCAAACATCCAAAACAGCTGTGTAGAAAAAAAAAAAGAGAGAGAAAAAAATTACTTCAGGTTGCAAGTTGATAAAATGTAAATAGGACCAGGGAGATGAGCTTGAAACTTGTCGTGCATTTTTTGACTTCTTTAGATCCAGTATACACTCTGTGTGAGCCAACATGCAGGGCAAGAGTATTCATCAATTCAAAACAAGTCAACCAGGGCTGTGCATGGTTCTGAACCTCAATAATAAATGGGCAGCCTTGAGAAATGTCTGCAGAGAAAAGAAGCCAAAATTGGGTACATTTCTATGCTTTTGGCTGTGCCATGCATTTGTGGAATGATGGCGAAAAGAAGAGGAAAAACCCACCCACAATATGCTCAGCTGATTCATACAGAAAATCAGGATGACCCAGTTTTCTCTTGTCCGTGACTGACGGCTGGCCCATGAAAGATCAGATTAGCCAGATGAGGATAATGTTCTTTGCCAGAACTGGGGAGAAACTGCAGACAGCTCAAGGTCCTTGGCTTATGCCACTGCAAGGTCTTGCTCGGGTTTAACGGAGGCATCTAGACTTTGAACTCATCAGTGTTTTCATTAAGTGTTAAAAAGCATCTTAGTGAAGTGTTTTGCCTGAAATGTATGTATTTCTAAGTCATGAAAAATAGGCATCTGACCCCAAAAGATTTGCTTATTTGTTTCCTCTGAAAGAAGTGAGAAGAATTTCCTGATGCATATGTGCACTTCTCAATCACACTGCAGCCACTTTTACCTGAGAAAATGTGTTTCAAACTTGCCATACAAATTTCCCCTACATTTTCTGGCACTGCATTTAGTAAGCAAGGAATCCATAGCCAAATACTTCGTATAGTTCAAAAAACCTGCCAACTTTCTTACAAAAAAAAAAAAAAAAAACTGTTGTAGAAAAACAGAGCTTCCTTTAAGTGTGAAATATCATTTCATTGTAAAAAGTTAAAAAAGGAACGGTAATCCAACTTCCGGATACTGTTCTGAATTATTTCACCAGACCCTTTTAAAAGGGGATTAGCGGGGCTTTGGGAGCAAAATCCTTCTGTTTTATTCAATCTCTGATTTTATGTTATAATTACTGGTTGTAAAGGCTCTGGAATTAGTATGCAGGCACCATCAGGACATGATGCAGGTGCTATTCTAATGGTTCAGCTTTTTAATTAAGAAAAGAGGTAAGAGAATCTAATCATAAAAACACTTTTGTGAGAGCTGAGAACACTGCAGCCACTGCATGAATAAAGCCTTTATACCTTCCCCTGACAGGTCAGCTACCAAGGCTCTGACTTACGACCTTTTCAGGGCCAGACAATAGTTAACAGCTTTCTCACCTTGTCCCCACTGAACCTTTTCTTCTAGTACAGATCTTATGGAAATTGCCTTAAGTAGCTTGACTTTTACAAACTATATTGCAGTTAGAATAGATGCTTATCCATATAGAAATGGCTGTTCGTAGGCCCCAACCACAGATCTCTTGTTCTCTGCATCCCTTTTCATGGGTGGGGGAGGAGGAAGTCTGGGAGGCACAGATACAGGAGTGTATGGGGAGGGGGGATGGAATCTGCCCTAAAATCTCCACACAAGGGGAAGCCGAACGAAGGCCAAGGTGGACCCCCCCCCCCACGTCCCCAATCTCTGGGAAAATGAAACAGGGAAAGTTCAGAGAAAGCAAGGTAGAGGCTGCAAGTAGTTCTGGATGTCTCTGAAGTGGGCTCTCCCTTGAGGAATAGATTTGGCCTGAACACTCTGGCCTTCTTGGAGCCAGCCCAGATTACTTGGTGTGTCTTAGTCCTTCCTAAGTTCCTTCAGCTCTCCAGTCACTTCCAAAGGATCATCACCTTTGAGTAGAATTGTTCTTGCCCATGACACTTCAAGACAAGTCCCTCAGCGTTCCCACCAAAGGTGATGCTGGAGGCCCTTGAGCCTTCAGACAGTTGACCATTGGGCCTGAGGCCCTGGAGCCGCCATGATTCTCCCATGCCAGGCTTAGCCAAAACAGGGGGACCAGGTCTGCACTCCCAGGGAAGCTCCCACTCTGTCTTCCTCACGCCCCTGTAAAACTTCTACCCATAACCATTTCTTCCAGAACCCGGACGGGGTGTGTGATTGGAGACCTGGTCCAAGGCCAGCAACCCAGGCTTTGCCCTTCCTGAGGAGGCCAGGGCGCGCCTGGGCCCAGCAGAGAACAATGTGAGTATTAGGATATCATCCGCCTTCGAGATGATCACGCGTTCAACGATTTTGTTTTCACGGCTGAGGGGGCTTTTTTCCAATGTAAATCAAGCGCTTTAGTTATTAAGGCCAAACACTAATCTCCAACAACCTTGACATAATGTGGCCGGGCTCGCGGGCCCACTTCGCACCTGCAGTCTGAATAGGGCGCCTTGTCAATGGGGGACACGCTTGTTGCCCTGGCTTGCAAAGGAGGGGAGTGAATGAGTCAAGCTTTGTGAATGCCCATGCGCGCTCTCCCTTCCGCCTTTGATCACGGAAAATGTCTTCTAATTTGTCCCTTTTTCATTGTAACAACGTTTTCAAGGCCCTTTCTATTTTTCCAAACCGCATTTTTATAAAGAACATAAATCGCCCCCCGAAAACAAAAGGGCGCGCCCCGGCCAACTGGCGCCATCACGCTTCAGTGTTTCGCGGCTCTAGAAACTTTGTTGCGTCTTGAAGCTGCCCTCACTGCAAACGCTGGGCTGGAAGGCCCCAATCATCTGGAGCTCCAGATCGGGGCTTCTGGGAGAAGGGTGGTAACAGGCTGTGGGAGGGGAATGTAGAGGGGACTCCCTTTTGGAGGAGGCGAGACGCACCGGGCCTGGGTAGGCGATCCGAAGGGCCCAGGGGCTGAGATTCACATGGTCAGGACCCAGGGGCAGATGTGTCCCTCGGGGAGCTTATGCCGCTTCCTGGCCTCTCCTGAACTCAGCAGGCAGTTCCCGGAAGTAGCAATGGGCGATCCACCTTCGAACCAAAGCCTTTCGCAACCGCTTTTCTCCTCTCCTATCCCTACTTCCGCAATCGGCAGTGGTCCTACGTCCTCCACAGAACCCGGGAAATTGCGGGGTGTCAGGAGAGGCTTCCTGCCCGCAGACAATCCCCCAGATCTTCTGTGGGAAGCCAGAGCATTTTAGGAAATCTCCCTCCCCATAAAAATCCTACAAGAAAACAGAGAAATAGGGCCATTTAATCCCGGGCCACGAAGCAACCTCTTTGTCGAACGTGGCTTTTATTAGGGATGGCAATTCACTAAAAGTCTGTCTCCGGGAATACAGAGGCATTAATGATGTTGATGTCTCATTCGGTGGGATATTAATTATCAAGTTGCAAATCAATGAGCAACCTCTGCTCTTCCTCCCCCACCCCACTACCAACATTGATTAAGTTTGGATTTCCAAATGTTTCGGGGAACCTCTTTCCAGGAACACATTCACCCTAGAGTTTTAACTTTCTCCCTCTCTCCTAGAAGATCGAATAATTTTTCTAAGATAGAAGCAAGCCAAGACTTCTTTTTTTCTTTTTTCCTCCCGTTAGTTATTACTTTAGCGCAGGCTCCGCCCAGTAAAAAAACTCACATCAGCCACTAATACAGTTTAAAACACTTTGATGTCTTGCCAAGAAACACCCTTCCTTCAAGAGAGAAGTCAACATTTGTTTTTCACATTAAATGGCGTTTAGTTGCCAGTGGAAAAAAAAATAATTCTGAGGACCACTTTTTAATTCGATGGATAACAACCGCAGGGGTCTAAAAGAAAATAACGACGATAGCTATAGACACAAATAACTAAATTACCAAAACGTTAGTATATCTTCCGGCTTCATTAATATGTAACAGACTCCCCAGTTAATCTCCAAAAGCTAGTGTTCCCCCTGTAAAATAGCACTCTGGGACGAATTGTACATGAGATCAATCACTGCTAATGCAGGAAGGTTTACTGCAAGAAAGAAAAAAAGCTATTTACACCTTCAAATAGAAGCTTTTCAGATTTAAGAGTAAGAGCCATACATCACCACGAATAAATGATTATGAATTGGTAAACGCGCCCTCCAGCGATTAGCTATTCGATGCTATTTATCATTTCTTGGGTAGTGATGGTGGTGGAGGTTTCTTTTCCACTTCTTCTCCTTTGCCTATTTTTTTTTTTAAAAACATCTGTTTGGAAAGGAAAGCTTGACAAACAGAGTAGAAGGAGAGAGAAAAAAAAAAAAAAAACACCGCGGGAAAGTTTGTTTTTGCATATATTCCAAGTCCTCAAAACATGGCTGTGGCAGATATAAACGGGGTCATGGATGGAGCGCTTAATAGGAAACAATGCAGTCCTTTCATTGTTTCATTTGTTATTATAAGATTGCCCATTGAAGTTGACACATCAGCAGGTATTATTTCTTTTCCCTCTGGCCCCCTCTCTTTTTTGACCCCCTCCCTCACTGTATTTCCCTCCTTCCTCTGGTCCACGAATTCAGGGAGTTCACCATCAGCGCAATTCATTCATTCATTCATTCTTCATTGCTTTAGGAACTTTTCTTTGTGTGTGTGCGGGCGCTGCTCGTCGGCGCTGGCTCGGGGGTGCGTGGCCGCGTGCCTGCGCGAGATTACCACCCGGTGCCCCCTCCCCCCTCGCCAGCCACAGTCGTCCAGGGAAACCGTGCTCCCGCCCAGGCATGGGGTCAGGGACTCCTGGGGACCCCGCTTGCTGTTTGCAACACAAAAGCATATGCAGCCCCTAAACATTCCAAGAGAGACAAAGGCTGGAACCGAGCACCGACTTAACCCTGGTGAAAACAAACCCACAGCCTATCTCCTTGGCCCAGTCTGGCTCTGGAGGCAAGAAGGAGGTGCCGAGACCCGGCTCGAGCCAGGGACTAAACAGGCTTAGGCCCCAGCCTTGGCTGGGCCAGGGACGGCTGGTGGGGGCAATTCCCAGCTCTAAAGCAGGGTACGAGGGCGACCCAAGGGGCTGAAAGGGTACGGTAGGGGTGAGGGATGGGTCCTGAAGCTCAAGCCCGCTGAGCTGCTGGTCTGTCCGTCAGTCAGCGACGTCAGCCTGAGGGATGTTTGGCGGGAGAAGCATCCCCGGCGCCAGCTTCGCCTGGAGGTGGAATGACGACTGTCAGCTGCTCGCTCAGTATAGCAGGGGGCGGGGCAGAGCAGAAGTTCGTGGGCAGGGAGTTCCGGAGTCCAGGTCACTATACCCAGACTCACTCGCCCACTGCTCTGGAGAAAGGTGGCCACTTTCAGGCGATGGTCCACGTTTGGTAACTGGACAGCACTCTCTGGGGGTGCTTCAAGGGGCCCAGTGCCTGTGCATCCACTTGGGGGATGGGGCGTTGGGTGCTCGAACCAGGACGCATGCGGGAAATTTTGAAGGCCGGTTATTGTGGGCTGCTAGGTTTCCCAGCTGAAAAAAAGAGGACTCGGCACAATTATTATATGCTTCCAATGCCCCACAAATTCTGATTTAGTCGTGATAAGGTGTTTTTGTTGTTGTTTGTTTGTTTCTTGAGAGATTTAATATGGCTGGGAGGGAAATTGTGGCTGTAAGTCTGTCACAGCAGTTAACACTCCCTAGGGATCTTTCAAGCAAACGTACAACAGGCCTTGCAGATAGTCTCAAGGTTGTGGTATAAACCCAGGGCATGCCCCCCACAGGCAGGAAAAGGTCCCATTTCGGGCTTGCTTTTATGATTGACGTTTAAAGCTAGAGCAATTGGAAAGCATTTTACCTATAAATACAAAAGGAAGGAAGATTCACCCCCCCCAAAAAAATGTCGATAACAATCGTTGGAGGCTGAATCTTAAGGATCTAATCCTGCACTCTCAGATTTAAAGCATAATATGAAGTTAGTATGCAATAAATTAACGTCTGGGAATTGGGAACCGAAATGAAACATTTCTCATTTTTATTTCCTGCTCTATTATGTAAACTTTCCTCCTCCTGTCCCACATGGAATCCTCTCCCATTTTGATAACTCATGACAGGCTGGTGTAGAAAATCTGCTTGAAGGATCAGTTCAGACAGTACTGACCTTCAGGGAGTAGATTTCTCTTTTCGAAGCTGGCACAATCCCATGCTTCAGAAAAGAGAAATGAGGCAAAGGAATGAGCTGAGAAGTTTGAAAGAGGAAACATACATTCCTCTTGTATCTCCCTCCCACAAATCCTTTAATACTTTGCACTTAACATTGAATCCAGGAAGGGAAAAAAAATTGTTGATAATAAACCCTGTGAAATAAGCAAATTGTCATCGTAAAGATTTCATTTTGCAACTCCAGCAGAGAATATTATTCATTTGCTTTCTATTGTTCTTCAAGATTTTATTCTTAATTTAAAATTTTAATGCCATTATTTTCTTCTGTACAACCCATTTTTGAAATAAAGGATATGTTTTCAATAGTGAACATCTCTAAAGGTCTATAATATTATTTATCTGAATTTTGTAGCTCTGAGGGCTGTATACACTATGTAATTGCTTTAACATGTTTTCATAAATTACATTCAGAAATGTGTCATAGTAAATTACCTTTGTAATAAAATGTAAAAAATGCAAATGGCTGTTGTCTTTATTACGTTTTAAACCATTGGTTTATCTGCACTATTTCACTTGTCACTTGCACAATATGTTGGCTAAAGGGGTGGCACAGTTTGATACAGAGAGCTGGGTCCTGTGTGTAATCTTGCAGGCACGTACAGTTTGGGTCATTTCCTCATCTCCCGCAGAAAAGACATTATCCAGCTCATATTTACATACTTTTCAATATTTGTCAAACAATCATAAATTATAAATTAATGAAATGTTCAACAGTCTTCAGAGATCAGACTAATGAAGACATTTACCTTTTTGGTGATTTTGAGTCTCATCTTTGCAAGTTTAATGACATTTCAATGCTCATGCTTTATTAGGCTTTATCACATTTGTCCTTTACTCCTGCTGTCATTCAGATGTTTCTGCAGAAACATCACCTGCTTCAGGTAGAAGAACAAATAGACTCAACCAGGAAACCTTCAAAAAAGGACTCTGTAACCCTAGTTTTAAGAATTAATGTTGAGCTGGGTCTAAAGACCACTGGAAATTTTTACTCTTCTTAAAATTTTTAATGAGACTGCTGTAACATTTATTCACTAGAAGGCAATAACATGGATAGTCAGAAAGCTGTAGAGCGGAGATACACTGCAGTTTCAAAGTGATTTACAGCAGCACTATTAGGAATGAGGGAGATCAACTCTGCTGCTGATTTCACAGGAATTTTTGGAATGTTTTGAAATTTCCTTTGGATTGAGAATGGGCACACACAGTTCGTAAACCATCTCTCGAGTCCAAAGGCAGGGAGCTCATTTAGAACTCGGCCTAAATCTTGACATCATCTCACTCAGCTTTGGTCCTAGGCAAGCAAAGGACTCCTCTTTTCAAATGTCATCACCCATCAGGAGCTGAATTAACCTTGTGTCCTCAGAGGGAACCCTAGGTGTGTGTCTGCTCAGTCCAGGACAGGAAAGGGATGGTGTAAGCGCCATGTGTCCGTGAAGTTGACATATTTCCCTGGAAAATGTTGCCTCCCCGTGCTCTCATTATGATTGATGGCCACAGGGCTTTTAAATAAAATTATAAGTGATGAATTTAGTTCAATCCAGAGAGGTCAAACGATCAGCCTGGACTTAAGATTCACATAGTAAATCACATGGAACAAACGCACATCATCACCATCCCCAGCCACCATGGAAGTGAGCTGGGGCTTTGACGCCATCTTACTCCAGACAAAGGGCAAAGAGCAGGGGAAGTCTGAATGTCGATATCTCTGTCATCAAGTTGGGTAATTTTATTAGCCCTGTTGCAAATTTTATCAACCCATGTTAGTACACGCTTCCCTGCTGGGCCACCAGACGCCTTGCTTTCCTTCATCTTGCCTATGAGGGACATGCATCCTTCAGGACATAGAGGTGTTTGGGGAGCTGGGAAGAGGGTCCTGGAAGTAGGGGGCTTATAGTCCTTCTGGATTCCCTGGATTCTCTTTTAGTAGAAGAAGAAAGAGATTGTGTGTGTGTGTGTGTGTGTGTGTGTGTGTGTGTGAGAGAGAGAGAGAGAGAGAGAGAGAGAGAGAGGTAGAGTCAGAAAGAGAAGATTTTAAAGGGTGGCAGCCCTAGCTGCAAGCCTTTGCATGGATCCATTACATACCAGTCAGCCAACTCGGCTTGGAGCAGAAGCGAGAGGCTTTCTCTGGGTGGAGAGCAGGTGGGGGACTCCAATTCCCTCTCAGAGCAGGGACTTCAGAGTTTAGCCTTTGCCCCTTTATAAAATATACATCAGGAATGAAACAGTGGCCCATTAAAGGCCACAATCAGAACCTATAAAAATGTTGGGAGCGGCTTAAAAATATTTCCAAACACTACTTTTTTAATACACAACGGAGAGTTATTAAACGGCTTCTTGGCGAAGCTAGCATGGCTTCCGCAATCATCAAAAATTGATATGTACCGCTAGTAAAGTAATTATGCGCCATCCTGAGGATAAGGGAGCGGACAATTGTTAATCCACTTGCACACCCGTTGACTTGCAGCATCAAGCTGCAAATAGCTTAATTAAGTCATACACGTGGACTATAACCATATTGTTCCATTGCATTATGCACACTATATCTCAATTTATTGGGACAATTAATGTGAGAGCTCCACCTCGGGCGGGAAAGTCATCCACCCTGCGCGCCCATGTTCCTTTCTATGGATACTTGCCCAATCCAGAAAGACAAGAACAAGTGAGAATGAAGAGAGACAGAGAGAGAGAGAGGGGGAGAGAAAGAGAGAGATGCCGGGTAGGGAGTGGGGGGTGGAATTTGTCCTAAGCAAACGTTGGCCCCAAGCTGAGGCTAAGTGAGTGCCTTGGACAGACCACGCTTCATCACCTTGGAGCGGGACACATGTTTAAGTGGACAGAGTCTCCAGCAGTTTAATTATAATTGCAAAGCTCAAAGCAGAGCCTATTCATCGATCATAAGAAATCTTCAGCCCAGAAGGTCAAGGGTCTGTTAGGACAGTTACGACGAAAATCAGCTCCAACCCCCCTCCCCTGTCTATTGGCCACAGGCAGCTTGTTTTTCTGAGTTAAAACGACAGAAATCTTCAGGACAAAGCCAATAAATTTCCCCCTATTTCTGAGCAACCTAGGCACAGACTTCAGTCCTGGAATTCCTCTCTCTCCCACCACCATTCTTGAGGGTGTAAATATTCGACAGGAGGCGAGGCTGGAAGCTCTGTCTCCTGCCTGGGAAAGAACCTTGGTAGCAGCGGCGGAGTGAAGAGGAGGGAGGCAACTGCGCCCTAAGCCAGGGACCCTTGACGCAGCTTCCCCCGCAGGAGCGAGAGTCTGAGGCCCCGGGATGGATTTGGACTTCCGGTACCCCCTGTTCTTGAGGATGTGTGGGAACTTCCCCACTTTTAACTTGAATGCTAGGCAGTACTCTAATTTGGGTCTGAGGTGTGAGATGCCCAAAGCAGGCAAAGCACTGACGGAACTCTGGTTCTCATTGCCTCTGCAGACCAGGTGGAGACCAGGCATCACCTTTGTGCACTTCAAACATCACAGATGAGTGGGGAACTCCAAGCGGAGGTAAAAGGGCTTGTCATCTACGTGCCCCATAACGCTGGTTGATGTGAGCCAGCCTCATGGCTTGTGGAGTTTTAGCTCGGCTGTCCCACGAGACGAGGACATTGATTGTGACCGTGTATTTCAGAGCTGTGCCCTGGATTCCGATCTGCTGCTGTGCCTCTTTCCTGCAGGGTCCTAGAGCAGTTGGGGGCTTCAGCTTCCATTCTGGGGCCGACCGCACCTCTCCACCCCCTCCGCCCCTTAGGTCTGCTGGGGAGAAGGCAGAGGTTTCCTCCCAGCATGCTCTGTGAAAAATACCTGAGCGGGAAGGGAAGCTCCGAGGTGTGAACTTGGAGTGAGAAGGGCCTCTGGCCTGACCCTCTCAGTCACCCCCTGAGTCTTTCTGCTGTTCCCCTTCCCCAGCTGATTCCCTTCGTTTCCAAAAGAAAAGTGGGCGCCTTGTCTTTTCCAAAAGGCCTTTTCCAACCCAGTTCTGGAAAAGCTGGAGGCTTTTTCTAGAGTGCGGGCACTGTTGAGAGACCAGGGTTGGGAATGTTCCAGGCCTTCCCAGAGATACCTGGGGTTCTGCAGCTCCGCGCCAGGAAAGGAGGCAGACAGCCAGGCACCCACTGGGTGGGGTGGGGGCTCGGGTGGGGATCGCTGGTCCGATCCCAGGACTGTCGAGATTTCTATAGGGTTCCAGGGGCCTGAGTCTGGATCTCTAGAGCCTAGAGAGTGAGAACGTGGGTCCGGAGACCCGCTTGTTTGGAGCCTATGCTTCGAGGTATTGTCACCGCAACGCCTACGTCAGCCTATGATAAAAACAACAGCGGAAGTAACACTGACAACACACTAGCAAATGTTTATCGTACTCTTTCTCTTAGCGCTTTGCATTCACAATCCCATATAAAACGAATAAGCCAAAACACTCATTTGAAACAGATTCTACTTTTATGTCCATTTTAGAGATGAGGAAACAGAGGGCTGGGGCGTTAATTAGGATCCCTCAGCTAGGAAGTGGCACAGCAGATACTAGAAGCAGCGAGCCCCCGAAGGACCCACTGTTCTCCTTGCCTGAGCTGCTTCTCCCCTTCGGCTTTGGTGGGGGGCTGGGGCAGTTCAGATAGTGCCTCCCCCTTCTCTGCCCCCACGGGATCGCTGAAGTCAAGGCTCCCGTACTAATCCTTGCTCTTCCTGATCTCTCTGTCCTCTTTCCCACCCATGCCCCCAACCCCCTGCAATTTGAGGGGTTGTCTTTTAGATTTAGACTAGGATGGGCCAGGCCCAACTCGCTAAATCCTTTTGAAAACATGCCCCTTCACACCCAGTTCCTCAGCCTAGAGACTTGCAGTGATTCTAGGTCAGAGTCCACCCGGAGGCCTTCCCGGAGGTGGTGGCCTAACTCGCAAACCAAACTAAATCCTGTCAGGGCTGACTCTGAGGGATGGGGTCCTGGGTGCCTTCTGACCCCACCTCCCATCTCGAGAGGAAGAGTCCCAGGTGTTAAGTCCTATCATCCGTTTTTCTGACCCCCCCCCATTTCTCTGCTTAGCCAACATCTGACTTCAAGAACAAGGTTCAAATAGGATGTATATTAATTTCACAAGTCCCATTCCAAGTCGGGAAGGATCCACTGTGGCCACTCCAGTCTGTTCCTCTTTGATGCCCAAGGATTTTTTAGGGAATCTTTAAGAAATCTGCTGGGACTCTAACTCCCTGTGGGTTGGTATCGCAAGGGAGGGCTCCATGAGGGCACAAAGCTGAGGAATGGGCCAAACTCTTCTGATATTCCACGATTGCGGGGTGTGGGGTGAGGGGTGGTCAGGCGGGGTGAGATGACTATTTGTCCTTATATTCAAAGGCCTTAGCTGTCAAAGGCCCCGGCATTTGAATTAACCTGATCATGGGCCACAACAAGCGGGCCTACCGCCTTCCAAGTTAGCTTCTCTCTAGACTGCGCGCGCTGGAAAGTTTAACTCTATTATCAAAGGGGAAATTGCAAAGTGACTTCTGCAAATCCCAAGACAGGGTCTCACCAGCAGCTCTGGGGTGGGGAACCAAAGGAGAGGTGGAAAAAAGAGCGGGGGAAATCAATTGAAAAAAAAATTAAAGATACACGAGGGATTAAATAAACTAAGAAGTCCAGCCGGCGGAATTCCAGATCTGGGTTTTGAAACCGAGAGGGTCTCTCTACCTTTGGCCATCTGGCTGTTTTAAGCTCTGCCCCATGCTGTATGATTTTAGCTGAAAATCTCTTCCGTTGCAGTTTCGCTTTTATTGAATTCATCAAAAGCAAACTTTCCCTGAGTTTTTTTTTTTTTTTTTAAGAAGGCTAAAATAATACGCCGACCACTGTGACATTCTCCGCGCCCAGGCCATTTTTCATAACGCCGCGGATCCGCTTTTGTGCCTCTGAGGCGACTAAACAGATGAATAACGAGCAAAGTCTCCCGAAAGTAAGCTAGCAGCTTTTCTCAGCTCGAAAAAAGTTAACTGGAATGAGAGGTGCATGTAAGAACTCACACCCAAAGATGGGGGCCACACTTTTATTACTCTGAATGACAACGACGTCTTTTTAAAAGCAACTAACTCTCACACCCGCGCGCGCACGCGCGCGCACACACACGCACACACACTAGCACATTTGCGCACACAAACCACACAAACTTTAAGCCTTGTGAAGCTGCCCAGGTGGTGTTTAGGAAATTTTGGTAAAGAAAGAATGAAGAAGTATTTGAGGCAGACTCTAGCTGGCAAGATGTGAGAAGGGTAAAAGCCGGTTTTATTTAGTTTTGTTTATTTTTATTTTTACATCGCAGCTAGTTTGAAAGTTGGTTTCTGGCAAGAGGAAAGAAAAGGCTGCAGCACTAAAGGAAGAATCAAAGTGTTAAAAGGACGCTCAGAATGTAGTATTGTGGCAGGTCGGGGTAAGTTACTTTTTTTTTTTTTTTTCCCTGTTTTCTCTTTGGTTTTGGAACGCAGTAAAAATGCACTTCGGGGAGAGTTTTCCTGTTGGTTTTAGGGAAGAGAAACTAACTCCAGGCTCCCTCCTGGGTTGGCTGCCTCCTGCGACTTTGCTCTGGTTTTGCGGGTGTTTTACAGGGAGGCGCTTTCTTCTCGAGCCCTGTCATCACGGTCCCAGAAGCCCTGGAGCCCTAAGTGCCGGGGTTTGGAGAGCCTCCCCGGCGGCAGAGGCAACAAGTCCTGCCCTCTAGCCCCGGGCGAGAGCCGCGCCGCTCAGCTGTTGAGCCAGGGGCCCGCCTCGCAGGAATGAATTTTGCACGTGTAAACTCTTTGCCTGTGGACGCGCACAGCTGCGACCCTCGGGTTGATCAGCGGAAAAAACTCTTCCCTTAAATGGACGGTTTGGAAAAACTCAGCCATTGGTTCTCGCCAGATGATTATTGATGCAAAGTAAACCCTAGGGTTGGAGCGCGCGCGCGTTTGTTTAACCCTAAAAGTATTCCACTTCCGAGTTGCTCAAACTGACATCCACTCGAAATCGTTTGTATTTTTTTCCCAGGGGTTGGGAAAATAACTAGGAATGATCTGTGGGAGATGGCGTAGACATGTATTAGTGAGAGGCATATCTCACCGGAAAGCGATGCCCCGTGTTCGCTGAACTGTTTGAAAGTGGCCCCAAAGAAACTGGAAAGGCGGCTCCCAGCGCGCGCGCGCGCGCGCGCGCCCTTTCCCACAAACATGTGTTGCAAATGCGTAGTTAAATGCACTTTCCTGTCACGAACCCGCGGCTCTGGGATTCGGTTTTGTGGTTTGAATAATATTGTTGGTCTGCTGTATATTTCATGACACCAAGGTTTAGGCATCCGGACAGAGTGGTCGTTCATTTAAGCACTAAACAGCGACTTGTAAGCATCTGCCGTGAGCCAGATTTTATTTATTATTTTTAGGTCACCCCTACTCAGGAAAGTGGAATAAACACGTGCTGCGCCGAAGGTTGGGCAGAGATGATCCACATGTTGGCAAACACGTCTTTGCCAGTTATTGCCGAGGAAGCCCAGAGAAATTGACTTAGGCAGCCGGAGAGAAGTTGACAGGAGAGCTAGCTGATCGCGGGGCGATTTGGTTCATTAGCAGGCGCGACTCCTGCGCTTGGGTCTGGCGGGGCGAGCATATAAAATGCAACTTTTGCCCCATTGGTTCGCTAGGTGAATTAGCACATACTGGGACTGAACAGTCCTTGACCTTTGCCTTTATGTTTGCACAAATGTTTGCCTAAAACACAATCGGCCTTGACAAGGGAGCATGCTACCGTGTGACACTGCCTATTCACCAGATAGATGTTCCCTGCCACACACGACCCAGAGCAGCCTTTTAAATAGCTTAGATATTTGTACAAACCGTATAAATTAATGTCGGGTGATTGCTAGTTGCTGGTCTAAGAGGAGACAATTTGGGTGTGGGATACACATCTCTCTCTGGTCTTTTTTTTTTTTTTCCTTCCAAAAAGTCGATAAGATAATCAGGAAACAAAATTGGTAGTGGAGGACAGTTTATATTTGGGGGAGTCAACAGATTCTAGTGTCATCACATCCATGGTGCTAGACTGTAGTTCTCTCACAAATGACTTTTCCACAAGGACGGGGAGTGGGTGGAGGGAGAGGAACGGTGGGGAGAACTGAGGGACTAATGCTCAGGACAGTTGGTAATGGGGAGGTTTGGGAAATGAACCCGAAGATCCTGGAGGATTTATTGTTCCTGGAGGAGCCATGAGAGTCCAGAAGCTCTTGGGGCCCCTGGGAACCCTGTGGGACTGGGGAAGTTTTCCCAATTCCTGAGCTTTATGGTTCTGAATACTTCCTCCAATAAAACTAAATACTTTAGCAGGTGGAGAAAAACATCTTGTAAAAGTCTAAAATTGGTTTAAACCCTCTTTTTAACCTCCACATTGTAGATCTGAAATGATTTAGAGGGCTGGGCTGCCTTTCCCTGAACTTTGACATAGAGGGAAAAATGAACTTCCCTTGGCTGTGTTTTCTAGCTGGGTTCGGAATTTTCCACATTCCTTTCTTTACCATCAAGATGGCAAAACCTCACCAATTTCCACGGCTTAATGTCTGGGGCAGATAGAGCTGCAGAAACACAGAGGACAAATTAAAAAGAACAGGGTCATTTGCAGTACTCTCTTTAGGGAGTGTCATTCCTTTGGGTGAGCGGAGTGCTTACTTTGTTCCAAAAGGATGGAGTTGACTAGGGCAGTACCAACTCATGCCACAAGCCGGGTATGCAGATTTGAATGTCTGAGAGCCTCTATGATTTCTCCAAACATTGGCCAGGTCTCTTTCAGGTTTCTTTTAACCGGCTGCAGGTAGAGAGGAGGGTGGGTCCCCAGTTCTCCTTGGAAGCCCCTTCTCATGTTCTCTGGGCAGAATTTACTTTCTCTCTCTGGTAGGCTGTGGGTCAGAGCAGGGGGAAGTTTGCTTAACAAAAGCTTTGTTCCACATAGAATTTTGGTGTAGCACAGAAGTAGCAGAAAGGTATAAACAAGCCCAGAATGCAAAAGAAAAAGATACATTTGAGAACAAGCACCTTGCAGAGAACTGGAATCAAGAGAGGCTTAAAAGAATAGTAGACATAAGTGATATGGAAGAAAATGAAGGAGACTACCTCTATTTTTGAATAATTTCCCCTTAGGAATTTTTTCATGACTAGGTAGATTTGTTAGTTTATCCTTATTATTTAATTAATAATGTGGTAGGTCTGAGCCATTTCAAAACAGTTCTGTAAGTTTCACAGAAAAGAATGTGAATGTGTGTTTTGACTTTAGGCTTAGAAATGTAGGAAAATGGATACACATAGAAGTCATACTTAAGTCCTCAGAGGATATATGCTTGTTTTCTTAAACTTACAATCAGTTTAACGATTAAAAGAAAACTGTTTCATTTAAAAGTAAAACGACTCTAGGTATTCTCTTTTCTCTCCCTGCCCTTCTCACCCATTCCCCAATCTTTTAGAGAATTTAGAAATTAAAGATATAGGAATGCACATTTTAGGGCTCTGTCTTCTGAGATATTCTACAATGACATGCAGGAAACAAGGCAGTAACATGTTTCTAGCCTCCAGCAATATGTTTCCAGCTATCCTATAGTTGTACTTGTGGTAGATGAAGTTTGTTCAGACTCATGGGTGAACTGGGACCTAGAATCCACAAACCATGATAATGAATATAAAAGACTTAGGTTCAAGTCTAGTTGTTGTAAAAATCAGTTTGGGAATTCAAGAAATTTCCAGTTTGCTTAGTTTTAAATAGATACACCTAACACATCTGGTTAGAAAAATATCTGTTATATAAAATATATTTCACATATATTCTAGTTATCAAAAATTATTTAGTCTATGTGTTCATTTAGATATTCAAGTATAATGAATCAAATTGAAGAGAGATGATCATTTCGATCTATTGCTGGATGACATCTAGAAAGTGTGCATTTCTGGCCAAAGCTAAAATACCATTAAATATCTATACTGTGAAATCTGTAGGTGGTTTTATCTGGCAGTGTTCAAGACAACATATAGTAATTTATTGATACAAATGAAGACATAGCATAATTGCCAAAACCATTCTTATTCAAGTGAATAACACAACTTTAATGGAGAAGGAGGAAAACTTTTTATCATTTCTGAAAATAATAGAGCTTTTATAGTAATGTTATTTTCCTTAGAGCAAAAAAAAGAAAGATGTAAAATTAGTTTATAACTATATTTGAGAAATTAAGGTTAACTGATTTATTCTTCTGAGATGAGTAGTTGAGAAAATCTCTGCTGAAAATTCATGTGCATATGAAATTCACATTCATTAAAGGTAAAATGATTGCATTTGGCTGACAGTAAAACTGTAACATTTTTTAGATGGTTCTATAGTATTCATTAACTTCTGTTAATAATATTCTTACTGACAACTATAAAATGACATCTGCCAGAATCTGTGAAAGTTTTTATTTTACTATGCAGTGAGATTAAAGTGAAAAAAGAAAAGTTAGGTTTCAGGTGCTGGAGGTAGCACCCCAGACTTTCCTCCCATTCTATCCCTTCAGAGATAATTCTTTTCCACTAATATGTGCAGAGATGGCTTATAGTCTTAATAATCCTCAACAATTAATTGCTATTAAATTCCATCCTACCCAGAACGTGAAATCTTACAGACGGTTTGGAGGCATGTGAATTTTTACTATTAACGACCGAACTGGAGTTGAAATAGCCCAAATATGCCACCTCCAGGCATTGTGTTTGTCCATGTGAATAGCCAGGCTGTGTTAAAGTCGGGGTTCAGAGACCACCTGGTCGGTGACCAGGTGTCTAGGTTTTCTTGGTACAGAAAAAGAGAGTTCTTCTCACCTCCATCTTGATACACAATCTCTGACCAAATAAATTGTGCTCCTATTTCCAACGCCTATTGCATCCGACATCAGGCCCTAATAACCTACTCCTGGCAAAGAGAACAGGGAGGCTGGGGCAATACTGAGCCGGGCTTGGGTGCCAGAGGGCATTTGGAAGGGGCCACGCCAAGCTTCGCCCAAGAAGTGAGATTTAAGACCTGGATAAGCAGAGACTGTTCCTATGGACAGTCGTGGAAAATCCCGGGCGTCGAGCAGTCTGGGCCCACATCTTAATCCTCTCTCTGTCTCTTTCTTTCTTTCTTTCTTTTTTTTTTATGTTAAAGTTGTGAATTCAGAGTTAAGGAGGAGGGAGCCGTGAAAACATCAAAGGGGCGCGCAGGCGCCCAAGCCCCGGGCCCCGGGCAAGTGCCCGCACCTGCAAGGTCTGGGAACCACGTTCCCACCTGACATTTCAGGAGTTCCCTTAATTCGCCAGCAGCGCTCAGCCGAGCGCCTGTGTGAATCGGTTACTCTCGGAAGCACATCCCCCCAGGGAGCGAGCGAGGCGGGTGCCGCGGGCGTGCGGAGAGGTGGGGCTCACCCTCGGATTTAGCCCAGGGCCGGCTGGTGGGGGAGCGAGGGGCCGGGAGTCAGGTTTTCCCGGCTCCCGACGCGGTCGCTCACGCTTTTCGGATCCCTGTTCATTTGCATTCCCCGCCCCCCGCCGCAGCCCGCGAGACCAGCCCTGCACCCCGGCCGGCTCCGACCTCCGCACTCAGCTTCTCCGACACCTCACACCCTCTCACCCTTTCCTACCGCCTCAGCCCTTCACGTACCCGCTCCTTCCCAGCTCTTCCCAGTCCCTCCCAGCCCTTTGACTTTTTTCTTCCGCTCACCCCTTTCCACGCAACCCCACAAGCTCCGCATATGTCCTGCACCCGCCTTACTCCTCTCACCTGTCTCATATGCTTCACCACCTCACCCCCCTTCTCCCCATACCCCGTTATACTCCTACACACCCTCTCACAACCCCCCAGACTTCCCTTACCCTCCCTCCGACCTCTGCACCTCCCTGGTCCTTTCACATCAGTCACTCCGCTCCCCTGCCTTCGCACCTCCTCATCCTCCCCACTCCTCACAGGCCTCCTGGCATTGCTCCCGATTCGTGTACCCGCTTGATTCGCATCTCCCACACCACTCACGCGTACCGCATACTCAGACTCCTACTCTCACTCAGGTACACAAGCCAGCCCCTCAAACTGCTTTCCGCCTGCTGGTATTTGAGCTCCTCTCTCTCTGTTTTGGAAAAGCTAACTTCCAGCCTCTTGCCCTCCAGTCCTTTCTCCCTCCACACCGGAGGTTAGTATCTCCCCTGTCCCGTTCTGGACTTCTCTTTGGAGAAGAGGGCACGGCTGCCTCCTTGTTCACCCATGTGGAGCAGCTGGTAGCCAGTCCTCCGATTTGGCTTCTCTGCTCTCAGTTTTCAGCTTCCGAGAGCTTTTCCTGGACTCTCCTTCCAGATTTGTCTCCCGAATCCAGAGACACAGACTCAAAGGTGTAACATTTCCATCATCAGGGTGGGAGATAGGGTCCTTTAAACGGATGGTTCTGCAACTCGATCAAGCTTCAGAATCACTCAGAGTCTGCTAAAAAACAAAACAACATAAAACAACCAGAGATTGCTGGGCCCCACCCCCAGAACTTCTGATTCAGTAGACCTGAGATAGAACCAGAGAATTTGCATTTCTAATGAGTTCCCAGGTGCTGCTGAGGTTGCTGCTCTGGAAGCACATTTTGAGGAAATTTAATGTCTCAGCAGTATGAAAGGGATCCTGTGGTACAGTTAGAAGACAGAGTGAGGTCCAAAGAACATAGACGTTCAAGAGCAGAATGGTGCTGTCTAGATGGGAATGGTGCCCTAAGCTTTTCCCAAGCCAGAAGATACTTTGGAAGTGTGAATTCATTCTGATGCAGGTTTAGTTTCTCAGAAAATGACCAAATCATCTTCATGGTTAAGGCTTCTTCTATGAGAGGAAGGGGAAAAAGAAAAACAGGTTGTGTCCAGGACATGTCTTTTCCTAAGCTCTCAGTGTACATTTTTCATGAGGCTAATGGTGTTTAGAACTGGGGGGAATTGGGTCTTGGGTCACTGAAATGCTAGTCACTCTGGGTAGCTTTACTGTTTGTGAGCCTTGGGGTGCGTGTGTGTGTTAGAGGGTTTGCTGACTACCTTTGTGGTTCAGCTTCATTCTAAACGGATAGGAGGACTCAGGGCCTACAGAATTACCTTCTCTAGCCTGGGTAGTGGTTACCATGGTTACTTCCTGGTCCTTCACCATCTGCTTGTGAAGAAGCATCATAGACCTCTCCCTTTGGTCCTTCTTGAAGGCTGGAATGTGGCCCAGAAACTTGTAGCCAGTTTATGTTCTAGGGAATGGTTGTCTTAATTTATTTGGAACTGCAAATGTATGTGTATTAAGGGGGAAAAGCATTAAAAAAAGAAAATCCCTCAAATTCAACTTTCTTAGTGTGGATATGTGTGTGTCTATGTGATATGATTAACCAGTTAGAGAATACATACCAGAAGCAGTTATGATACTAGGCAATAGTTTATTTTAGATTTGGGTTTACTTGACAATATAAATCCCCAATCCTGGTCACTTGGGTCAAGAATATCTCTGTACATTTGCTCCCAGGTGATTTGGCCAACTGTTTTCAATCTCATTTTCTCTAGGTTTAGTGACCAAGGCAGAAATTTCTAGTCTGCCTTTGGAGACTATGGGTCTTTTTTTTTTTTTTTTTTTTTTGGTACGCGGGCCTCTCACTGTTGTGGCCTCTCCCATTGCGGGGCCCAGGCTCCGGATGCGCAGGCTCAGCGGCCATGGCTCACGGGCCCAGCCGCTCCGCGGCATGTGGGATCTTCCCAGACCGGGGCACGAACCCGTGTCCCCTGCATCGGCAAGCAGACTCTCAACCACTGCGCCACCAGGGAAGCCCTGAGTTCTGTGATCTTGATTAGAGTTTGTACAGCCTTTTCTGTGTTCACAAATCCTCAGCAACACTTCAACACCCCCAAATTTCCCATCTTATCTCCTCATGTTACAAATAACTATACTGTTCTCATATACATAGGAAAAACCTAATTGTACTAACATGTTTCTCTTATAACCCTGTTATTAAAAATGACTGGAATTTTGCTAATGCAGAGCTTTGTTCCTGGTTTGAAAAAAAAAGTTAATCCTGTCCAATGTCCCTTTGCTAGTACATTTTCTTAGTTGTATTCTAGCCCAAAACATTACAGACAATACTAAAATGTTTCAAGAGATCAGCAGCCTACCAGCTCCTTGAGAAATGCTAAGTTAGACATCAACTACCAAAACAATCCAATCATTCAGATTTTTAAAGATTTCAAGTTGGTCTTGCTTTCCTTTCTCCCACTGTAAGATCTCTGTATATTATTCTCTATTTTATTGAAAATTGGAGCTTTACCCAATTTTATTTTATTTTAAAATAAATTTATTTATTTTATTTATTTATTTTTGGCTGCGTTGGGCCTTCGTTGCTGCGCGCGGGCTACTCTTCGTTGCGGTGCGTGGGCTTCTCATTGCGGTGGTTTCTCCTGTTGCGGAGCACAGGCTCTAGGCGCGCGGGCTTCAGTAGTTGTGGCGTGTGTGCTCAGTGGTTGTGGTTCGCGGGCTCTAGAGCACAGGCTCAGTAGTTGTGGCACTCGGGCTTAGTTGCTCCACGGCATGTGGGATGTTCCCAGACCAGGGCTCAAACCCGTGTCCCCTGCTTTGGCAGACGGATTCTTAACCACTGTGCCACAAGGGAAGCCCCCGATTTTATTTTAAATTGGAGCTTTTAAATATAGAAAGCCAGAGGTTGCCAAAGGAATTGGATACTTAATATTTAGTCCAAACTGAGTAAAATTTTGATGTATATAAAGTTCACTTATTAACTTTAAATTGAGATGAATGTAATACAAACCTATTTGTGTTTTCTTCTATCTAAATAGAAGATTCATTGGGACAAAATCAATCTATAAACATGTTGTTTGCATATTAGACCCAGATGTAACCAGTTCAATTAATATCGCTACTGTATCTAAGTCGTGAGTGATGAAATTATTATCTAAAGAAATGCTTCAAGTATCTCAAGGTTGAGGTTCTTACAGTGGTCTTGGTATGGGGAAAATGGCCCAGGTATGTTTTGGCCCAGAGATGTCTCTGCAGAAATATATTGTGGCAAATGACATCTGACCATTATAATAATATTGTTACTGTCACGTTGGGGAGAAAACTCCCGCTGAATTTAGTGTCCATTTGCAGATGGTTTGGCATTTCCCCCAACTCTCTAATCATCCTTTATGACAAAGTATGCCTGTTGACTGTTTCTTGACTTCTGGTGTCTAACCATTCCCTCCGGGCTGGGTAAACCCCTCTTCTGCCCCCTAGCGGAGGGTTTGACAGTGCACCAGAAGCAGGACAACCAGTGATTATTTATGGATCACCTGCTGTGTGCCAAGCACTGTGGAGGAAGCTGAAGAGTGTCCAGATCTGGGCAGAGTCCACTGCCACGCAGGGGCTTTGTAAGGTGCTTTAGGATTGAGCTTATATTCTAGCTTTGGGTCCTTGTGGCTCCTCACCTGGGGGTCTCTTCAGAACCCTGATCTCACCCATGTTGCACTTGGAGCCTCACAGGATGCATCTCTGGCCACCAGAAGCTCCTAGCTACAGCCGGTTTGAGATGGAGAGTCTGGCCGCCCCTTGGCGGGCCTGGTTATAATTTGCGTCCTCGTGTATAGAGCTGTCCAGTTTGACCTGTAGTTACAACCAATCCTGGATCAGTATTGTCAGACCTCGGTTCCACCACACTCTGTTTGAAGAGCCCCATTTTGTGCAGTGGCAGCCACAACAAAACCCAACTTTCCTCTGTGACTTTGTTCTTTTGATTTTTAATAGATCAAAGACGTGGAGGGAGGAAGGAAAAGCAGGGGAGGGGGAAAAAGAGAGGGGGTAGGGATTGTTGTCGTGTCAAAATGCAGCGCCCATTTGAGGCCACTAGCCCCATTAGAAGGGAAAAGTGCACGGAAAAGGGCGAGAAACCTGCGCTGGGCGCGGCATTGTTCCGGGGATTCGAGCTGCGGCGGCTGCCGCCACCACCATACAGTAGAGTCACCATGGCAACGCAACCTGCTGCTGCTGCCGCCAAAGTTGAAGGCGCTTGAAAGGGCTTGAAGAGACCAGAATCACAACCCTATTTCAGTTCCCCGTGAACAACGGGGAGAAAACGAAGCAGAGAAAGAAAGGAGGAGGAAAGGAAGAGAGGACGAGGGGAAGGGGGGGTGGGCGGGGAGAGAGAGAGAGAGAGAGACAGAGAGACAGAGAGAGAGACGGAGAGAATACGAATGAATGAGGGAGCGAAAGAGAAGAGAGAATATGAGAGGGAGGGAGGGAGGGAGGAGGCCAAGAGAAACCCCACCCCAGGCCAATGAATGCTGGCATTGTCCCTTCTTTTTTTGAATCTGATTTACCATATCATAACCCCCAGGAAGAAGAAAACATCAATATCCCGAAGGAATGGAGATGTTTCTATGGAAAACCTAGGAATTTTAGTCCATAACAGATCTGGTGTAAAAAAAAAAATCAAAGAGATCAAAGGCAGAGCTCCCTGGAGTATAGATGCGTCTCTGAATTCAAGATAGACGATGCAGACTACAAAGTACTTTTTTCTTCTTTATTTAGTCCTCTGTTTCCATTTCAAGGGAGGAACTAGCCTCGTCATATCTGAACTAGACCGTCATTGAGAACACGGTCTTGAAGGGGAATAAAAGAAGGAGATGGGGGGGGGGGTGCACCATGAACTCTGCTTCCCCTGCCCCAGCCTGGTTTCCAACCATCTTCCAGAGTGGCTGTCAGAGGAGGCGTCCGCCTGGCCCCCCTCGCAGAAGGAGCTCCTGGCAAAACCCCACCCTCACCCTCAGTCCTACAGGGGAACGTAGAAAAAAATGAGATCTGCTGAAATTAGGGGGAAGGGGGCTTGTGTCGGGCTGGCTTCTTGCCTCACCAAATTAAGCTCAGGACAATCAAGGTCGTGGTATGCAGTGCTGGGGTGCGGAGGAGACAGCAGGCTCTTTAGACCTAGATGTGGACTGGGGTGGGGTATAGAACACCCCGGGTCTGGGGATTTTAGGGCAGCCCCACTAGTTGTCTTTGCAGTTGTGGGTTCCTGGCAGCTCTTCCAAGAGCGAGGCGGCCCAAAGGGGAAGACTTTCAGAAGGGCAGTTCAGTGAGGTACCTCCTTCCTTACAGCCTCTTAATTTGCACGTCTAAGAAACAAATTCTAAATGTTTTTCGGATACTCTTGGCAAGAAAGACTAGCTGACTTCCACTTCTCCTTTTTAAATCTAAGGCAAGTTGCAAAGTCAGGGCTGGGGATTCCAGGGTGTATCAGTAGAAGAGCATGGAAAGGAATAGACCAGCAGCAGTCCTAGGTGAATGTCTTGTTCACGTGCACGAAGAAAATTCTCTGGCCTGGCCTGCGCTGGGGGTGTGTGTGTGTGTGTGTGTGCGCGCGCGCGCGGGGGGGCTCTGAAAAGGGCTGCTCCCATCCGCGGAGCTGCTTGTGGGCTTGCTGTCCTTCTTCAGGACCTCGTGGCTGGGACATTAAAACAATAAACTTTCAAAAGCTGGAGACTCTCCGCTTCCTCCGGAAAGAAGCGAAGATAATCAGCCAGACGGCCTGCACGCGTGTGTGGGGAGCTAAGCCTCCAGAGGCCGCGCGCCTTTGCCCCGCGAGTCCCCCCTTCAATTTCTCCAAAGCCAACACCAGCAGACGAATATTAGAGAAGTCAATTAAGTTGTTTGCAAACACGCGAGGGCCGGAGCGGACCACGGAGGGGAGAAAGCCGGTTCCCCGGGTGGGATCAGCATCTGTACCGGCTGCCAGCGGCCCCGGGGTCAGGCCCGACACTAAGTAAACAGTGCCGCGGCCGAGGGGCTCCTTTGTAGCGACCGCAGCTGTCCAGCCGCACATTGTCTGGCCAGGGCTGGAGACTCCTTCGCTGCCCCGGCGCCAACTCTGTGCACAAAAAACAGACCAGAGCGGGCTGCACACATCACCTCGCATCTCCCCCTAGGCCGCCAGGGCTTGTCTTCTGTCTCTCCTTCAGCAGCCCAGCCTCTCTGGACATTTTTGCTCCTTAAGTAACTAAGCAAGGGTGCAAAAGTTCCAGAACCTGGGGAAGAATGGGCTGGGGGTGGGTGAAGGCAAAAAGACCCCCTCCCTTCCCAAGAATGGGGGTGAGAAGTGCATTATTACAGAACAAAGGAATAGGAGGTTGGAAATCCCAATAAACCGGAAAGCAAGAACTATCTTGTTAAACAGGGGATCTTTGTTTATCCTGAGTTGTCTGTCTCGGATAAGTTGGTGTACGTGGCGGAAGACAGAAAGGGGGGGCGGGGTGGGGGAGGCGGAAGGGACCAGGGCAGTACCGTTCCCTGAGCTGTGGGGTAGGAGGGCTGGTCTTGGGCTCACTCAGGGGATGCGACAGAAATGCCCCCAAGGGTTCAGCCGCCTGGGTGGCGCTCTGCAGGCCTGAATTTCTGCTAAGGACGAAAATCGAAATTTCAACACCCTCTCCCCACAGTCCCTGCTCTCCCCCCACCCAGCAAGGGTGGGGAGGGTGCTGGAAGCACCGGGGAGGAGTAAAGGGAGCACAGGATCCAGAGTTTTAAACTGGTGTTGTCCAGTTCAAACTCTCCCAGGGCAACTTCAACCCATGCCAGCAGGAGCTTGCTAGGGTGAAATGACTTTTCCCTCCTAGAGCCCAGAGCAAGAGGGGTTGCAGGCTGAGGGAAATTTACCGAGCAGCTAGCACTTGATGGAAGTACGGGAGTGGCTCCTGAGATGACGCCTCTTATAGCTTCCAGACCCATCACCACCCAAACACATTCTTCAGACTCTGTGGCTCCCACTCAAGAGGGATCTATGGGACACACTTCTCAGCATGACGTTTTGAGCGGCCAAGTCCAAGGCTTGTCCAGCGGTCTGGGGCCTGCCTTTCAGGCCCTCACTGAACCCAAAGTCAACAAAGCGTTTCAGATCCTCAGAGAGATAAACGTGAGCCGCCTGAATGAGAGTGGTGCCCAAGTCCACAGCCGTGGCTAACGACCCTTGCCAAAGAGGCAGCCACTTGCCTCCTTGCTCTGGCGGGGGGAAAAAACACACACACAAAAGTGTTGGCTGCTCTTCTCTTGGTGTTTGGCGCTAATTCCCTCATGACCCCTTTTCTCCATTTCGAGAAACAAATATTAAATTCCATTTTGAATGACAACGGTCTCCCAGACATTGGAGAATAAGACCATTCATCTGGCTTAGGAAGTTGGAGGCAAAGGGGTACCAAAAATTTAAAACGCTGTCAGGGTGTTGCTGCTGAAAAATCCGCTAGCACCTGACTGAATAAAAACCTTTGACTCTAGAGAGTCAAGTGTTTCAAGCACTCAAGCTCCTGCTACATCTCCAACAATGCTCAAGAATTTTTATTGTTTTCAGCTTTTTTCTTTCTTAGACGACCGAGAGAATAGTAGAGGGTAAAGTGAAGGCCGGAGTTCTGAGAAGCAGAAGCTACAAAGTTCCTGAGATACAAGGGTGCAGACGGGAAATGCCTTGAGGTCCCAGCCCATCCAAGCTGAATCGTCAAAGTTTAATTAACACGAAGAATGAATGAGTTTTAAACATTCTGACATTGGCTCTAATTGCTTGTGTGTGTGTTTTTATGTGTGTAAAAGATTTGTTTGGGGAGGAGGCGTGGGACCTCAAACCAACTACCAGATTCCTGGAAGTCTGTCTTCCTGTTTCCCTAACCAGGAAAACTGTAGGAATTAAAAGGAAACTTTTGAATGAACGCGGGCGCCTCCGGGCCCGGCCCGCTGGGGAGGGGATGCGGCAAGCTCGTTTTTTTTTCTCGTCAGTCAGTGCGGAGTCCTGTGGACAGATGCCAAGGGGACCGCGAGCCTCCCAGTACGGTCAGGTGTGCAGAAGCTTTCCAGCAGCCCTCTTCCCAGAACACTTATTTGCAACTTGCAGGGTCTTGTTTTTCGCTTTTGTGTTTGTTTGGTGAGACATTTGCCGAGGACAACTCCGATGGCAAATCGTTCCTCAGGCGGTGGTCCAGATTCCTCAAATAGCTGGCGCTCGGGGGCGCGCGTGGCAGAAAAGACTGGAAGCCCCGCCAAGCGATTCAGCCTCAACTCTCCAGACGCTGTGCTTGTCCTCTACGTTGGATGCGAGCCTGCCCTGCTTGCGGGGCTCCCCTATGAATTGGAAAGGATGTGGGGAAATACTGGGTAATGGTGCCCCATCCCCAACAAATACACAGGGTAATTAAAATGACACAGATGCTGGTGTTGGACTTCGCGGTTTCCACGATCATTAACGCCAGAGACTTAAAAAAAAAAACTTAATTAAGGCTAATGACGGAGCTTTTCTTCTCCTGAATAGTTGGCGGGTTAAACCAATTAGACACATTCATCAAATTCTTTCCACCACGTTTTCAGAGACATCAGGACATGTTCTCAATACTGCGCAGAAACTCGCCCGAATGGCTTAGCTGCAGGGCGGGAGGGAGGCTTCCCGACGCAGGTTAAGGAAGAGTGTCCCCTCTATCCCATCCCAGGAGACCGTTTGTGCCGGGGCCGGAGGGTTCAAGCATGGATTTTTCTAGCGTAGCACCAGTCCTTTTCTCACCCAACTTCTCTCCCAAAATGTCTCTTAAAATTCACGAATTTTCCGTTCTCCAAGTCCCTCCGAGTGGTCAAGATTCCTGGGTGCGGGAGTGTTTGGCAAAATCTAACTCTTCTTGGCGCAGAATAGAGCCTAGAAAAGGCCAGATTTAAGAACCCTGAGAATGGAAGTCGAAAAACAGGAGAATCATATTAATTCTCCTTTTGCACTAACCCACAATCTGCTGCGGAGGCCCGGAGAGGTGTTTCCAAGGGGCCCAGATGTTAGGGGCGGGGGGGGGGGAGGAGCCGCAGGAAGAGGCGAGTCTGGAGGACCTCCCTGCCCAACCCCAAGTACTAAGAGCCACAATAACCTGGCCGCACCAGGTAAGCCCGCCTCGGTGCGAGACGGTCGTCCTGAGGAGACTTAAGACCATTTCCTCAAGTTGCAACTTTGACCCAGCCTAGCCAGGAGAAGTTGAACTTCTAGGGAGTTTTCCCGTGGCCTGGGGGGCTGTCTCGGCCTCCTCTGAAATAGAAGTACCAGCTGTTGGCTCAGACCCTGTGCAGTCTGCTAATTTGATCAAGGACTTTCCTTCCATTGCCACGGGAGTGATAGGTATCGCTCAAGCTTGAATTTGTGGGGAAGAAAGAGGGACGAGTCAGTGCGCTAGGTTCCTACTTCTGGGTGCCACAGGCTTTTCAACAACTGGGGAAAGAGAGTGGAACGCGGTTTCAGAGCCGATCCTAGTGTCTAATATGCACCATCTAACACGTGCCCATAGGTGTAATATTTTTATGTATATATATATTCGCATAATGTATAGATATTTCTATATCTATTGTGTATTTATCTCACCTAATACATACCACCTTACTTGATGTATATTAACGTATGCTTTCATTTTCTTTTTATACATTACAAGAGTACATTAAATGACATATGTATGTATATTACGTGGTGTATGTTATATATTAGGATTTATATGTATATATGGTGATACATATTATAGTAGATGCGTATTGCCATTTGGGAACTATATTGTATATTAAGAGATGATCATAAAATTGCATGCAGGGACCAACATTATCTAATAGGAAGCAGATTATAAATTGGGTGATATATACTAAGCCGGAGACATATGCATTTGTTTTTAGAGGGTGTATTTACAATTTTGCACGATGCAGCGTGAAACCTTTTGAGCTCTAACCCCAGCTGGCCGAGACCCAAACAAGCACCTTCTTATTCATGCTACTTCTAACTTCCCGCATCACCTCCACTACCTTGATATAAATAAGAAAATCATAGAAGTAGGTAGACAAGCAAAACACTCCAGCCTTCTCCCCACCGGGCCCCTTGGCCTCAAAGCTAGTTTCTTTGGGTTTTGGGTTTGGTTCGAATGTTCCCTCCGCATGGCGACTTTCGAGGACCAAATTCCGGGGTTCTGAGACCCCGGGACAAGGAGAGCTGGGCAAAAGGCGTGACTCAGCCCTAGTCCTGCCACCAGGAAACATGGTAGTTGTCTGCGAGGAGTGACATTCAAGGTGAGAGCCAGCATTTAGACTGTTGGGCGTGTGAGCACAGTTCCTCGGTGGTTTTTTTTTTTTTTTTTTTTTTTTTTTTGAGCTAGCGGCGGTTCTTGAATGTCAGTCTGTGACAGGTTGCAAGTGAAGAGCGGAGCAGGGGAGTGGAAAGTTTGCATAGCTTCGATTTGCAAGAGGCAAAACTTTTTGAACTCTCCACGCAGATGGTGCCAGTCCGCCTGTAATCATTTTCCAGCTCCTCCGGAAGCGAAGCCCCAAAGTAAATAAACACCCTCTTCCCCGCTCAAAGTCATGCCTTTAAAGGGAACACCGTCGGCCTAATTACGCTTGAATTATGCAAGGAGCTCGGCGGAGGATGGAACTTTAGACAAATAATTGCGCCATTGTGGCCGCCGGCGAGCCCGCGCGGCCGCCCTCCACTTTTCATCACTCGGCGCTCCGAAGGCGGCGGGGCTCGCAGCCACCTGAAAACCGCCGCCGGGGGCCGAGCCAGAGACTCCTGCCTAATTAACCTACTTTTCCACCCGGTGGATGTCAAGATTTCAGAAAAAGGGTTGGCGGAGGAAAAAGAGGGACACCGGGGTTTCTCCCCAACCCACCCCCCCCTCCCTGGAGTCGAAGCAACTTTGCTTTGCCAAGTGTTGTGATTCCTTGAAAGCTTTTGCAATTCAGGCAAAAAGCTTGAGATGTCCAGGGAATTGCTTGGAAAAACTTCCTAGACTATTAGGGGAGCCTTGAGGAGACTAAACGTTTTGGGAAATGCATGCCTTGTCTCTGTTTAAGTAGTGATCCAGTAAATCAGCGTGGTCAAACAAGTTGTCAAAACTGGGGAATAAACGGGGAAAATGTGGAGACCCCCCCCCCAATAGTCTCTAGAGGGAGAGTTAATTTTCCAAACGAGAATGCATTTAAATTCACTTCAGATATAATTTCCTGAATGAGTAGCTAAAGTTAGGGATTTTCACACAGAGAGAGAGTGTCCTCTCACAAGTTTGGTGAGGGTCACTCTGCTAATTAGCCAGCTACAATTATTTGTGATGTTATACTTACACATCGATTCCCCGTCAAAAACAAAGAGTTCATCTCCATTTACTTGAATCTGGCTAGGACTCCAACTGTATTTTTAGGACAGGGAGTCACATATTTGGATCATGTCCTCAAAAATAAAAATCTGTCTGTAATTACCTGCAAACCTTATGAGCTCACATGGAAACTGTGCTGGAATAATTGAATAACACACTATTTGGCTTATTGAGTATCTTCTTAAATATTTCCTTACATTAGCAAAATTGACAATATACCAGCCGTCTATGAAGGTAATTTTCGAAGAAAGTATATAGGCTTTGAAAAGAAGAGGAGAGCTGAATGAGCATTAGAACAGAAAACTAAGCATCCTTGTGGACTGTTAGAAAGATTTTCTTAAAAAAAATAGAGATGCGTTTCTATTCAATTAGTCGATCCCCTCCAGCTTTAAAAACTCCACAGGACTCTAGCTAAAGGCATACACAAACATTTTCCCAGAGGACTTATGTATGTTTTTTTATTCATGGAGGCCAAGACAACCAGTATTTTATAAGCAGAGAGAAGTAAAAAGTTGGGGGAACTAGTAGAGGTAAAATGCTTCTGAAGTGAGTTCCTGAGAAGCCAGTCGAATAGTGTTTTTTCTTTGGGAAAGTTAGCTATCAGTACACAAATGTTTCAGTGAAAATAATCAAGATGCCTTGAGTTAATGGGCTATGAATACCACAATTAAGTGTACTCTTCATTTTGCAGTGATCATTTTTCTATTTACGTGCACACAGATAAACGTCTTTATACACAGACATATAGACAAACAAAAAATACACGCAGAATAAGTCATAAGTACAAACACGAAAACAGCAATGGCAGGGGCCAGAATTAAAGAGCATAGAATTAGAGAAGATGAGGGCTGTGTGCAATGCCAGCTGAGTCTGTGACTCTAGCAAGCGGTCATTTATGAAATCCCACCTGGCTGAAGATGTAGGTGTCTTTGGGTAGCCCCTGACTAGGTGACTGGAAAGTGAGTACAAGGCCCTATAACATCTGCTTCCTCTAGAATAAGGGCTAAAATAGGGAAAATGGTTCTAATCTCATGTATAATGAGCATTTAGGATTCTAGGAGACCTGACAGGAGATGTTTACCTATTATGAATCTATAAAGTAAAATATTTGCATTAATTGCCCCTTTCTCCCTCCCAAACTTCTCTGCATACATTTTTCTGTTTACCTCAAACTCCTTCAGATTTTATGAGCAGTCTCTGATAATCTACATAAACCTTGTACCCCACCCCTTAATCATCACTTTCAAATGAAAGTATAGTCATCTTGAATGAATGACCTAATTCCTGGATTATACAATGACTTAAAACTTTTTCTATTGCTTTCCATTACATACCTCTGAATCGCTCCCTCTGCAACCGTCCTTTAATATAAGGCTAAGTTTTAGTTATTTCTGAATATGTCTGTATCATGGTTCTTTGATTAAAAGATAATTTTATCCTCAGTGTTAATTGTGAATGAAGTTTCCAGAGCACAATAAATATCCGTAGCCCCTGAAATTTCATGAAGTTCTGGTTCACGGTTAGTCAGAGACTCAGGCTATTTTCGTTATAATATTATTGTTATATAGTCAAACAAGTGAGTAGACCATTAGAGCATGAATATAGATGATTTTCTAACAAAAAATCCAAAAGGACTATATTTTCCTATTTCTTTAAAAAACACTTGGCTTGTAATGGCTTAATATGCCTTTTCTTTTAGCTCAGACATCCTCTCTCTCTTATGAAGATTTCAAGGCAAAAATCATAGCACAACCATTGGAATGAAGGATGATGGGAAAAACAAAGTTCCCTTAATATGTGTGGGCTTTGATCTGTGTTTGGTCAGACTGTAAAAAATGCACATAATTGTGTAAGCTTATTGGTGGACTGAGACAATACTTCAGGCGAGTTCTAGTATCCTTGTATGCTTGGGAATGACAATGGAGAGTTAATTACAATTTCTTTCCCAAAGGAAACGTTTCTCTGTAATACCTGTTGTTTTCAATACCACCAAACCTTGGATTGGAAATATGGGTGTGTTCACAGTAATCAACTAAGGTGGAGGGATAAAAAGTTTGTATTATCATCTTACATCATGAAGTATACATGTGAATTAAATAATTGTTTAAATAGTCAATATGCTTTAAAACATATTAGCTTTATATAGATATCTGTATACACGCACATACACATGTATACACACACATGCACAGATTAAAACTAGTTTATAGGAGTTTAAAATCTTTTTTATAGGTTGTCCATTTTTACAAAAGTAAAGATACCTATAATGAGATAGTCTTTAAAAACTTGTTTCTTCGTCAAAGTAACAAATGAGAAAATTAACTATTTGCCAAGGAGTAAGATTGATATAATATGCCACCTCTTCTCTAATGATCATTTGAGATTTCAGTATTTGAGATATCCTATTATCTTATTAAATAAGCTTCTCTTGCAGGAGCTTTAATTTACGTATTGGTTGAGCTGCACCTTTAATATGTTAGTATTTATTAGAAAACATAATATTACATTGCAGCTGACTGGGGATCGGTTTTCTGTGTGATGGTTTTTGTAAATATGGAAAATGTTTACTCACAATTAACTCTTTATAGCAACATCTTACCTATTTTCCTACCCCAGTCAACTCAGTAGATCTTTAAAACAACATGGTTTTTTGTATAACACAACTATGAAATAAAAGTAGAACCTACCAAAAGCAGTTCATTCATATTGGCTACAGTGATACTTACCTCACACTGGACACATTATATTTTGGAGGTGGAGCTAATAGCCCAGAACATGTTGTGCCAGACTACTGAAATGCTTGGTCTCAAACCGAGGGTGTAGACAACCCAGCTGTGTTCTTGAGAGCAGGGAGACTTTTACCAGCTGCCTGTTTGTTTTTCAGGTGGAGAGTTCACCATCTTTTTCAGTCATGATGAACCTGATGGGTTAAACCCCGTGGCTGGTCTCTGAAAGAGCACTTCAGCCCTTTTAGTTCTGAAAAAGCAAATATCCTTTAAATTTTCTATAGTACTGAGAGTTTAAAAAAAAAACCCAAATATTTCATGTATGGAATTCTTCTGATCAGCTCTGTGTATATGTGTCTATATATAAATATCTATATGCATGTATATGCATAGATACATATATATGTCAAAAGAATGTTTTTACACACTCAGAGAGAATCACAGAGGATTAGACGCTTTTGATGTTTTACACTATTATATTGAAATGACCATTTAGAGAACTTTTATAAAATTTAAATAGCCTGAAAGAATTTGAAGAGAGCCATTTACATTTAGCAATATAGTAGGGGAAAGATAGGCATGAAATCTGGTTGAAACAAAATACGAAACAAAATATGAGTCTAAATGATGACTTCCCATCCTTTAGGCAACTTTGGGAATACAATGTGGTAGAAGAGAGGCTTGTCTTTGATGGAGATCCAAATATCACTTACATTGGTCCTTTCTTTTACAGATGAAGAAAATGAGGGTCATGGAAATGAAGTGATTCTAATCAACATAGCTAGTCCAGGACCAGATCTAGGTCTCCTGGTCTCCATCCAGCTTTTATTCATGGAAGAGGCACATTAATGGCGACCGTGATCTCTTTGCAAGGCAAATCTGTGCCTCTCCAAAGTTTATTGTACCTGCACGTACCTCGGAACAAAATGCTCTGAGTGAAAACAGTGCAACTGAAGTCCTGAGTGTGGACGAAACTTCTTAAGGAAGGCAAAAGACTAAATTACTCACCAGAAACCTAGTCTATCCTGGAAACCTTGGAGTAAGGTTGCAGTAGGTATGATAGGGGAGGATGCTATTTTTAGTGGACTCTTATTTGAGAGACAAGGAGGTCCTCGGTTGGTCCTTGGCCCATTGAGGGTTGTGATTCCAAGGCTGAAATAAGCGACGTGACATAGGCACATACACAAAAGGAGCTTTTAGAAGCCATAAGAGCGAGATTAGTGCCAGAATATGTGAGTAGGTAGGGCTTGCACAAGGACACTATACACAGTAGAAAGTTGGCTCTCAGCACGCAATTTAGCACAATTTCACACAGAATAAATTATCCAAATACTATATGCTTAGTAGTACATAGCTTAAAATATATATATATATATATATATATACCTCATTATTATTTTATTTTTCTGTATGTTACTTAGGGAGCAAAATGATCTTTAGTGGTCTAGAAAAACAATGTTGATTGCCTTGTATTTCATTTTAACTCTTTTTAAAAATTGAAGTATAGTTGGTTTACAATGTTGTCATTTTAACTCACTTTGCAGTGATCGACTGAATTAGTAAAATTTTGCCTTGAAAATAACATATCGTTCCTATTTCTATGATTTGAACTGAAAAAGTTAAGTGCCCCCAAATTAAATCATTTTCCCAGGGAACTTTTGGGAATATTTGACTTATTAATGGTTACACAAAATTCTTTAAATATTCCAAGATTTAGAATAACTCTGGGGAAAGAATTTATTAGATGAAATAAGTAAATGTTGATAATTCTGATGCTTTGGCAGTCTAGTGTTTTCATGAACTGACAACAGATATCTGGAGTATATAGTTTGAATTGGGAAAATACTGTTCCTTCTTCCCTACATTTGCCAATATCTGTCTTATATAATCTAAATTTTTGCTGCACTCTGGGGGCTGGAAATTGGGGAAGTAGGAAATCAGTTCTGGGGGAAAATTGGGTCCCCCTCACCTAAGGTCCTATTAGCTTGAGAATTAGCCTGGCTTTCCTAATACCTAACCTAGAATGGGGTATTTATATCCATACCTGTTTTGTACATGATCTTTCAAGGAATGAGAATTTTTCTTATCTTGCTTGGGTGCTCCTGGGTCACCAGCTGACTTCATCCTTCATTTTTTAAAAAATGTGATTCTATTCCATGGCAAAAGATCTTTCTACTTGATGGTATATTAGTGCCACAATTTAGATGTCGTTGAAACCTCTTTTTCAAGGTACTTTTTTTGTTACTCAGAAAAGATACCCCTCTTGCTGTTGGCGTACTTAAATTGGGATTCTTTTTTTCTTTTTGCTGAGCAATACAGAATTAAGCTGGGGTCATGTAATCAGTGGAAGATATCGGTCCCGCCGGATACAGCCGCAGAGAGGCAGCATTTGGAATTTTTCACTCAGCAGAAAGATCGGCTTGATTTTATTTGGATGTAGGGTAAAGCATCAGAATACAGGAAGGGATTTTTTCATTGTGCCTCTGATGACCAGTGACCCCTTGCAGAGAGTGTTACCTTTTGGATAATATTTAGAGAATGTGGATAGATCGTACAGTGAATTGGACTATCAGTTATTGAAACCACTGAAAAACCAGAGATTTTTATGCATGTGAAAAAGATGAACTAGTAAACACTTGACTCTATCACAAATGAGGAAACATAATTAAAAGATTAAACATCATTCCTACAAAAGTATACAAATCGTCATGAAAATTGAAGAGTGACTGATAATAAAGCTGAACTTAGTATTATTATTCTGCTTGATATTATTATCATCGATATATTTGATAACAGAAAGGGAAGTATCTAGTATCTTCTTTAGAGAAGACAAAACACTCTTTATTTGTGAGAGCTTCAGAGGCAAGGTGGTGGTCAAGTGGGGGCATCACTTTGTCCCATGATTTCAGAGGGAATGTTGCTGAACCTCCTGTGTGCATTACTGCACTTGCTCCTGGAGTGGGTGTGTGATAATGGTGGCAACAGCAACACGAGTGACAGAACGACTCCAAAATAAGGCCATTTCAAAAAAGCCATAGTCATTCCTTACAAGTGTATTGAGGATTGAATTATTTTTTAATCATCTGTTGTAGGTTTGATACAAACTCCGTATGACTGGAGCTTCACGTGGAATGAAATAGACAGTTGAAGGCATAATGAACTCACACAATCAGATTAGATGATTTGCTGAGTACTAAGCTGGCCCTTTTTTGCTCGAGAGCAGCTCCTTGGGTCTGAAATATCTTTTTAACTTATAGCACAAACCAAGCTTTAACTCCCAACTTTATTATTTTTAAAATATTTATTTATTTTTGGCTGCATAGGGTCTTCATTGCGGCTCGCGGGCTTCTCTCTACTTGTGGCATGCAGGCTCCAGGGCACATGGGCTCTGTAGTTGTGGCGCACGGGCTTAGTTGCCCCATGACATGTGGGCTCTTAGTTACCCGACCAGGGATCGAACCAGCGTCTCCTGCATTGGCAGCCTGATTCTCAACCACTGGACCACCAGAGAAGTCCCTAACTCCCAACTTTAAATATAAGTCCTTCCATCAAGTTTCTGAGTTTGGTCTAATATTTCTTCTTTCATTATACTCTCTGCTTGACAATTTCTTTCTGTAGCTTCTAAAATTACATGTGGATAACTCCTAAGTGTCTCTTTACAGCCTCAGGCTCCATTTTGACTTCCTAAGACCCATTTCCAGTTTCCCAGCAGAGATGTATATTTCTTAATACATGGCTTGTCAAACTGGACAGGTCCAAAATGGACCTGAAGATCTTCTCCATCTCTTCTCTCCCCCCCCACCCCCAAAGTATATTTCATAATTTTGTTTAATAAGATCAATAACTCTCAGTCCTTCAAGTTTACAACGAAGGACTTTTCTTTTCACTTCTTCCCCTTTGGCCCACGTCCAATTTGTCATTAAGTCCTCCAGTTCCAGCTTGTCCCATATTTTTCCTCCTTTTAATCCTTTGTTTCTTGTCACCTGAATAATTTTAATGTGTTTCTCTACTTAACTTTCCACCTTCTAGTTCATCTTTGATATGGAGGCAGATTATCTAAAGAGCTGTCATCCTTTCAGGATCAACCAGATGTTGGGCACTTTACATAAAATATTCCATTCATTCTCACATGTACCTCATTCAAGAGGTGTCAGCATCATTTATAAAGAAAATGGGGGCTCCATGACTTGAAGGAACTTTCCTCAGGACATCCAAGAGAGTGATCATATAATTCCTCATTCAGAGACACTTTGGGGCACAAAAGGGGGTACTGTGAATAATTAAGCCCAGACAACTGGTGTAAAAAGGAATTTCCTCAGACAAATCAGGACACAAGTCCACTCAGTGTGTATTTGACTCAACCAGGATCCCACCCTCTGTCTGTCTGGAGAGATGCTGTAGTTGTCTTGTGACCATGAGGGAAGGAGTTGATTAGCTGAGGATGATAGGAAGGCAAGAAAGAAGTTGGTCCTTCGATGACCATCCGGATCCATCTCTTTCCCATTTTCATGTTAAGTAGATAATAAATATCCTTATTAAGTCATTTTATTTGGGATTCCGTTACTTAAGGCTGAATATACTTTGGTACCAGGAAAGACAGTAAATTATATAATCAATGGCAATAATGTGTGATGTCTGCTAGAATAAGAGGAGTACAGGACACTTTGAGAGATCACTTAGGACCATCAGATCTAATCCTGTGCTTGTGTGTATGTGTGTGGAGGAGAGATGGTGGAGGGGAGATATTTCCTGGGGGAAATAATAGAAAATAGAAACTTGGGCATTGGATTAATTTCTGTTTACCTACATTATTGTATTTGGGAAATAGTATGTTTTCCCTCCCAAGAGCTTTTGTCCTCAGTAATTTACAAATGCTATGCTTTGCAATTTTGATAGGCAAGTAATACTATACTGAGTTGCCAAGGTCACAGTAATGCAGGGATTTAACTTACAAACTCACCTGGAAGTTTGTTTTTTATTTGATTTTTGTTCTCACTGTCAATAGTTTGACTCCATTTTCTTCCGAGCTTGATGATGTGAAGTGTTATAACGCTAATTCGTTTTTTGCTTCTGTTTTTCTTTTAAAATCTCCAGCTTTCTTTGGGTAATTTTTGTTATTGCTGAGCTAGAGTTAACATAAAAAGGAAGACCTCTAAATTCATGAGTGATTTGTTAAAAAGATGAAATGTATTGAGCGATTCAGAATTATACAAACAATGCCAATTGTAGGAAGACCACCTGTTCCATGATAGTCAGTCCTCAGCGATTTTAAACACACTCTCTCCCCAGCCTTAATTGTCTCAGGATGAGGCAACCCTGTGTCTGTTCAGAACCATTAATAACCTACTTCACCTGATTGCAGCGAGTGTTTTTTTTCTTCAGATTTGTCAAATGGTAAGTGTAAGGACTTTCTGCTCTGATAAACAACAAAATTGACCAAATTTAGCAGTAGGTCTCAGTAAAAGGCAATTTTTTTCTTTCATCTTCTATCTAATTGGACGACTAATGGTTTTTAAAAATTTAAAGCTGGATGATGTCTCCAGCACACTTGCTAGGTTTTGATTAGATCAGGTGTGGTCTACCGCTTTGTTTCTGGGAATTGTTCTCTGGGTGTCTTTCCTCCCATGTTCGCATGATTCCATAGAGGTTGACAGATTGCCATCTCTTTGTCTTATGAAGATGGTGTCTTGCTCATGTATTCCATTTCTTTGATTATTTCTAGTGTTTACCATTTGATTTTTGTGACTTTCAGCAAGTCACTTCTCTGTGCTTCAGATTTATTATTTGTGAAATGAGGAGGGGGAAGCTAATGAGACAATGGGATATATTTTCTGAGTGAATTGCTTTACAAAATCGTCAGGTCTACAAAGTATCTGGAATTAGCACATATAGACCAACCTTACTTTGCTTTCCGACCATTTCTAGAGGGTGGAGAGCTCACTACTGTGGCTCTCGCAGGCTCAGCATTTTATGCAGGTGATGTTCATTTTAGAATGATTTTAAGAACAATTTTAAAGGGGAAAAGCAAGTACAGAATAACAACCTATAGTGGCTTTTGTATGGGAAAAACAATGTGCTTTGTGATGATGCTGTGGGAACGTGGGAATGAGATTTGTGAGCTGATGGAATGCACAGAAGTCCAGGGGCGTTTCTTGCATAGTACCTTGTTTTAGAGACACACAGCTATGGGTTCCTCTACCGCAGTGTACTTGGAGACTTAAGAACCGGGCCTCTGGTATCCTTTGAAGAGGGCAGGGTTTCAATAAATATTTAATTTAAACCATAGAATCATAAAGATCTGGTCTTCATAAATGAAAAGGAAGCGACTCAAATCCATGCACTAAGTATCAAAATGGGGACTTCCCCGGTGGCGCAGTGACTAAGACTCCGTGCACCCAATGCAGGGGGCCTGGGTTCGATCCCTGTTCAGGGAACTAGATCCCACATGCATGCTGCAACTAAGAGTTCGCATGCCACAACTAAAGAGCCCTGGAGCCTCAACTAAGACCCTGTGGGGGAAAAAAAAAAGTGTCAAAATGAAAACAAAAACACAGTGAGGATGCTTGGTCAAGTTCCAGTTAGAAGGTTAGTGTAGAAAAGTGGCAATGTGTTAAGAAAGAATAAGGTATCCCAAAAGATGTGACAGTTCAGGAGAAAAGCAGAATACAGAGGTTGCAAAAAAGAATCTTAAGTGGTTTGCAAGAGAGTCCAAAGCTAATACTGAAAGTCCAATTTAAAGATATATTCAAGACAGGAAAATTACTGGAAAATCATTTAGATTCTTTATTTCAGGAGCAAAACCGTGTATAGGAAAAGGTCAGTTATCAAATTCAATATGATCTTTCACGGTTTGCAAGGCTCATTGTAATCTTTGTCTGCTCTAACACTTGCTGACTTGTGACCATGTGCAAGTTATAAGCCCTTTTTTGTGCCTCAGCTTTTCTGAAAAGCAAAATAAGGAAAATAATAGTACCTGTCTCCAAAAGGCTTTGTAAGGATAAGGTGAGATTACACCTGAAATGCACTTTAAAAGGAGTATAATAGTAAGCACTCATTTAAGGTGAGCTGCTGTTATTCATTATTATAATCACTACTGCCATTAGTATCACCATCATGGAGGCTGTTCTGAAAGCGTGAACGTTGAGACCAGATTGCCAGACTTTAAATTTTGGCTTCATGACTTGCTACCTGTGGGTCTTTGGTCAAGTGACTTACATCTCCAGGTTTCTGTTTCCTCATCTGTAAAATGGGAAGCATAGTGCTTTCCTTTATAGAGTTCTGGTAAACCCTCATGTATATAAAGGGTTTACAACTGCACTTGGCTCACAGCACATTGCCATTGTGATGATTACTATTTTTCTGACCTCGGCTTACCCCAATCGACTCTTCAGCCACGCTGACTGGTATTGTTTCTCACTCACGTCAAGGCACTTACACTTCAGCACCTTGCCCTCGAGCTTGCCTCTTCAGCCAGGACTTCCCGGATCACCCTGTCTGTTTTGCTCCCCATATGCTCAGGTATTTTCCAGGTTAGTTCCTGTCTCAGTTTTGCCCTAGCATTTTCTAACTGACATTATCTTTTGTGTATGTCTTGCTTACCTGTTTATTATCTGACTCCCCTCACTCTTACGAAATAGAAGCTATGAGCCTTGTTTGTTTGCTACTGTGTCCCAGGGCCCAGATCAATATCTGGCTGATAGTAAACATTCAGAAATAGTTGTCAAATGAATGGGTACAATTGTGACAGCATCTAAAGTGGTCTGGGGATCAGTAATGAGCACTTTCTGTCCTTAAAGAGGGTCTAGAAGAGGGGTGATCGAATGTAATCCATGTGGGTGACTCGATAATGTTGGATCCCCCGTTGGTGACTATATAGTCTGTCGAAACAAAGATACTTTGGGAATCAAAGTGGTTCCTGTTAATAATCACGTCAAGACAGCAAGCAGAAACTGGAATCTTTCAGGATAAACCTTATTCGTGAACTAGCCGCATTAGAATTACAGGTGGAGATGGACGCATAAAATGCAGATGCCTGGGCCTCATCCCAGCTCCACAGCGTTGGCATATTTGGTAAAGGAGCTCCGGCACCTATTTTTTAGGAAGTGCTCTGGGTGATTCTGAAATCTGCTAAACACGCCAGAGGTTGAAAACCGCTGGGGCGGAGGATTAGAAAATCGTCCTGGTGGGTGGGTGGGTGGGTGGGGGGGCTTTATCCTCAACCCAGGAGGCTTCCCTAAAGGTGTTAAATACTTATTAACACTGTTGTGTGGGAGCTGCAGTGGCGAGATTGCTGTGTGGGAGCCCAGCGCTCATTAGCACTTGTATAGAAACCTCAGCCGGTTCTTGAGAGTTAATTTCTTGGCAAACAATGAGAGTCTTCATGAAGCACTTCTGCAGTGAGGACAAATTTGGGGTAATGTAGTGCAAATTGTAGGAAGTGAGTACATTAGCACGAAACAGATTTAATAAGTCTGGAGAAGAGATTTAGTATGTCTGGCAAATGATGTAAGTTTTGAGAAAAAAGGGTGAATTATGGTAACATAAATAAAGGCTAATCACTTATGGTTGAACCTCTTCTTTTTTAAAAAATAATGCTTTTGAGAGAATGTATTGGCGTTTGTAGATCAGACTAACACCTTTATAATATGAAATGTTTTGTGGGTTTTTTGCCACAAGTTTCTTTGTGTTGGTGGCGTGGGCAGTATTTTCTGATTACGGGTAATAATGGTAAAGTAAACAAAGCCTTTACTACCCTTTGACTTTTTTTTTTACCTCTCACGTCTGTCAAGAATTCTTCTTGTCCATTTCATCTCCCCACAATGCGGTGAGCCACTAATTGCCCTTTGGGGTTTTTCTCAAGCCATCACTAATCTTACCTCTTTCCGATTCTTTTCTAACCTCTTCAAATTCATTTCTCTTTTGAGCATCCCTGATGCAGAGAAGGTATGAATTTATGCCTTCATCAACGTAAAGTCTTACAGACAGACATGTAGGCTTGGTTTTTAACAGCCTCAACAGCAAGTCTTCATTTAAACTCCGATCTCTGTTAAATAGCTCCTTGATGCTTTAAACAAAAACCATTACATCATAGAGATGTTATTTTGTATAGAAACATATATATTATAAGAGATATAGAGATGCCCTTTACATTCCTAGGTTTACTGTCATTTCCCATGAAGTAAAAAGAAATAGATGGAGAAAGTGTTCTTCTGAGGTCTTCATTTAAAATAATATAAAAAATAAGAATTCATCCAGAGGGATGTTAAAGCAAAGCCTGAAAGTGTACCTTCCTCTCATTGATTGCTTTCAGTTTGTACATTTTATTTCTCACTATGTAAACTCAGCAGTGGGATTTGGAAACCCCTTCAAGGATCAGAATTTTAAAGACAGAGGTAAGAGGTTGTTGTTGTGACTATTTCCAATGCCAAGAATGAGAATGCTGTGGATGGAGGTCATGGAAATGGTTTATTTTATTTTTGGAAATGGTTTACATAATTATTTATATGTTAGGCTAATAATAATTAATAATGGTAATAGTAATAAAATTGGAAATTGGGTGTTTGTGACTTTAAAGGTTTTGGCTTGTGGCCAACCTTTCACCAGTAAGCTGACTACCTTTGGTAGCAATTGGCAACTTCTTTCCAAGTTTTTCTGTTGATGCAGTTTCAATCGGCAGGGGGTGACTTCTCTATATTCAGAACACCTAACAATCCCTGATCAAAACATATTCCTGCCTCCTTAAGCTTGCCTAGATAGACTGTTTCTCTGAAATCTCCTCTAGAGACATGGCGCTATCTTAATCATTCCTAACATTAGCTTAGCATTTAAAATATTACTTATTGGGCTTCCCTGGTGGCGCAGTGGTTGAGAGTCCGCCTGCCGATGCAGGGGACGCGGGTTCGCGCCCCGGTCCGGGAGGATCCCACGTGCCGCGGAGCGGCTGGGCCCGTGAGCCATGGCCGCTGCGCCTGCGCGTCCGGAGCCTGTGCTCCGCGGCGGGGGAGGCCACAACAGTGAGAGGCCCACGTACCGCAAAAAAAAAAAAAAAAAAAAAAAAAATATTACTTATTACAATACCTAACTAGCCGTGTTTCGGGGTCTCCGCCACCGCAATAAATAAGCATCAAGATACAAAGACAATCCATTATTATGGCATTTATCAAAAACAAACTTTAAGTGGAAAATATACTTCTGTTTCTCAGTGAAACATTAGCTTCCTCATGGTGGGCAAGTCTGCTCTGGGAATCAGTACCTTCAATCGAATAATATCTGCAGTTTCTAGAGCCAAGCTCATGTTGAGATGTTGGTTCTATCCGAGAGAAGTTGCTTTTAATTCGTAACATGGGTCTATCACTCTCTCTCCTCACCACCTTTCAATTTACTCCAGTCGACTGTGATGGTCTTTACGTTTTAGTTTTGGGACTGTGGTTGGGTATGTTAAAAGTGTGTAACTTTTGCCCTAATTTAAAGAGCACACCTGAGGCTGCCGTAGGCCCCTGGAGCAGAAACACACGTTTAGTAAAATTAGATTGAACTTCATCTTTTCTGGTAATCCTTGTGGCTGTAATTGAAGACATTTCTTTGCCTAGGTTTTCCTCTTGGATACAACCTGAAGTTTAATTTTTAGTATGACATTCAAATTATATAACAACTAATAATTTTTCATTTATGGTATACGTTCCAATGAACTTTTCAACAAGAAAGAGTGTTTGTTTACCTTTAGGATTTTGTCCTGGTTTCAGGTTTGATAATTATAAATCACCTGTACAAAATTTCTCTCTTATTCATGATTATAATTTCTCCCTTCAACCATTTTCCCTTCTAAAAATGGGCAGAAATCACTTAAAAGTTTTAATGGTTTGAATTTCAAAGCCATGTAAAAATACCGTCTAATATTTTTGTAGTTAAGCATTCAAAAAGAGTATTATATTTGGTTGATACATGCATTGATGATTTTGTTTTTCAAATGGTATACCTAGACTGAGTTTAATTCATAAAATATTTTTCATGTTCTTTATGACATATCAGTTTCTATATTTCCACTGATTTGCCCTAGTCAATCAAAAAGAAATTCAGAGTCATGCATTATAGTTATCGAATTATTCAAACTTTCCTAAAATAGTTTAAAAGCAATTTAGAAAATAATGGGATATATGTTGTTTACTCTGGTTAGAGTGCTAGAAATAATGAGAGACTCAGAAAATAATATCAACACATTAGATATTCAAGATAATGGAGATGCAAAGCTAGGAAAAATATAATGCAAAAAGCAACCACCACAAAGATGTAGAGGATAATGCAGACCAATTTAGACAAAAGACATTAGCTATAATGTTTATTGTGGCAAAAACAACATGACAAAACTATGACTTTTGGCCCTTTGTTGGAAAAAGTTAGAGGCAACTAAAATATTGGGAACATACGTAATTGAAAGAAATAAAAGTTCCTTCATGAAAATTGGAAAAATGAGTACAGGGCTAGAGGCACCAACTAAAAAGAGATAATGAGGACTTCATGGGAGTGGAATGCAAATATAATGAATTTTAAAGAGTTGATGCTTTTTATTTGTATTAATTTCTATCAGTTAGCTTTTTCTAAAATAGAAGGCTTTCTCTAACAGGAGACTTTATATTGTAATATCTTATGCTATCATTGGATAGGATTCAAATAGACTTTCAAATTAGCTAACTTCTGTTCAGGGCGTATACTAAATATTTCGGTATGAACCTTTGAACTGGAAAGAAAAGCTAAACTCCTTTTCCTATATATTTTTAGAGCTTTTAAAAAATAAAAATTATAAAACAAAAGGTAGGTTAAAATGGCTTCAGAGGAGGAGAGAGAGAAAGACACACATATTTTCCTCGAATGGACCACATAGCATCACACAATTTAAAATTTATGATGAAAAACTACATTTTGATTGACACAGATGAGCAGGGAGGGAGGTTGTTAGGCGGATGTGAACCACACCAAGAGGAGAGACATGCTTAGGGCTGAGAAAAACAAAAAGGGCCCAATAAAGAGGAAACTGAAGAAGAAAAAAAGACAGGATGAAGATGGGAAAAGGAAAATGCTCAAAAGAATTTAAGCTCATGGGCTTCCCTGGTGGCACAGTGGTTGAGAGTCCGCCTGTCGATGCAGGGGACGCGGGTTTGTGCCCCTGTCCGGGAAGATCCCACATGCCACGGAGCAACTAAGCCCGTGCGCCACAACTACTGAGCCTGCGCTCTACAGCCCTTGAGCCATAGCTACTGAAGCCTGTGCGACACAACTACTGAAGGCTGTGTACGGAGACCCCGTGCTCCGCAACAAGAGGAGCCATCGTGATGAGGAGCCCGCACACCACAACGAATAGACCCGCTCGCCACAACTAGAGAAAGCCTGCGCACAGCAACAAAGACCCCACTCAGCCAAAAATAAAATAAATAAATTTATTTTTAAAAAATAATTTAAGCTCAAACAAACAAAAACATCCTCCTATCTCAATATTACATAAATTGTTTACTTAATTGGCATCAGTAGACTGATCCTATTATGTCTATATCTTCTGGCACATACCAGATAGTCTGATACTTGGTGGAGAATAAACTGAAAGAACGAACTTGGTGATTTATCTTGCAGCGGCCCTGAAGCACTAAGGGCCTTGGCACTATTTGGTCCCTTTCACCCCTCCCCATCAGCCTGTAGCTGAATCATGTTATCTCTGCACATCTATCCAGTGTCCAGTGCCTTGTCAGGATGCAGCTGTATTTAGCTATGAGAACATGACAAACTCCTATTAAGGTTCTTACACTTGTAATTAGAACTGGATTGTCTAGAGAACATTTTAAGGACTCTGTGGAAAGACTCTCAACTCCATTTACTAAATATGAAATCAAACATGCCAATGAATTGTAGACTGTGTCAGGGCAACCCTTTCTCTGACCACATTTCCCGTTCTTGTCCGGGGAGGGGTGGGGGTGAATGTTTTCCGATGATGGCTGTGTCACTGCCTTCTACTCTCTCCATCAGTTGTTTTCATATCCTTTCGGTCTCTTTGGTCCCCATCTGCCTGTCTATGGTCTCTGAGGCTGGCTTTTGTAGCCCTGTACTCCTTTAGACGAATGTTCAGTGAGTGAGACTTTGTTACTCGCAGTACAAATCTTTGCAATTTCGTTTGCCTCTCCTCTCCTTGGTGGGCGAATGGGTTCGCTCCCCTTAGAGAATTTCTCTCCTGCTGTTGTCACTCTGGGCGTTTCCTGCTCTGCTGTTGTCCACGCTGCTCCAGCTTCTCCTGCCACCCTCTCACCTTGGGTTTCACACTGAGCTGGGCCAGTCTTTCAGTGCTCGTCTCTGCTTGGTGACCCCTGGTATGTACCCTCTCTTCACGTAGCATTTCCCCGTAGTTGGAGAAGTGAGGCTCTCACATCATGGAGGTGGGGTGTTCCAAGCTCTATGATCATTTCTCTTTAAGAAGATGGGAAAAGGAAAGTGCTCGGGCCATCTGACTGACTAGGAGGTTTGTTGCCCCTCAATCTGATTTCGCTGACCTCCTCTTTCTGATGTCCCCCTTTCTTTCATGGCAAGGTCTATCTCCCTTCTTTTGGAGGTTGAGACTAGAAAGTTATGTCTGTTTTTCCGACCCAGGAAGACAAGTAAGTACTGTCTCAATGGTGCTTTTGCTTACTGAGTGTATGACCCAGGGTAAGGTACTTAACCTCTCTGTGTTTCAAACGTGTGGGTGTTATTTGTAATATACAAGTAATGATTCTGTAATATACAGGCAATGATTCCATCTATTGCACAAAGTTGAAATGAGCCATATAAGGAGGAGTGAGGGTGAGATGAGTGTCTTATGCTCTTAGCAAAGTACTTGGCACACAGCAAGTGTCATGGAAGGTTTGCTAGTCTTATTATTCTCCCAGGAGCAGATTTATGCATACAACGGGCATCTTCTTGTTGGTTGTAGGGCTAGAGGAAGACATTTTAATCACTTCAATGATCATAACATGTATATTTTATCCTGGAGTAATAAACTTAATATAGTTTCACAGCACCATGTTTTATTGTGACATCTTTGAGTTGTGAGATTCATTTTATTTCCCCCTGAAATAATGATTGAATTTAGGTGGCTTGAATTTATGCCTCATCCCGACCTGTAAAATCCATCTTTTTTTGAGGGAGGGGTGTACCACCATGATTATTATACTTGCATGGTGAACATTTCACAAAATAGCCTGCATAAGATTTAGGGTTCTTAACGGATATTTCCAGTTTCAAAAGTATATCTCTTCAAAAGGGAACCACCGCTCACAGAAGAATTGTAATCCTATGATTAACAAGTGAATAGCTTTTCCTCCAATTTATATGCTCAGATGATAAATATGAGAGAGGAATAGAAATGCGGAAAGGCATTAATCAAGATTTTTGGTACTCCGTAAATGAGACTTCAGTTTTAAAATTTGAAATATTTTGAAGAGAAGTGACTAAGGAGTTTTGAGTTTTGCCCAAAGGATAGATTTTGAAGTTTTTGAAAAGATGAACAGATTTCTTCCTAACTACCCAAATTGTGGGTGGTAGGGATGGTGGGAGAGAAAGTTAAAAGCATACATGATTTGCTTTTTGTAAACACATGTCTTCAGAGAGCAATAATAAATTTTATTGTCAGATTATGAAACTGCTAGAGTCCTCTGATGTCTTACTTTATGGAGTACATGCATTTATCTGTTTTCTAAAGATTAGCATTCTCGTATATATTTGTAACCTATTAGAGAAGTAAAAGCTGTTTTGTTGGTTGTGATTGACACGTAACATTTTGAGCTGTAAATGGTGGTTATAGTTCTACATGTTAACTATATGCTTTAAGGTTTTGTATATTTCCTTTTAAATATTTAAAAGCTCTAAGATATTTTAAATGTTAAAGGAATATTAGATACATGCTCAATATACATTTTTCTTCAAAATAACACATTTAGAATTAAAAATGCCTGGTTTGTTCATCTTTAGATAAATTTTTTAGAGAGAAATACTAAATTATAGGTAAGTTTTTAAGGCTTCACAGGATCAAAATGGCTTTATAACATGCAGTTAAACCTATGTATTTCCAATGAGAAGGCTGAGGTTGTTTCTGCATTGTAATGTCAGTATTATTTTCAGACACCAGGAGACATTGTTTTAGTAATTCTTCCCTTTCTTCCTTCCTTACTTCTTACCATCCTTTTCTTCCTTCTTTTTATTTTTATTTTTTGGAAATGATGGCAATAATCTGTGATACTTTTGAAAATGTTGCATACTTTCAACCTTTAAAATTTTTAAAATAATACAGCTAGCATAAGTCTGTGTACCATATAGACACTTAAGAAATCGTTGTATGACTAGTAACACAACCAGTCTGGTAGATAGAGTGAAACTTTTTGGATTTTTGTTATGGAAAAAAAAGCTGCTAGTGAAATGTAAATCTATAAAGGTTTGTAAGTCTCCCAAATAAATATCTCTCTATTGGGATACATCACCATAGGCTCAAGTATTCAGGAAGAAATTTTTTAGTTTTAGGGGACATGATTTCATCTTGATAATAAAGATCATTTTGTAGTTTTATCATTTTTCAAATATTATGGAATATAAAGGCAATTCTACATGACACGGTTTAAAATTGAACCTATATTATACTTTCTTAGTAATAAAGCAATTTCTACAATATGAGACCAATAAAGTATTTTGGTTGGAAACAGAAAATGAATTAGAGGACTAATTACCAATTAATTATCTTATATTATTTGGTTACTACCTAAATAATATAGATACAGTTGTCCAGTGTAGGATTATAGTTATATTTTTACTGGATAAAATCAAAATGGATGCAGGTAGTTTAAAAGTGTCCATCTAATACAACTAGAAAATTGTCTTCCAGGGCTACTGAGAGGCATTATTTCTTGCCTTTTCTTCTCATGAACAACATAGGAAAAAGTCCAGGTATGCGATCTCATTTAATTTGAACTGTAGAGAAAAATAAACTATTAATTTGTCTAAAGATGTGGAGAAGGATAGATGGTCTTTATTCCGCAGTTAATATGTCCAGTATTTGAGATTAGGAACATTTGACATTGGAGAACAATGGAAATAATCTTGTAGCCAAAGGTAAAGCTCTATTTATAATGGAAAGTGGAGAACCAAAGACTCAGTAAATAAGAAAACGTTTCCATCTTTTAAATATTTCTGAAAGTTATTGAGTATATTGTAGTTAAATATAACACATTTACTTCTAAATCTGCCATATTTATCTGAAAAGATTAGGACCTTATTATTATGTATTATTAAAAATATTATTATAAGGAAAGTGTACTGTCCAATGTGACATTTACACAGTAAATCTATCTTCCACTCTAAGTTTGGATATGTATAACATTGGGTCAATTAAAATTAAATTCACACATGTATTTTCTACATAT